>NC_062524.1:8363474-8695974 GCF_022655615.1 Tachysurus fulvidraco | reverse complement strand
AATATCAAATGAATAAACACACATCTCAGTATAGGAGTTAAAGGATTTGTGCACTTGGACACTGTATACAAACAGATAATGCTTTATGATGCTCAAGTGATGTATCCTGTAGCACCGCTAAAAAACCTTCATTAGTATTTCATATTTATTCTTTTCAAAAAACACAAAACATGATTTTTTTTATAGCATATTAATTGTTTCAATGATTTAAAAGAGATTTGCTGGCTCAAGTAGTAATTAAAGAAAATAAAACCTGGACTCAAAGACAATCTGAGAGAGGAGTGAAGCATTATGTGACAACCATTGAAGCAGGGTCTGATTTCAAAAAATCTAACAAAACACTGATTGAAAAACAAAAATATCCTTACACAAAAATGTTTGAATCTTATGGCTAAAAAACTATTGTAGTGTTTCCGGATGTGTCTCTTTGTGACATGAATCAGCTTACACAATCAGGTAAATAAAAAACAGTTAGGATCATGCGTTGGCGCTCGGAACGTGAGCGACTCTTCAAAAAGGTCTGACGTTGTGATTTCAGATAGTGTGATGTTTTATTTAGTAAACGTGAACAGAATAAGGAAACAGAATAGTGAACAATAATCACATGACTGAAATGAAGATTGTGCGCTTGTAAATTTGGATTCCAGCTACGTTCTTCTTACTGAGCACCGCTACGTCCTCGACGGTGTCTCCGACAACATAACAAGAAACACAGCACTCAGCTCAGCTCAGCTCAGCTCAGCACAAAGTGGCTATGTAAGACAAACAGAGACGTTCCAGAGGATTTTTATCTCCTCCTGTTAGAACGCTGTTTTAAAGTGTCTGGTCTGTAGATTAAGCATCAGTGCTGCGTTATTCTGAATCAGTTTGGTTCTCTGGATCAGACACGTTTTGGGGTTTTTCTCTTTCCAGGTGGACTTCTCGAACGGTGAGGATGCGACTGAGCATGCTCTCCAGCTCGCTGTTGTCCAGTGCCGTGTGGGAGAACCACAAGGGGCTATTCGGGACACACGAGCGCTCTGGGCGCAGATAGAAGACAGACGTGCGTTGCTTTACCATGCCTGAACTGGAATAAGAAAAACAAAACAGCTGGGTTAACCTGCAGCTGTAATTCTTTCTTAACCAATTTCTCCACAACTACAAATTACCAACAGAGAAAAGTGAGAACAAAGAAAATGAATAATTTAGCTTTAACAGAGAACGAGGGACAGTTACAGGAAAAAAGGTATGAAAATATACATATATGTTAGTAAGAATTGTATTTAATTCTTCTTATTCTACAGTGAGTTAAAGAACAAAACGTTTTACATCTCTTTGCACATTCTGTCATACTGTATGTCAACTTTTCTGAATTTTTTTTATATATTGTACATCTTACTATAATGTGCTGTGTACTCTTTTTTTCCTTCTTTCTACAGCACAAAAAACATGTTTTATGTCTAAGCATACCCGACAATAATCATTCTGATACTGAAGCTTCATTCCACACGTTATCACTTGCTCTATAGCGACTACAAACCTCGCTTCCTCACCTCCGATGCCTCTTTTTTCCCCACCTCTTTCTAGAAATTCTCACGTTAGAGAAAAACCAGAAAAACAAAGTCATCTGTCCTGAAGACTTTTTCTGGCATGAAAAACTTACTGATTGTTACTGGAGACTCCTTCCCTAAATGTTAAATAAACATTTTTCCATGGAAATGTTGATATGTCGTTAAATAACAAAGATATTTGTTAAATCTGTTTAACAGTTTTATATTGTGCACATGATCATCATCATTCAGTAACCTACAGGTCTCTGTAACTTAACGGTTAATAAAGGATCAGTATAACATTAACATAAAACTGTGATTTGAATGAAAGATCACACAAGATTTGGCTTGCTGTTACTGAATATTCTGACCAATCAGATTTGAGAATTCTTTAGTGATCGAGTCACAGCGCGCCACCTCGTCGGATCTAATAACAGCCTGGCCTTATCGTGTCGTATTCGTTACTCGTGATCCAGTGCTACGATGTAAAGAATTCTAAGCAATAATTTATAAATACAGCATCAGAGATCACTTGCATACCATTTGGACAGATAGAACTCATAGAGTCTAACAGGACAGCGGAGAGGGTTTTCTGTGTTCTCCTGCATCTCCAGCACCACTCCTTCCTCCTCTTCCTCTTCTCTTTTCCTCTTGGCAGGGACACCGACTTTATCTTCGTTTGCTGTAAGAAGTCCATACAGAGTTGAGGGTTTAGCGATAATTGAAATGTTATTGATCAATGCTTCAGATGCATGTTTAACATCACTAACATGTATTTTTGTTGTCTTTGTGGACGGGAGGGTAGAAGCGGAGGCAGGACATCTTGTTCCCGTTGTTTTGTGAACGCGTGCAGCGCATGATGTGGGCGAAGGAAAGGCGCTGGTGCTGTGCTGCAGTCTTAAAGTTGAAGAACTTGGTGCAGAAGTAAAGCAGAGTGTTGAGGAGCACGCTCGGGGAGAAAGCGCCCAACTGCTTACACTCCCACAAATACTCTTCCTCCACTCGAGAGTACACGTAGCCTGTGCATGCACACACGTACAGCATCGCAACACAATTTTAAATCTTTTTTTTTTTTTTTTTTTGCAATTTAAAAAAAAAAATAATAATAAGTTCAAAACAGAAGAGAAAAGGAGAAATATCTTTATTCCTATATAAGTAATAAGTGCTTCTATAGATCACTAATATAAACTATATGTTTCTTACCACTTGGAAGTATAGTGGGTTTCCAGCCTTTTAATAAATTAGACATAGTTTGACTGAATTTAGTGTAGAAGTCGTCAGTGAAGATGTTCTCCATCCTGCTGTTTTCAAAAAGGTACTACACAGGAAAGGAAAGAGAATCAGACCTAGAACCGTGTGCTTTATTTTTAAACAGTCTTAAATTATTCCGCATTATATTCTGAATAAAGCATTTTGAATGAAGTTCTGTACCTGCTGAATGCCTAAGCAGAGGTAATAGATGCTGTCTGGTTGGTACTTTTCTCCATTAGGGCGGCAAACTTCGCTGATGAACTTCCAGAGGCCGTAACTTAGTTCAGCCGTGCTGCACTGTAACAGGTCCTCCTTTATTGTAATGTTACGTGCTGGTTGTGTAAATCAGAGAAAAGTCCAATTTTAGATAGCGACGTGTGTTATATATAATGTCCCCCTAAATCTGGAAGTGTTATAATATGTAAGTAATAAGCGTGCATATATAAGTAATAAGCGTGTATATGTAAGTAATAAGCATGTAAGTAATAAGCGTGCATATGTAAGTAATAAGCATGTATATGTAAGTAATAAGCGTGCATATGTAAGTAATAAGCGTGTATATGTAAGTAATAAGCGTGTAAGTAATAAGCGTGCATATGTAAGTAATAAGCGTGCATATGTAAGTAATAAGCATGTATATAAGTAATAAGCGTGCATATGTAAGTAATAAGCATGTATATGTAAGTAATAAGCGTGCATATGTAAGTAATAAGCTTGTATATGTAAGTAATAAGCGTGTAAGTAATAAGCGTGCATATGTAAGTAATAAGCGTGCATATGTAAGTAATAAGCGTGTATATGTAAGTAATAAGCGTGTAAGTAATAAGCGTGTATATGTAAGTAATAAGCGTGTAAGTAATAAGCGTGCATATGTAAGTAATAAGCGTGCATATGTAAGTAATAAGCATGCATATGTAAGTAATAAGCGTGCATATGTAAGTAATAAGCGTGCATATGTAAGTAATAAGCGTGTATATGTAAGTAATAAGCGTGTATATGTAAGTAATAAGCGTGTAAGTAATAAGCATGCATATGTAAGTAATAAGCGTGCATATGTAAGTAATAAGCGTGTATATGTAAGTAATAAGCGTGTATATGTAAGTAATAAGCGTGTAAGTAATAAGCGTGCATATGTAAGTAATAAGCGTGTATATGTAAGTAATAAGCGTGTAAGTAATAAGCGTGCATATGTAAGTAATAAGCGTGTATATGTAAGTAATAAGCGTGTATATGTAAGTAATAAGCGTGTAAGTAATAAGCGTGTAAGTAATAAGCATGTATATGTAAATAATAAGCGTGCATATGTAAATAATAAGCGTGTATATATGTAGGTTTGTAAAAAGGTAAATTAGTACCTAAGCTATTAAGTAGGTCAGTAGACGAGAATATAAGGTATGTGTGTGTGGGGGTGGGGGTGGGTTAAGTATGTAAATAGGTGTATGAGTAAGTTATTAAGTTAAACATTTAGGAAAGTTATTAGTATGTAAAAAGTTCAATAAAAAATAAGCAGGTCATGTGTAATTTGTAATTTATCAAGTAGATAAGAAGGCAAATAATTAAAGGTGGGGTGCACAATGTTTGAAAGCCAATGTTGACATTTGAAATCACCTAAACAAACACGCCCCTAACCCAAATGGGTGTCACCCCTGTTTTGATAGCTCTGCCCCACACATACACAACCCAGGCAACTATTATGGCAGAACCTGCTGGGGCAGCTGGCCGAGGGGATATTTTATCAACAAATGAACTCAATGAGTAATGCTATGGTAATACAGGTCAAATGCGTTTTTGTAGTACTGTGTGTTGTACCGTGAAAGGTTTAGCTCCGTTTCACGTGGAAGACGACGTTCAACACCTAGAACCCGAGGCAGAGGTAACGGCAGGTATCCTCCATGTCAATGTTTCAATCGCTTTCTGCTAATGTCACACATGCGCACTGAACACTCTCTCCACCGCATATTGACAAGATACGCCCCTTTCTGCTCATTGGCTACACGTTTGCTTTGTTAGTCTGCCCGACTCAGTTTTCTGAAGCATGTTGCCAACTTTCTGCGCCCCGCCTTTAAGTTATAAAGTAAATTAATAAGTAAGCAGGTAAATAAATGAGTGATTAGACAGACAGACAGACAGACAGACAGACAGACAGACAGACAGATAGATAGATAATCAGCCACGACTCACAGCCAAATTTGGGCATCTCTATATTAGGCTGTGTTTCCCTCCAGCGTACCCAGCTCTTCCAGGCCTGAACGCCGTATTCAGTGTGCACTCCGGTCAGGTGAGGAACATCAGCTGCTGATGACTGAGGAGCTTCTGTGCGTTTACGGGCCTGCGTTTACATACATCATACACTGAGCTCTCAAAAGGATACATCAACAGATATATATATACACGTGTAATACCTATATAAATGTAGGTGTAAAAGTTAAGGACAGGTGTGTCATGTTACTACTGTGATCAAGTGTGATCATGATAAAGAAGCTGCCTGTGATGTACATACTCGTTTTTTCTGAGAGAAACAATCACGATTCTTCTTGCGTATTTTGGACCTGGGGGTAGATACGAGCTTGTCTTCTTGCGTGCAATGTTCCGAATGCTCAAACCTCTCTGCTGTTAAAAGCCAACCAATAGAATATCAGCAATCATAGTATATGTAAGAGAACTGAATGTGATGCGCTTCACAGTCCTTACCGACGGGAAAATCTGCCTCCAGGTCCATTTGTGGCTCTTGTGGATGTGGGCTGGGAGACTGTTGTGCCTGTCTGGGTGTTGGCACCTTTTCAGACTCTGAGCTTCGTCCCCATCGGGAAGTGCTCGAGATGCTGTCGTCCTCCCAACTTAGGTGGCTGGACAGGGCTTCCAAATCGAAATCGATAAAATTATCATCTTGGTCTGTGTGAGTGGGGGGAAAAAAAACATCACACCAACATAGTTAATTCATACTAGCTCTATTTCTACAAGTAAACAGCAAATACAGACCATATGTGGTGATACCAGTCTCTCCTAGAATTGTTCTGGATTTTTAGCCTATGAAATATGATTGTTGCTATAATGGGCTGTAAAATATTTAAACCTCTTGATCCTGTTGATCCTCTTGTTGTTAAAAGCACATGCAATATATTCTAAATGATTTTTCCTGCAGTTTCACTTTAGACGCCTGGTAGATTAATTCATGGTGTTATAATGCAGACTCACATTACAGCTCAGGACATTCATCATAAAGGCTTTGAATTAAACAGGACTTTTATAGAAAATTTACAGAAACCCTAGAGAGAGAAAAAAAAAAACACCTTTTGTGCCTAGTTACTAATGTGCTGTAATACCTTTGTTACCTGTTTGGCAGAGATGAGAAATGTTAGTTTCTTACAGAACGTTTGTTTGGTTGTTGTTCTAACCGATTTTAGCCGATTTTTTTCATTTTTTTTAAGTTCAGCTCAGTGGTGCAATCAACACCAGATGATGGCACATGTGACCTGCCAGTGTACTTCACAGTTACTATTGGGATCAATTTAAACGGTTAATTATAGATGATGATCAAATCTATACCATCTATCCTATACCAGACGAAGCGATGAATTCACCTTAAAAGCCTTTTAAAAATGCATGTAAATCTTCAGCAATATTTCTTTTTAATGTTATGTTATTTAATTAACTTTGATACAGAAGGAATTCTGGTTTAGAAACAAATCTAGGCACGATTTCAAAAAATTTGCCTGACTTGTTATTGATGTCATGCAGAATCGAGTGCCGTGGAATATTCAGCTTTAATTCATTCATTAAAAAAAAAAAAAAAAAGCTCCAACTCTTTTGTTCATGCACCTCCTTGGGAGACAGCTTTGTCCTTCTCACTGTCCTCTGCCACCATCTCTGCCATCATGATCAGGTCAGCCTCCAGCGGGTTGTCTGGAATTCTCTCTTTGATCTTCTGAATGGTTTCTACTATTCGCTCAGCACTGTCCAGAGTAGTTGGCAGAAACATGGGCACTGGCACCTACGGTGAGAAAATAGACCAGTCATATTAATGAAGCTCTTCGGTACTGTTGGTCAGCTGGGCAGCATTTTACCATAACAAAACTCATTCCTGACAGTCATCTAATTTGCAAATCCCTTCATCTTAAATCAAAACCTTAATTAAGAATCCTTTATTAACAGGATGGTCACTTATATATCGTTAAGGCACTGACTAACGTGCCTGGCAATGCGATATTACATGCATCGTCGTTTTGAGTGTCCATGCTAATATTTCAGTGCTTGTCACATAATAAATCACTCCTCTAAACTTCCTGTAATTAAAATGGACTTAATTTAGATTTATACCTTTTGATTTACACATCTAACATTAGAATGTACACAATAATTTGGCAAACAGTATAGTTTTTTACCTGCGCCACTATACTAATTATGGCCTACTGTGTAGATTCATGACATATCAACACTGCAAAAAATACAAGGGGGTGAATACTTATGCAAGGTAGGAGTGCTCCGATAATAATCGGACGATAATTGCTTTGGGAAGTTTGATCGGCGGACTCTGTAAAGGTTTATTTAGAAAAGCCGATCAGATGACGCAAAACCTGCGAGACAGATTTTTTACGTGCTGCTAAAATGGCTTCACCGGTCTGACAATTCTACAAGGTGTGTGAAAAAGACAATACTTTAGCAAACTGCAACCTGTCTAACGAGTAAGTTCCACAGGGCAGGAAGCACCCAAACCACTTCAACACCTCCAACCTCATCAGACATTTGATGGTTAGTCACATAAAGGAATATAAGCAGTTTACAATTACGGCTGCTATGTTTTAAGCTGATAGGTTGCTTGTTAATAAATACAATTGTCAATTCATGATGTTCGTCTTCAATACTTAAAATACATTGTTGTTAAACATAGTTTAATAAATAATGCTACATGATCAGGCTTCGAAAAAAAGACCCTGTAATCGTTGATCGGTATCGGACGAAACAACTTCTAGTGATCGGAGATCAGTGATCGGCCCCAGAAATCCTGATCGGAGCACCGCTAATGCAAGGCACTGTAGATAATGTAGAATAGCAGTGCGTTGTACAGAACAATCTGGAGTGAAAGGAGTTAAGATGTAAGTAATAACTATACTGATTTATACTGGGCAAGAAGCAGCTCACCGGAAAAGGAAGTCCAAGAGAATATGGTGTGTACTGTGTGTAGAGGTGCATAGGCACAGGAACAAACACTGGCACCGGTACGGGTAACACTATTACTTCAGGTGGGGTTTTATCTGTGGAAAGATTTGTGAACATGGTTGTATTGTATCATTAAGCATATATGTTATAAAGGCAAGTAAGGCAATGTTTCCCAAACTGGTCCTCTGGGACAAGAGATGCTCTACATAGTTTTTCAACCAAGATCTAAACATCTGTAACAGGTGTGAATGGAACTGGGGGAAAAATAGCAAAACTGTACCCAAGGATTATTTCAGCAAACACTGATCTAGTTCTCTGTGGGATTTTTATGGTGATTTGCTTAGTACCTGTTTGCGTGTTAATATCAGAAGTGTTGGGCTTGCAGGACGTGCCCTTGTTTTGGTTCATCGGTTTGCACAGTAAAGCTTTGTTCTTCAGGATTCTCGTCGGAGCAGAGGGCGTCTTCACGCTATCTGTCTGCGTGCTGGCCTACAATCAACGATATATATTTGTGTTCGTTAGTTATCGCTAATACATACGATGTAAAGCTGATCATTATCTGGAATAACGTTTCTTGCTCACAGAAGTCAGATCATGGCCATTGTTGCAGAAGCTACAGTACTCTAACATCGTGTCCTAACAACAGATGGACTCCACTTTTCTATTTCAAGCTGTACTGCTGCACCTCTGATAACAAGAAACTCATTCATGAAACATACGAGTAGAAACAGAGCCAGGTCCTGCCAAATGATTCTCTGGGATTTTCACGCAAAATAGAAGACGATTTGAAAAAACAAAGATTCTCAGTGAGCCCAATAAATTCTCCTTCCATCTATGCCAAGGTTTAATGCTAAAAAAGGTTTAAAGATGGTTTTCTGCTCAATGGAGAAACGCTACTCTGTGTAAGGTTGTAGTGCATTTTCAAGTCTCGGTATAAGAGCTATTGCTTTTCCAGCTCACTTACATTTTGAGATTAGAAAATGCAATTCGACAGAAGATATAAACGTTAAAGACATAAGATATGAAGAAATACGTATTCCAGTATTGCCACATTTTATACTTACATGTCCTAACAGCTTCACAACAGAAGGTACAGTTCCTGAAAAGTAAAAGTCAAAATCTTAGGATTGGACAGGGAAAAAAAAATAAATTAACGGTTAAACTGACCTGGCTGAGGAAAAGTTATAATATCAATCGAGAGCATGTACAAGGAAGGTTGTGCATGAACCGAGTGTTTATGTTCTTTTGCCATCTTTTCACTTGATCTCTTCTGAATATTCACATAACGGTAGGTGAATAAAAAATTCAACAGTTACAATTTTATTGTATTATTATTATTATTATTATTATTATTATTATTATTTAAACGATTCAGAGATCATTTGAACCATAAAAAAAGAAAGAATACCTTGCAATGCTGCATTGCCCAGGACACTAGGCTGTCCATTGGTGGCGCTAGATAGTGAGATAACATTGGCGATAACAGGCGTGGCCTCGTTTGAAGCCAGTGATGGAACAGTTGTTATGTTGGTGGTAGTGGATTGGATCACAGGTGCTATAGAGATTGGCACTGTGGAGGCTAAGATAAGACGAAAGAAAAAGTAGTCATTAACTGCTTCATAGAGTCAAGAGTAAATATAGAAAATAATTTGGATACAGTCTTTAACCAAAAAAAAAAAAAGAAAAGATTCTTAGACTATTTTTGACTTTTATTACCCAATAACCAGTTGTTTTTTTTTCCAGCAAAACAGTGCAAAATTGTCACCTTTTTTCCCCACTAGATCCCAAAGCTGAAATTTTCAAATTCATCACATCCTGCATTCTTTCCCCTTCGGTGAAATGCCATTCCCTGATTTGTGAATTATGTTCACTTTTGGATGGAATGTTTGTTTAGTTGAGAACGATGTGCAACATCCAGGCCACTGTAGCAACGGCTGAATCCTGGATGTCGGCACCTCTGTGTATGTGGTGGAATGTCTGTTTTGCTCTATGTAACTAATCACACTGTAGTTTATTTTTGGGACAGGATCTGTTTAAACAAAACCTCTCTTACCTTGTGTAAGGGCAGGTTTGGAAGCACTTCCAGGAGAGGTTGTAGTGCATGCTTGATTACTACAGAAGAGCATCAGACACTTCAGATTGCAGAAGTGTTTTATTTCATTCAGCCATTTGACCGACTCCGTCATCTTCCTGGCACGCCTGCACGTGCTGCATTTGGCCACCTGCGTATTGCAGAGAAACACTATTTACGTTCTCTTTTTTAACAGAATTAACTTCATTCTACGTATGAGCAGGAAAATGAAGAGGATGAAAAGATTCTGGGTTTTTTTTTACCTCACAGAATAACAATGTGTACTGAGACAGGCATTCGTTCCCACAGAACTCCTCTTGTTTACCAGAAAAGATGCTGGTCATGACAGTTTGAGAAGTGCTGCTGCAGTAGAGGCAGTTGCGACAATGCCTCTTTCCCCAGCGTTTAGCAAGGTCATGCTTGTAGAGGAGTTTGCAGCCTGTGGATTAGAATAGAACAGAATAGTTTTGACTGTATTTTTATAATCACACCCTCCAGTGTCACCCATATGAGGATTAGGTTCCCCTTTGAGTCTGGATCCTCTCAAGGTTTCTTCCTTTACCATCTAAGGGAGTTTTTCCTTGCCACTGCTGCCTAAGTCACCTCAGACACTGCTCATTGGGGATAAATACAAATACATTGTGAAAAACCTAAATCTATCTAATATATCTTGAATTTTTTATTCTATTAATCTTGATATTATTCTTTATATTAACCTTCTGTTCAATGTTTATGTTGTGTAAAGCTGCTTTGAGACAATGTCAATTGTAAAAAGCGCTGTACAAATAAACTTCAATTGAATTGAAAATAGAAGCCTTTATTTTGTCATGTATACATTACAGCACAGTGAAATTCTTTCTTCGCATATCCCAACTTTGGAGGTTGTGATCCGAGCACAGGGTCAGACATGATACAGCATCCCTGAAGCAGAGAGGGTTAAGGGCCTTGCTCAAGGCTTCAATGGTGCTGGGGCTTGGACCCTGATCCTCCGAACAACAACCCAGAGCCTTAACCACTTAAGCCACCACTGTAGACACTTAAATTCTGCCATATTTATTCCAATCAAGCAGAAGCCACACCTGAGTCCTGTTCAATTGGTTGATCTTGGCTTTAGTACTATGGAGTACTCTGCTTGGTTGGAATTATAAATCTGAGCTAAATTGGACACATTAAAATTGGACTAAATTGGACTCTGTTTACCTCTGAACTTAAACTCTCCCTCAGGCTAATTTGACCACTATGTTTGTAACAAACTAAAAAAAAATGAAAGGTTACACAAAATAAAATAACTTCAACTTGGCCATAAGCCTATAACTTCAATTTTACAATTATTTCCTAGTATGCGAAATTATTGTCACTCCATAATGTAGTATTATTATGTCATTAAGTTCATTTAAATGCAGGTGTTTGGTCCAAAAACATACCACGATTCTCAGAGGCATTTCTTCAATGTACTATAAGCATCACAATATGTAGTTCTGCAGCAAACCACAATATTGAATTTTTTATTGCCATTAAAAATATTACTATTATATATCCTACATGTTTCTATTAATAATATAATTTAATATATACACACACATTTTCATATTTTAAAAAATATGTAATTATTTTTTTTATAAATTTGTAGCTAAAAAAATTTGTCCTTAATTTAAATTTATTTCAAAATTCTTACATCATTCAGTTTGTAAATACTTAATAAAAAATATATATGAAAAAAATTAAATGTAATTAAAAAATGGCAAGAGAGCCAAATCCGGTGCAAGACTTACTTTTTTTTTTTTTTTAACTAAAGAATATTACACTAAAACAAATGTTAATCACTCCCCTGTGTCTCAGGGGTAGAAGGTCTGATTGGGTGACCTGTGCTCTCGTTCTAGTAAACCTTAATTATCTGTGGTACAACTGAAAGTCTAACCACCTAAAAATCACTGCTTCCTTATCATACCACAAGCTTTTTATAACTTCCTGCCTTTGTCTGAGAGGCATCAGAGCCACATTCTACAAAGCAGAACCTCACCTTCACTACAGAAAGAACAGTCCACGTTGTTAATCCTCTTCGTCTCCTTCACCACCTTTTCGATTTTGCAGTACACACACTGAGCCATGATGTAGTGAGTTCTCCTGAACTCATCGGTGCATGTCTTATCACAGAACACGTACATCTTTCCCTGGAACGTTATACAGAATAGATTTAAGATCTCATGATATATAAGGGCCTTTTTACACCTGGTCACTTCATGTGTTTTCTCTGATCCGATAGCTATCTGATTTGTTAAAACTGTTCTATTTACATTAGGCCACGTAAATGCGTCTCGGCGAATCGGATATCGATCTGATCTTTCTACTCCCGCCCAAAATGCAAATATATTTTACCTCATTTCCAGGGTAATTGAAATGGAACACGCTTTGGTGTTTGCGGTTGCTACAAAAAACAGCATTTACTGATTGCTGCATTTTAAGACCCAACGAGACCCCTGGGTGAATGATCGGAGCCAGCGCTGGTGGGAAAACATGTTTGTTTATGCACGACTCGTGAGTCACCTATGAGTGACGTTCTTCCAATTGGGAGGAGTATAGCGCTGACGTATGTGGCTTGGACAACCACATTCATTTACACCTGTCCAGTTACATCTGAAATGCGTCCCAGACCACCTCCTGAAGTGGTTTGAGCGATCGGATTTATATCCGTCTCGAAAACGTTTCGGAGGGCATTTACACCTGGTCTTTTTACGATCGGATCGCTATCTGATCACAGAAGACGCATGAAGTGACCAGGTGTAAAAAGCCCCTTAGAGATGACAATAAAATGTCCGACACAACACAGGAATGATTATGATTTTACCTTAAATTCCATAAGCTCAGGCTTGGAGAAGAATAAACGCTGACATTGTGCACAGGAGAATTTGGACTCTGAGGGGCTTTGGGTTCCGCTGGACTCTGTAGATACAGACTGCACTGTGGGGGAAGACTTCATCTGAGCTGTGTTAACTGAAGGGGCAACATTAAGCTGGTTGCTCTGAGTATTTGTCTTGTTGAAGGCATCCTATCGAACAGAAAACAAGGAATATACGACAGAAAAACCAAGACGAGTCTTAATCTTCAACCATTCCTCAGAGAGAAATTACAAAAGGCATAAATGGTTTCAAGGAAAAATAGAGACAGTTTTGTTTTGTTTTAAATTCTGATAGAAGGACAGAAGACCGTAGCTCACATCCAAAGTGATAAGGATGAGGACTATGACTAATCTCTAGCACAGAATTTCATCAGCTAATTTGTTTCCTTCAGTTTGTATAAATGTGTGTGATGTTTTAGATACGCACTATACAAAAAGACTGAAGCGTACCTGAAATGATATAACGCAGGTGAAGCAGCAGAAGTTGCGCATGGTACCGTCGGACATGGCGAGGTGATACTGAGGCACAAGAAACTTCTTACAGTGGTTGCATTCCAGTGCAGAACCTTAAAGTGTGAGAGAAGGAAAGGAGAGAGAGAGAGAAAGAGAGTGTGAGTGAGTGAGAGAGAGAGAGAGAAGGAAAGGAGAGAGAGCGAGAGCAAGAGAAAAGGAAAGGAGAGAGAGAGAAGGAAGGAAAGGAGAGAGATAGAAAGAGAATATTGAAGCTAAGGAGGCTGCATCACAATGTCTTCCATCATAAACATTTACATTTGTATGTTCAGCTTACTCATTATCTACCTTTTACCCCTATTTATATTTTTATGATCATAACCCACTTTCCTGTAAATTGCCTTAAACATGAAGCCGAACTCTTTACCTGATGAGCTGACCGTTTGTACTTTGTGAGCAGTCACACATGCAGTGCAGCAAAACAGCTCGGTGTTGCCCTCCGAATTGATGTTTTCCACCATTTCTTTCGCGACACGATAAACTCTGCACATCGTACAGGGCACGACCTTGGTGTACTTCTGCAGAGATTGTGCGAGAACACAAAATCAGTAGAAAGTATGGGCTAGCGATAAGGCAAGAGTTTTGTAGTTAGCGAGCTCATTTTAAGGGGTCCACATCCACATTATTTCTAAGCATTCATGACCCACAGTTTCAAATTGAAATAAACATACATTTGCAAAATTACAATGCTTTTATAAATCAAATAAACATATAAACATAGGCTTACTGCATCTAATGAGAAGACGGGGGTCTATGTGTCACATCAAACTAGATCAGGGATTTAATAAACTTTACTGACAGTCTGATTATTCTAAACATGCACCGCCGCTGCGGGACAGCTGAGTCTCTGTATGTGATAAAAGTGTGTAAGTGTTGAACAAGTGAGTGTGTTGGACATAAGCGAGGATGTATGCTGGACATGAGAGAACACTGAATATGGAAGACATGAGGACATGTGGTAAGAGTTGGCTGTGGAACAGTGGAGAACATAGGAGCATGTGTGTGTGTTGAATGTGGAAGCATGGTGAACATGTAAGGCTGTAGAAAACCCCGTTTCCTATCTCTTTTGGATTTTTTTTCAGGAATCACAACCGAACACCCGAACATAGCACGAAAAGCCGTCAAGTGATCCAAAGGCTACCTTTTTAAAGGTGGAGAAACAGTTTTGTCTACAAAACTTCTTAGCGGTGCCATCCAATAGCAAAGTTGGGCTCTTGTCCTCGCCGCTGTAGCAGTAACCTCCACATGTCGTGCAGCAGTTCATGCTGAGCTTATTAGATGAGCGGAATTGGTGAAAGCAGGCGTTACTGCACAGCTTATAGACACTGTCCATGAAGTTCACCTCATGGCGAATCTAGGGAAAGAAGGTTAACGTGAGGCTTACAGCTATACCTTACTGAGTAAATTTCGACAAATATCTTCAACAAAGTACATAAACATATACAGTAGGATGAAATATACAGTATAAGCATTCAGCAGCATGCAAGCGGTTCAATAAAAGTAAATGTTTAGAACAGTAGTTTCAACAAAAAACGGGATTAATCAAGAATTTGTTCAGAGCATCAAGTCATTCTCAGGCCATCTAACCCCAAAGAGGAAGAAAAATGTGTTGTCCTGACAGGGAACATGAGCAGGAAGTTACCTGTCTGAAGGAGAAAACGGAGTGTGCGGATACAGATGTGGCTATTAAGAATGCGTGTCTTTTGTGCAGCTTCACAGGAAACGATACACCATTTCACACGGATTCCTGATGACTTGTTTTTTAAGAATTTAAATACCTGTGTTTGTGCTTCACACAATATCCACCAGGTGGCGCAGAACCCAATGTCCTACAGGTATAGACCAGATTGTCTAAAGCAGGGGTCGGCAACCTTCAACACTCAAAGAGCCATTTGGACCCGTTTCCCACAGAAAAAACAAAAAACACAGGGAGCCACAAACCCTTTTGACATCTAAAATGAAGACAACACTGATCGGTTTTTTACCTTTATGGGACGTATAGAAAAACCGTAGTGTGTTGCATTTATGAAATCAATGAACTGCTACCGAGTAAACGAAATATTATTTCTGCAAGCAAACAAAAATATTTTGAAGTTTGAACTAACTTTAACAAAAAAAGATGCTGGGCTGAAGATTACTTTCAAATAAAATGTTCAATTGTCTAATTCGGTCCTCTGAATGAATAATCAGCTGTTTTAAACTCTTCTGAGTGTCTATGTTACAGATATATAATCAGTCTATACAGTTAACAAAGTATTTTATTGTCTGTGGTGTAAAAGATGGATTCATTTGACTTGATACTTGGATTCATTTTAATTAAACAGCCTATTAATGTATTCGTTGCAAGCAAATCGTGTAAGTTCCTCGAACCAGAATTTGTGTTCGGCAGCAACCGAGTCCGAATTTGTAGATGGTTTTGTTTCTTTCCGGATATCGTCTTTCAGAGCATGCCACACAATCTCAATGGGATTCGGGTGGAGTCTTCAGCAGTGTGCTTGGGATCATTGTCTTGGAGGTTTCCCTAATGTACTTGGCTGCAGTTTCTTTCACAATAGCATCTTCAAAAAAAGATTGGTCCATAATCCCTTCACAGACCGCGATAAGACCAGGTCCCGGTCTGGATATTGCTCCCCAAACATGACGTTTCAGGGGATGATTCGGCTTTGATTTGAACATACGTCTACCTTTCTTATGAAATGACATGGTAGCAAAACGATCAGAAGTCACTGTTGTTTCATCAGTGAAAATGACATTGTGAAACAACTTCTCGTCGATCCATTTTTGGGCTCGTTGGAGACGTTTCTCTTTATTTTTATCTCTAATCATTGGCCAATTTTGAGATTTTCCAGACCTTAACCCAAGTTTTTGCCGATACTACATATTGATCTCTCACGGATGTCCACTCCATTGTTATGCCATAGCTGCTTTTTCACTGACCTTGAGGACATTTCATCATTTTGTCTAGTGATATTCTCTATTGCCGTGACAATGTCCGTGAAAGCAAGTGCAAAAAAATTCAATAAATATCTGATACTTTAGGCACGAACAAAAACGAGACATTTGTGGTAGCATCTTGAAGGGAATAATGTACAAGTTCATTTTGCAAGGTTTACGTTTCTGCAGTGTTCGTTCTTTGTAAAGTCTTCTTATGGTGCTCGATGTTGTGTGTACATCAGTAGAGTTCAGATGCGGGGGGGATTTCTCGAATGGACTTTCCAGCAATGCCAAAATAGTGATAATTTTAACTTAATGCTGACGCTAAGCCTCTGTCGATAGAAAACATCTTGAAGTCAAGTTTACGTACTCTCTCTCTGTCCAGCCTTCGTTACACTAGCCACCCAGCATTTTAACAGTTGTTGTTTTTGGGAAATTATTTTATATATCTAAGAGCTTCACTTTTTTTTTTTTAATAAGAAAAAAGTAGAGGTCCTAATGGCTATGGCCATAAATAGGATATCGAACGAGTAAAACGTACACGGACTATTTAAAACCCATTTGTGAAAGTTTCAAGTATATAAATACCGCAGCATCAACTACCATTATATATATACACATACATATGCACACACATACATATATATATATATACATACACACACACACATATACATACACACACATATACATATATATGTATGTATATATATATATATATATATATAAATAATGGTCCTGTACAGAATAACGTCTGTACAGGACGTCACAAAGATGTAAATTCGACTAAAGTGTATACTCTAAAAATGAAAGATCCCAAGCATATTACTGGCTTCAGTATACGTGACCGAGAATTACACACAACTGCCCTCTATTGGTCATGTGTTTTCTGTGCCAGAGAATCACACACAGTTACGCGTGACGTGGCGAGAACTCTCGGGATCTTATTCTCCGTGACGCACGTTCTTACTTGCCACATCCGTACACAGGATTTTACAGTAAACTCCACACACACCTGGAGAAAAATGTTGCTACCCGTTTGATTTACTCAAAATGAACAAGTTAACTACTGTATATAATCAGTTAATACCAGAGTAATGATAGATCTTTTGGGTGTATCTTAGAACGCTAACTCGTACTCAGGTCTGTCCTTCAAGAACTTACAGTGCAGGATTTGAGACACATGCTGCATTTGGTGCCAAGTGCAGAATTTGCACTGTCCTTCTTGTAGTTAAAGGCACTGAGACATTTCTGACTGCAGAAATCCTTTAGTGATTTTGTTAAATCCACAGCGGCAGTGACGACATCCTTTGGGTTTGGAATACTTCTGCACAGATAAAGGAAGAAATCCATGATCAGAAACAATTACCGTATTTTCCGCACCATAAGGCGCACCGGATTATAAGGCGTAGTGTCAATTACGGGGTCTATTTCTGTACTTAACCCATACATAAGGCGCACCGTATTATGCTAAAATATACGGTCTACAAAAAAGGTAACAGAAGCAAAACGGTGAGTTTAGTTGAACTTTATTCTACTATTGATGTTGAATTCTATCGCAGCTGCTCTATTCCCGTTTACAACTGCGTAACTGATAGCCTGTAGTTTGTATTGTGCCTCGTAAGCATGTCTTTTCACTGGTGTCATTTTTGGGGGATACCTACCGGAGGCGTGGCGGAGGTAAGCGTACGTACTGTACGTATGACGTAATGTTCTCTGATTGGTTTATCGCTGCCAGTGTACGTAGTGTATGTATTACGTCCCTGTGTCAGCGGGAAATGGTCGGACAGTCAATCAAGCGGAGCGCTTACTAAAGTCACACAACAACATTTTTACAGATTTTTGGAACTCGGTGCACACATAAGGCGCTCCGGATTATTAGGCGCGTGGCCGATTTTTTAGAAAATTTAAGGCTCTTAGGTGCGCCTTATAGTGCGAAAAATACGGTACTCTGACAAACATACATACGCACACGTATAAATGCATACATGCTTACTTTCAGGTCTGTAAATATTCGAACATTCAAAAATTATTTTTATTTTAGCCTTTTACCACAGTGTACTAGAGCTAGTGCAGAATTTGAGCTGTAATATGAGGGTATTTACACTTAAACATTCTCTGAAAGCCAATGTTGACATTTGAAATCACCTAAACAAACACGCCCCTAACCCAAATGGGTGTCACCCCTGTTTTGACAGCTCCACCCCACACATACATACACAAACAACCCAGCTATTATGGCAGAACCTGCTGGGGCAGCTGGCCGAGGGGATATTTTTATCAGTAAATAAACTCAATGAGTAATACTATGGTAATACAAATGTGTTTTTGTAGTACTGTGTGTTGTACCGTGAAAGGTTTAGCTCCGTTTCACGTGGAACGCGACGTTAAACACCTAGAACCCGAGGCAGAGGTAACGGAAGAGGCTAACATCAGACATACGCACTGAACACTCTCTCCACCGCATATTGACAAGACACGCCCCTTTCTGCTCATTGGCTACACGTTTGTTTTGGTAGTCGGCCCAAATCGGTTTTCTGAAGCACTTTTCAAACACCCCGCCTTTAATTAGGGTGAATTGTGCAGGAATTATAGCACTTTTTATACGCGCCCCCTTGTTCTTTTAAAGGACCAAAGGAAGATGGACAATAAGCTGTTCATTTACATTTACGCAGATGCCTTTATCCAGAGCGACGTACACAATTGCTTTTAAGTCTCTATTGATGACAGAATTAGGATTCCGTCTACCTAAAACTGTCCAGGTTTTTTTTTTTTTTTTTTTAAACATACACATAAACCAGGAGGGGAAAAGTGCTAGTTCAAGTGTTTCAACCGTTCAGCTGTTCCATAGCCAGTGTAAGTGTTATTCCCTTATTAATTCACAAATTTCATGTAGATCTAGAGTTGTAGCATTTTCAGTTCAGTCCCAACAGTCTTCTAAGATTATTACTTATGACGCCGGCATGATGTCAACATGATGTTACATGAAGTTACACACGTTCGCCGACCTCAATACTGCACTAACTACGAACTAGATTTCAATTTAAAATGCAAGGTTATTACATTTAAGGTTGTGACTATGGCACACGATTCACCTGTGGCAGTAATAGCAGGATTTTTTAGAGCCAGGAATGGGCACAGACTCGGCGGATGAGCAGCTGTAGAGGCAGCGCGGTGAGCAGTAAAGCTGAGAGCAGCCTTTGCGCTGGAATGCTGTCTGGCCTTTTAGCAGGATTTTTTTACAGCCTGAACACACCACACACAGTGACGTGGCAGAGCTTGGAGACGAGACAGGCACGGAGGTGTTTGACGGGGCTTTTGATGCCGCGGCCGCAACTGGAGATCCTGCACAGAGATAAGAAAACTGTTAAACATCCTCGACATTGTTTGTTCTTCTCTTCCTGCAGCAGTAAAAATGCTGATCAGCTGCATTAAATGTTTCAGATAAATCATTAATTGTGACACATGAGGTATATGATCAAAGTTTTATAAGATATAAAAAAAAAAAAAATCTTGAATGTATATAGAAAAAGTCTACATTTGTCTCTCAGAATTATCACACGGTTTTCTACCTAATGCCGTAGAGCTTCCACCGACCGAGAAAACGGCACTGATCTTGATCTGCTCTGAGGTCTTCTGGCCAAACTCCTGCACGTTTGAAAACAGATCCATCAATTGCAAGTTTTTAGCATGAATCTTTCACCACTTGTCAAGAAACACGGCAAGGAATTCATTAAAACGATACCACAGTGCTGCTGAATTCTCACTTCTGATTGGTCAGATGGTACTGATTATATTTCTATAAGAGCAGCTTTCGCTGTAAGGTTTTATGTAATGCAAATCACAAATTTGTATCGATGAGCTTGATCTAATTTGTTATGTTTTCTATAATATAGATTGTAATCATTTACATCTAATAATAATAATAATCAGTAATCGTTGCTATGGTGAATCGTTGTGTAATGTTTATTTTGTATTTTTCTGTCTCCAGCATCAGTAGACTGTAGCGGTTTTAGGATGAAGCTGGAATTTTAGGCTTTCTGACAGAAATTCTTTTACCCAGACATGACAAGTAATAAAACGTGGTGGTTATTAAGGGAACAACTGTTTAGCTGCTACGACACGTGACAATAGAAACAAACTTGATTCACATGAGCTACAACATACTTCAGACGTATCTGGTTCATCCTTGATCTTTTCAGCTGGAGCCTGAGGCCCAAGAGCTTTCTCATATTCCTCATCCACAGGTTCATCTTTGATCTTCACAAGAGGGGAAGTAGGAGTGGGAGTCGTCGTCTTTTTCTCAGCCTCCGGTTCGGGATGAACAGAATGCTCTGGCTGGGAAGGAAATGACATACATCTAAAACATTGCATTCTCATTAAGAGTTCTGCTTTACGAACTGACTGTTGGTCACATGCTCACTGTGTGTCCTGGAAGGTCATTCGCCAAATCCTTTACATCTTGAGTTGGATGGTTTTCTGTTGGACAAAAATAAATGACAGGAAGTCAAAACACTCACAGAATAATGTAACCTAGAACTGTGGATCTCCAGGTAGATCCTCCAGTGTACATACTTCCAATTTGGCTAAAATTATGCTAATAGGCTTTTATTTTATTTTATTTATTTATTTTATTTTATTTTATTTATAAAAAGAAGCAGCATTACGTTTCTTCACGATGTCTATGTGGTAGAAAAATATTTTTTTAATAATATTAATACACCGTACTCTGTATACATTGTATTGTATTGACTTGCTTTACTACATCATACGTACTGTATACAGGCTTGTTAAAAACAGCCCGAGCCAAAAGCCAAGAACCAACAGAAAGCACTGTGGTCAATTCGGTGAAATAAGTACCATGAAATTAACTTCCAATTCGTTCCTAATTCTGTTATGACTCAATTCTGGATTTCTGTTTCATAACTCGTGACAGATATTTAAAAAGTAAAGCTCATGGTGAGTACGATGTCCATACCTGCTTTAATCAGACTTTCAGTCGAGTCTTGTGATGTGCTTTTAAAAACCGTCTCGTCGAATGGGATTTCGGTTTTAGCTTCAAACAAAACTGGGGAAAATGAGGGAAGGAAATAATTAAACTCTGAATAAAACCAGACAGGACAATCCTGGTGATGCTAAAATGTATTTAAAACAGAGAGTACTTAATAATAATGTATGCATATGAAGGTAATCGTATGCCATTTGAATCCTCCAAACCAGTGACTGACGAAGCCAAATGGTCACAGTATCAACCTGATAATGTCTCCGGTTGAAATGACCATTCAGACTTAGACATGCTCTTTATTTTTTGTTTGTCTGAACACTTACCTACGTTCACAAAAGACTCTGCATCCGGATCATCCACCTGCATCTTCTCTTCTGGGTCATTAGCATCCCTTGCTTTTCCAGAACATCTGTCGTTCTTAACGTCTTCTACTTCAGGTGTACCATCTAAACCGTCCTGTCTGTTTTCTTTCATTATTTCCAAGTCTTTGGGTTCCTGATATTTCTCGGACCTCTCGTGCTCCGTTTCATGATTTTCCTCTGATGTCTCCTGCGCCATCTCATGTCCCATCTCTTCTATATTTACCTCATCCACCTCTTTTACTTCATTCTTCTTGTCAATAATATTCTTATCTAGATCAGAAGCTACCTGTGATATGGTCTCCTCTACCTCTTCCTGACTGGTATTATTCTTCTCCTCAGCCGTATCTTCACACTCGTTCTGTTCTAGTCCACAGGTTTCATGCTTTGACACCAAATCCTCCTCTTGTATGTCCGTTCCTTGTGGACTCGTCCCCTCGTTTTCAGCCTTTTTTTCTTCCTCTTTTTCATGGCTAATCTGATGGTCTTCCTCAACCATGTCTATTTCTACTTTGACATCCTCCTGTCTTTCATTCCCATGTTCCTCACAGTCCTCCTTTTGCCTGACATCTGAGAGATCCGGGCTGAGGGAACTTGTGGGATCTACAGAACTTACACTTGCAGATTCCTCTTCGACAAGCAAAGCAGTGTCCATCTGTGTATCTGTCTGTTCTCATATATATCAGAATTCTGAAAGACAACAGATGCATGCTTGGACATGAATAACGTTTGTCCATATTCCAAACCTGGTCAGCAAACATAGCTGCTTCACTCATCTAGTTAGCCTGTTAGCCTGGTTAACGCTTTATTTGTGAGGTATTTTGTTATAGGTTCAACAGTCACCGATTACAAACTTTCTCAAGCAAAATACTATTTTCTGAATATTCACATCAAATATGTAAATAAATGTTAAATCAGGATAAATTGTAAAGCTGTAACACACTGACTTTGGCTTAACACTGTGCCCATTTTAGCAAAGGATTAGCATTTTTCATAACAAGCCTGCAAATGTTAATCCAATGTAACACTGGTGAAGTATTAATTTTGTTATAACAACCTCACTAGGGCTGATCAAAAATTGGAAAAGAAGCACATTTCATAACAACTCCTTGTATCTTGACCCAACGCTGACCCAATGTTGGCAACAAGATGTTCTTATCATAATAAACATGCCAGAACACAACCAATGGAGATTTCATGGTGGCTGACCTGCTGGACCTGGCAGTCTGATTTTACATGACATTGGTCCAACACTGATTTAAATGTGGCTGAAATTTTGCTGGCTCAGCGTTTGCATCCAAAATGTTGGGATGTTGGCTAAAAGTCTGGTGGCCCGATGGACATAATTATATTTGGCCAGTGTTGGCCCTCATTAATGACTCTACAGAACGGCTGATGTTGGCATTAAGATAGTGAAATTAATTTAACAGTGGCTGACAAAATTCTATTGTACTCACCACTGGAACGGCTGACACTCGCCCAAATAAACTCAAATTGCTCTCTGAGACATTCACAATGTGTATAATCTATGCAGTGAAATTGTGACTAAAGAAACTTTTTGCGTGTATATTTATATATATATATATATATATATATATATATATATATATATATATATATAAACTTTACATACATGATCACCTGTATATAGAGACAGAGAGAAATTTATGTATATAAACTTATATACATAAATTTCCTGTCTCTCTCTCCCTCTCTCTCCCTCTCTCTCTCTCTATATATATATATATATATATATATATATATATATATATATATATACCTTTTTGTTTATATAAATGTAGATTTAAGCTTTTGTATATATAATTTGTAATATATTGTATATTTTTTGTATATCAACTGTGTATAAAAACTTTTTGTATACACACACACACACACACACACACACACACACACACACAAAGTATATATATATATATATATATATATATATATATATATATATATATATATATATATATATATATATAAACTTTACATAAATGATCACCTGTCTTCTTTTCTCAGTTCTCACAGTGATTTAGTTTAGCAGAGCTTATAAACACATGTACACAATGTATACAAACAGCAATAACACTCAGACCTGTTTGTTTATACTGGGACTCGTGGCTGTAATCCGCAAGATGCAGTCAACTGTCTAGTGTACTTTATGTTCAAATTCAGGGTCATTTGGAATGAAACCTCGTTGTGACGCAAAAACAAAATAAGCATCAGCAGCACACATTTCAGCCATTTGTACAGAGCAGCTAAACTACCCCCAGTGCAAGTGAGGGTAAATATACTCACGTCAGTCAGCTTGTGGTCACGCCAAATGACCATGCAGACGTCTTGTACAATAATCTGCACACTGTGAGAAGAGATGCGTAAACATGAGAGACGGAGATTAGGGACTAGAGCGTGGCGAACTCCCGCTACATTACTTCCGCACGTTGTTGTTGTTGTAGTGCACTCCCCTACAGTACAGGCCTTCGTGTAGCACACTGCGCCATCTGGTGGTCAATATCACGATTCCGCCAGAGACAACGGAGAAGTTTCATAATAAAATAAATTATTTAAATTAATAAAATAAAATTAATTAATTAATTTAATTAATACATTAAATTAATAAATTAAATAAAATAGATAGATTTATAGATAGATGGATAGATAAATGTAATAAATAAAATAAATGCAGGTTTGTATATTGGCATCATAAGACCCAAAAATATTTTCTGATTGAACTAAATATTAATATTATTCAAGTAATCTGAACAGCTGTCTCCCCAGGCGCCTCTCTATAACCTAGCAAGCAGCTATAATGAAGGTTTCCCTAATGTTACCATTTGGTTACTCTTTATTTTTGTTTTGTTTCCAGCAACGTTCTTGCAATGTTCTCTTACACAGGGCAGAGATCAATCATTGCTTTTTATTTTGTAACTACAAACAATCCAGGGAACATTTTTATAACGTTTTCTTACAGGAGGTTCTCAGTCAGTACTGAACTGATCACGCACACACACTCTCACACACACTCTCACACACACTCTCACACACACTCTCACACACACTCTCACACACACTCTCACACACACTCTCACACACACTCTCACACACACACTCTCACACACACACTCTCACACACACACTCTCACACACACACACACTCTCACACACTCTCTCTCACACTCTCTCACACACACACACACACACTCTCACACACACACACTCTCACACACACACACTCTCACACACTCACACTCTCTCACACTCTCTCTCACACACTCTCTCACACACTCTCTCTCACACTCTCTCTCACACACACACACTCTCACACACACACACTCACACACACACACTCACACACACACTCTCACACACACACTCTCACACACACACTCTCTCACACACACACTCTCTCACTCACACATCTCACACATTCTCTCTCTCACACACATTCTCTCTCTCACACACATTCTCTCTCTCACACACATTCTCTCTCTCTCACACATTCTCTCTCTCTCACACACACACACACACACACACACACACACACACACACACACACACACACACAGAGTCAACTGTGTACACTGCACTTGCACATTCACACAACTGATGTTTTGCACACCACATTTTAATACCTTATCGAACTGCCGCTATATAATATATAAGTGTATATATGCTCACAAGAACCCTCTTTCACATAGACCCTCTATGTGCACATTATAATGTATGTTACACAATATTATACAGTATGTTATACACAATGTTCTACAGTGTTTTAACAGCTACCCCCAGTGCAAGTGAGGGTAAATATACTCACGTCAGTCAGCTTGTGGTCACGCCAAATGACCATGCAGACGTCTTGTACAATAATCTGCACACTGTGAGAAGAGATGCGTAAACATGAGAGACGGAGATTAGGGACTAGAGCGTGGCGAACTCCCGCTACATTACTTCCGCACGTTGTTGTTGTTGTAGTGCACTCCCCTACAGTACAGGCCTTCGTGTAGCACACTGCGCCATCTGGTGGTCAATATCACGATTCCGCCAGAGACAACGGAGAAGTTTCATAATAAAATAAAATAAAATAAAACAAAATAAAATAAAATGAATTAAAATAAAATACAATAAAATAAAATAAATGCAGGCTTGTATATTCGCATCATAAGACCCAAAACTATTGTCTGATTTTTTGTTTTGCTCAAATGATAAACAGAACTAAATATTGTATTATTAAAGTAATCTGAATAGCTGTTTCCTCAGGCGCCTCTCTATAACCTAAACAGCTATACAGCAAACAGCTATAATGAAGGTTTCCATTTGGTTATTTACATTTCCAGACACCCTTATCTAGATCCAGAGTGACTTAAATTATCTCATGTTTGTACAACTGAGCAATTGAGAGTTAAGGGCCTTGCTCAGGGGCCCAACAGTGGCAGCTTGGTGGAACTGGGATTGAACTCACAACCTTCCAAATGGTAGCTTGACACCTTAACCACTAGGCTACCACATGCCCCATGTTACTCTTGTTACTCTTTGTTTAGTTTCCTTGCTGTGAGGATCTCATAACAAGGCATAACTGGCAAGGTTCTATTTTTATTTCCAAATGTCGGTGTTGTATCCAAAATGTTCTGGGAGACATTTGCCAAATGTTTCTTTCGAGATACTAGATTTTGTAACGGTTAACTAACGAGATAACGAGAACACCAATCATTGCTTTTTATTTTATAACTACAAACAATTCAGGGAACATTTTCATAACATTTTCTTACAGAGGGTTCTCAGTCAGTACTGAACTGATCTCTCACACACACACACACACACACACACACACACACACACACACACACACACACACACACACACACACACACACACACACTTAACTGTGTAAACTGCACTTGCACATTCACAAAACTGCTGTTTTACACACATTTCGATACCTTGTTAAACTGCCGCTATATAATATATAAGTGTATATATATGATTATAAGAACATAGTAAGCACATTACAATGTATGTTATACAGAATGTTATAGAGAATGCTATATAGTCAGTGCTATTTTGTTTGTTTATTTAGTGTTTTGTATTTGTGTGTATTTGTCTGCATGCACTGTCTCATGTCTTGCAGTAGGCTGTACACGATGCACTTTATATGGCTAGGACAACTTACCTTAGGTCCTTAGCCTTAGCCTATACAGTATATGGTTGAAATGGCACAAAAAGCTTATTCACTTGACCTGAAAACCAATTTCTGGGAACTTTCTTGGGGTTCACCAAAGCTTGACTAGGTTTTAATTTCTGCATACAAGTAACATTTTGGGAATGTTCCTGTAAGTCTTTCTGTAGTTTATTCAAGTGAATTAAAGTGCTTTCTTAGCTTTTCTAGTATTTGATGGAGCATCAAGTGTGGATATGCCAGGCTATGTTTATGTGGAGGAACATGGTGGCTTAGTGGTTAGCATGTTTGCCTCACACTGCCACGGTCGGGGGTTCGATTCCCGCCTCCGCCTTGTGTGTGTGGAGTTTGGATGTTCTCCCCGTGCCTCGGGGGTTTCCTCCGGGTACTCCGGTTTCCTCCCCGGCACAAAGACATGCATGGTAGGTTGATTGGCATCTGTGGAAAACATAGTGTGTGATTGAGTGTGTGTGTGATGATGCCTGAGATAAACACAGGCTCGAGTAGTTCGGATAAGCGGTAGAAAATGAGTGAGTGAGAGTGTTAATAGTGTCCATGAATAGAACAATATGTAGTCTTCTTTTGTGTAAATGTATATTTGTAGTGTTCGGATTTCTGATTATGAAACCACAATTTATAAGTTGAGTTATAAACCAGCTATATTTAAGAGCCAACAACAATTTAGATAAACATATTTATTTGGTAATTATTACTCAGTTCAATGCCATTAATGAAAATAACTTTGATAAACATGATGGCAAACTCATGGTATTAACAGTTGTACTAAATCTGCTCTTAACACTTTTGAAGCATTGGATTATGTAAGTGTCTTTCTTTCTCCTTCTTGTTGCTTTAAAGCAGATTTGTGATCCACCTCATCCATGAAACCTTCATCAATAGACTCACTGTCCTTGTCGTCTACGTGTACAGTGCCCTCAGTGGGTAGGAACACATGCAGCTGCTTCGGGCCCTTGGTGGGTAAAGCTCTGCTGAAACATGGTATTCCTTTAATGGATAAATTCTCCACCTGACATCCAAGTGAATGTTGCTGCTTCACCAAAGGTCGAAGGCCACACTGGCTGATGTTAAGGCTGCGAGCTGAGCTAGTGACACGGTTGATCCTGGGAAGAGGTCGTAGTGGAAGAGAAAAATGTGTATACACAGGTCTGCAGGCCAGCAGGGGTCTGTATGTGTGTTCACGAGGAAGTGAGGAGGTGTGTTTTTTCGAAGTAGGAAAGAATTTGTATGAAAATGTCTCATACAGCGGCTTCTGGCCCAGGATGGACAAGGCTGGTTCAGTGATGCTTCTGACATTCAAAAGTAAAAGAAAGAACAGAGAAAACAGATATAAAATGTTGAAATTTAACCATCTGACAAGTAGAATTATAATAAGTACTGTAAGTATATAAAAGTTTCTGTGTAAAAGATTAATAGTAATTCCTGTATTATAATGAATGAGTAACATAATTCAGTATGTAGAATCTTTGTTTTTAATGAAACATATATCCGTTTATCTGTCCATCATACAGTTTATTCATCGTTCATGGAAACTATATTTATAAATTTACAATCAGTTTTTTAACATGATTTAAGAGCACATGATTAGGTTGACAGTTCATTGGAAAGAAAGCATAAAACATTTCCAGATATAGCAAAAGTCTTGGCCTGGGATAATAGAACATCCATTACAACATCCCTCAGTCGTCTTTGAGAGGGAAAAAATTATTATTTATCCATCTCTGATTCTTTCAAAAACTGTAAATGAGCTGATATGTCTATTGTGTGTTGTACCTATGATGTGTTCACGTCTGTTGATGTGTTAGAAGTTAGAAGTTTTAAATCAGTTCAGTTCTGTTGCCTTGTCACATTGACCATTGTTTCTATACCGCAGAATCCCGTCAGAAGCTGTTGGTCATCCGTGGATTTATCGCATACTGTATAGTAGGGTAGTAGGGATATTCGGACACAGCCATGGTTTGCCAAGGCTGGTGTGGAAGCACTCACAGCCTGCACAGAAACCTGATTTCAGCTGTAATAATTTTATGCCCATATTCTTTGAAAATGTCTGAGATTACTGTCTTATCATTCTGTGCCAGGTGTGGGTGTTTAAATTGCTTCTAAATCCAGGCACAAATCTGCCATCCAGGCAGGTTGTGTTGGCATCACCATGAGCACAGGGGATGTCTAAACCAGGCACTGCATCTTTAAGATAATCACTGCTGAGGCAGTAAGCACATGGCTGAGGCCTGTCTTTGGCTTCCAGCTGATTCAGACACTGGCTATGTGAGCGTAAATTTCACCAGCTTGGCTTTGCTTAATCACAGTGTGTGTATCATCAGAGAATATAGGCTTTGTTATATGGAGGAGAAAATCTCGTTGTAGCCCTAAATCTGCATATTACCTGTTTTTGGTCACAGATCCACCAGCTGATAGACAGTGTTTTAAAATCATCACAACAAATACTTAGAGAAGCCCGATCTGCAAGAATAAGCAAGCTCTGTACATTTGACCAGGTCAGTCCTACTTTAGTATCACAGCTCAGTGTTTTGTACCAGTGGAGAGCTCCAACTCGGTGGGGAAAAAGATCATGTTTACCAAAAAACCGATGAAAGAAATGAAGAGATGACGGGAGTCTATTGCCGAAACTGGAGTAGCTGATGAGTGCATAGCTCAATAAGATATACATGTGATCCAACACATGTACAATAGAAGAAAGTGAAATAGGGCTGTAAGCCTTCATTGGATGGTCTAGCAATGTTACCCATGTTATTCACTTTTTTGAAGTAGTTACGCTTCAGATTGTAGCTTAAAATCTTGCTTTCTCTTCATATTTAAATGAACATGGTATTTTGAAAATTCTAGTCAATAAACTCATTCTAGTCATAGGATTTACATCATTAACGCCTGAACTATTACCAGCACAGAACTGTGTTCACTCATGACTGCCATGATTATAACTATCTTGTTTGTTTGGTTTTATTTCAGTAGTAAACTCTAGATATCAGCTTACCCTGGTGTCCTTTGATTTTCCATATTGGTGAGTGATGGAAGTTTTAAAGATTCCCATATTCTAGGTCCACTTGAAGCTGATGCAGGAAGCACGGAGCTGGAAAGTAGGTACATTTGTGTCATATCAAGATCTTTCTGTATTTTTTGGCGCTGTTTAAACTGTGTAGTATTCCTAGCAATGATAGGACTAGGATTGGTAGCGCTCATGTTTGCGGATCAGTCGCTAACACAGTGAATGTGCACAAACAGCTGGGGGTGCCTGTGTCGAAACAAGGTCATGAATGATGAATGGTCATTAAAGATGCAAAGAGTAGGTCCACATGCTACCCAATTCTTTTTCTTTTTCTCTCCCACTTCCGCAGGGTCCGTTTACAAGCATTTGGAGAGGCCAGATATCACAGGCAGGCGTAATTAAAATAGTTTAAAGACACCCAAGAACCAAACTGCACATAATTATGATTATACCGTGATTCAGTTAGCAAAGAAACTGCTGAGTCGTTTTATAGGATGAGATAGCCAGCAGTTCGAAACACTCATAGCTTGCAATTTCAAAGATGTGCCTTGGGACTAGGGTGAATTTTCCCTTAGGCAAGCCAAAGTCTAGATCACTTAGCAGAGGATAGAGTAAGAGAGAGCACAAAGATAATCGAAAGCGAGGAGACATTTATTTAAAAACCATCCTAAACCTGACTCACTTGAGTTGTGGCTTCCTTTTGAGCAACAGTGTGGTGCGTGATGTGCTTTACATGTTTCCTAATAGTCTATTACAGCTTCCTGAGCCAACCATGAGAATGCTTTCAATACACTTTTCTCATATTAGGTATTTAAAAAGAAAACCAGAATGTAACAATTCTACCATTGCAAAAACTAGTTTGATGCACAATTAATACAACTTGAGCATTTTCCATCAGCTTGTAGGTAGGCTGGATTAAAGATAAACTGCCCCAAGTGTTATTTCGTGTATTGATGGCATCCCATAAGGTTGTATTCCAAATTCATATCCAATATTCCCATAAGTGACTAACAAAGCAGTCATTGATAGAAAAAGAAAATATATATATATATAAAAAAAACTCTATACATATATATTCCATATTTATATATCTATCTATCCATCCATCCATCCGTCTGTCTGTCTATCTAGGGTGAGCCTAATCAGTACCAAACACAAAACATGAGATTAAGGTTCACCAAATTCTGCTAATCTAACCTGCAGTAAACAGTTATTTAACATTGTTGTCTAAGCAAACTGCCCAGTGTTGTCTTTTGCAAATCTGTGTTACAATAAAAAGAAAAACCTCCTGATCATACTTAATATTCATATACAAGTCTTAGCCATCCAACACTTTTTTTTTTTCTAAAAAACAAGTTTTGCCATCATGTTTTTGTTCTAAAGTAGCAGCAATCACATTTATAGATTTAAGCTGCTGTAAAAGGACTTCAGTGTACTGTTAAAGGGTTTCCTGTAAGACTGACACTAATCGTATTTTTAATCACACACCAACACCCCAAGTTTTTATTTACAAGAAGATATTCTTGTATCATGCTGTGCTGGCTAAAAACTCTTTAGCAACTTCCCTTTGAAAAAAAAAAAAGCCTTATTTCTTTCTTACAACACTGATTAAAAAAATGAATTAAGAGTGAAGAGTGAAGCCAGAAGGTTTATTGCACATTAAAAGGTATTGTTATACTGAATCTAAATAAATACGCTGGATGATAAAAGGTTTACAAACAAACATTTTATTATTCATTGGTGGTGTACAACGTTTCCCCAGACAAAAACACGGATCCATTCACAGCCACTTGTGTTGTGTGATCAGCTTGCATACGTCTGTCCTGAATCAGATCCGCTATTAGCAACAAGCCAATAAGATGCGACGGTGATAAACTGAGTGAAACGCACACCCTGTCTGAAGACGACACTTCAGGGATATGAGATACACACGTCAATCTCTTTACTGGAACTTAAGTTTTGCTATTCAGATTATTCAAAAGGAGCACACGTGCTACCCGGATAAATGACCTGACGAATCCGTGTGCTGAACTTGATAATTTCCCTCTGTCACGCTCCCTAAAAACAACAAAAAAAAGAATCATCAACCAAAGGATTAACTTCACAGCTAAAACTTTGGCATTTTAGGAAGAGAATGTTCTCAGAATAATCTTACTCACATGTAGTACTTGAATGTGAAGATCAGCTGGCCTGCTGCTCGCACTCCATAACACTGTTCATACAGGTTTTACATGTAGTGGAGCATAGATTACACTTAACCAATGACCTAAAACAGGAAAAAAAAAAAAGACTTTAAATACAGTATACGGACTCAAGGTAAGTCTGCCACGTTACTTATACACTGTACTGTTTATAAGATTATATATTCAAGCGTGATTTAACTAACCTTATTTGTGACGGTGTGGAACTCAGCCTCCATCAGTTGCCCGAGGCCCCTGCAGTGAGAAAGACAGTGAGTGAACATGGTCTTCACATATCACTATGAAGCTAAACACTAGACTAGAAGTACTACACTACTGATGAATGAGAGGTTATACAGATTTTGAGAATATATGCAACATTATCCAAACATACAAAGTCCCGGAAGAAATCTTAAAAAAAAAAAAAAGGATTATAGAAATCAGGGATATGGGTGGAGTCCTTTGTTAATTGCGCTTTGCTCATTTAAAATTAAAAAACGTATATACTGTAGTAGGGCTGCTTGCACAGGTTCAAATCAAATCACGGCCATTATTTATTTAAAACTAACTACTTGAGGGAAGTATTTCCAAACTACATTATGATAGTTTAAAATCTTACAGCATTGGAATACAACGGGTCAGGTCACTCGCATATGTAAGTAAAAAAAAAAGGGAAAGAAAAAAAAAAGTTTTTTTGTGACAGATAAGCTGATTTTTTTTGTCTCCCTAATAAATAAATAAATAAATATAACCAAACAGAATGCTACTTTTATATTTGTCTTAATATTTTTTTTCTGCTTTAAGACGAAATTTAAGTTCTCTCTTTAGTATAATTGAGTACATGTAGCCTGTAATGACCTCTCTTGGAGCAGAGAGAAGACTAGGAAAAAAAATTATATATACACATTTTCTTTTTTTGCGGCAAGCCAACAGTGAAAATTACGCCGCATTATGTTGGGTATAGTATTTCTCAGACAAACGTTTGAATCTATTACAATTCCTCGATTTATTTTGATGATCCTCTCTAAATAACTAAAATAAAAATTCTAAAATTATATATGGCTAATCACTAACTACACAAAAATATGAGTTCCTTAGGTCTCACAGTCCTGGTTTAATAGACTGATATTTAGTTTTTGGATAAATAATTATATAATTATTTTTTCTTAAAAACAAACAAACAAACAAAAAAAAACCCATCATCTAGTCCACAAGTGTGTCTATTATGCTAAATGGCGTTATAGTGAAGTTTTTGTACAGACAAGTTATATGTAAAGACAAGACATTTTGAAGGGCTTGTGTTAATGTGTGTTGCTTGAGGAGACAGAAAAACAAACACACAAAACAAAAAAAACGCTCAAATGTTGCTGATAAATTGAGTGAGACTAAGTGTGAAGCTGATGCTTGATGCATAGTCCATTATTAACCACATAATGAGTTATCTAAACAGACATCACCTTTTACACAGTGCTGGGTTTCTGGAAGTGTAGATCCTGAGGTGTGAGGTTATATTCTGCCTTTCCACAGGCAGCCGTTAAGCAAACAGGGCAGTTCTGGCATCACACTCTATAATGGGTAATGCAAAGGCATCTCTAGCCCAGGGAAGGGAAAATGAGATGATGGATCACAGTGCAGATAAACAAAAACACACCTCCCTGGACAACAAAATCTGCCAAAACCGCTAGAAAGCTTCAAGAACACCTTGTCTACACAGTGTATGTACTGAGGCACATCGTGTGTCAGGATGCGTATAGTAAAATGTTGATGCAGTACTTCAGGACACTTAATAGAATGAGTGGGAACTTGCACAGAAAAAAAAACAAACAAAAAAAATAGTATACATAGAGTGGGAGGCCAAGCAGGAAAAGAAACGGTGAATGGTGATGGCAAGTCAAGTGGTGTGGGAATTGCAACCGTGTCAAGTACTTGGAATAGCAAAACGCAATATCCAAAAAGTTTCAAAGTACGTTTAGCTATTAAGGTAGAATAAAAAAAATAGAAGATTCAAGCTTGCGTAGTAGCTGTATGTGTTTCTGGACTAACAGGCACTAGGATTATTTTTTTCCCTTTTGTTGGAGCAATAATACAAACCTATCAAGCAAACCTATCAGCAAAGTGTCAATCAAGCAACTTGGTGTTATGCTTGAATGACATGTCCAGCTTCCTGTTCCAGCTTCGAGAATAATTTCAATAAGTCAGACCACTCTTAAAGGTTATCTGGAAAAAAGGTACAAAAAAGTGAATGTAAGGTGACTTTTGGTTCAGCCTACAGTAAGGTTTTATTTATTTGATCAACCAACCAATAAAAGCTCTGAGGCTAGTACCATGAAGAGGTCTTCCATTAATAAACTTATTCCAGGTAAATTCAGGTGCTGTAAGATCCGAGGAATTCTGTTGCCATGGGCTGCTATAGAGATTCTTATCTAGACTGTGTGACCTTCGATTCATGTTGCAATAATCCAATCATCCATTATAGTCTATATATAAAATGTTAGAGAACAGTAGATTATTATGTAATCCATCGATCCAAAAAAATGAACACTACCATAAAACGTTTTGCTTTTATGGATACAAGATCTTTAAGACCTCCAACCCACCATCAAGAATGTGCACCAAGCAATATTTAAAAAACAAACAAACTGAAAGTGTCATCACTACTTAAGTGGATCCTTGTTTGTTTCTTTAAAGAAGTGAAAGTCGCTGCAACTTAAGAGGCATGCATGTGCTTCTAAGCCCTGTGCATTTTCCCCTTTAGTCAACTAGCTTTTGTGATGAAATCTGTGGGGAAAGTATATTTAAAAAAAAGGTTAAATGGAAGTGTAGTCGTAGTTCAGGTTTCATTATATTTCCACTTCATTCACACAGCAAGTTTCCCTAAACTCAGACTGAGAGGAAACAGAGGAAATGCACTGAGAATGTTTAAAACGTACAGTGATGCATTCAAGTCAGGACACTGATCTGGCAGAAGTAGTATACACGTTGGAGAAAATCCAAGATTTAGGCTCTCATCATTCTCAAGGTCAAGCCCACCCCTGCCCGTTTCCACACGCATTTGCCATGGTACATCAACGCAACAATACTACGTCCGGCCCCATACACCATCCCATCCCCGTCAGTTGCTTACTTTCAGGCATTTCACAGTAGTCCATTACTGTCCACGAAGCCAGCTACATGCAGTTCAGAGAGAATTAAAAGTTGTTACACATTGAGTCCACAACAAACATCTGCACTGTGAATCCATGTTTAGAAGTGTGATGCCAGAACCCCCAAAAATTCAGCATGTGAAGTGACTCAGGGAGGTGAAGCAGCCCTGTTTTTTTCAGCATCATTGAACAAAAGACATGAGCACTTACCTTTTTTTGGATGATACGCAAGCAAACCTCTCGACGCAAACAAGTCCAGGCTCAACTGTCCACTGATCTGAAGAACTACTCATCTTGTGTCATTGTAAGCAACTGCTGGAGTGTCAACTGTGGAGCAGGGCAAGCTGGACATTGGCTGCTACTGCTTAGCTACAGCACCACCATCCATGCCATACACGTTACACACACAGAGACAAGCTCTCCTCACAAAGAACTGGAAATAGCAAGGTTGGATGCCGACAAAGTTTGCTTTGTGTCAGATATTGAGTATTGGCATTACGGGAGTTCTCACCTCCCTGCTGTTGGTTTTGTACAGCTACATACTCTATACCTAACTGGACTTCCAATAGGATTGCATCATGGTTATTTAGTCCCCGACCAGTATTTGCATTTATCCATCCATGAATTTTAAAGTTATTTTCCCCCCTCCATTTTCTTTCTATAGAATCTTAAAGTGTTTTGTACAAGCTTAAAGAGCAACTCCAGTGACTTTCACTTGCCTCAAACCTGAGTCAAAGTCCATGACAACTTTTAGACAATAAGCTTATATAGCAAGGGATCTAATAGTTTACTGAATCTTAAATTTTTATAATAGTCATGGAAAGTTTACCTGCAGGTTAAATCAATTAGGATTTTTAATCATTATTACAGAAAAACTGGTACAATTGCAAAGGAAAATTTGTCTTGATATCTGACTTATTGCAAAACCACGTTTGCTGTTTATAAATTCCATAAAGCCTTAAATTTCACAGCTCTCAACTATAAATGGCAATTATTATATTAAGAAAATCAGCATGATGAAAGTAATTGGAACATGTATTAAAGAAGCACAAGTTATCACACCTATTAGGTTTTCCTTCTAAAAAATTACAAGAACGTGTACTAACAGACCATTTGCCACTAGGTAGGGCTGAGGGCTTTATTCAAGCTTTAGAAAATAAGAAATACATCCACAATAAGCATTAATTTCTTAATAATCAACATAGAGTCTTACGGTTTCCTGACCAGGTTATTACATCAAGGTGTTCAATGGCTAGAGGCAAACAATATGAGATAGTCCACTGGAACTGCTCTTTAAAGTTTAAATCCATCATTAATATACACATTTTCTACTTGTAAGCTGTTTAATGACTTCTAAAACCCACTATAACTATTGATTTCTTGTTCAATTAAATTTTGCTCATTTTGCCTGGTCTCCATCACTGTATAAACGAACACTGTATGAACAAAGTGTTCTGCTGCCCTAAATGCTAATGGAACTTTGCTTACACCAATTAAGATACATCAGCCCTAATAACTCAGGTTTTTTGTTAGGAATGACCCGATAAACACCCACTATACATTTCCAGTTTAGTTGGACACTCCTGGTGCCTGAAGCTTTTATACAAAGCAGCCATTTTTTTGGAGTGTCTAAATTCTAGATGGAGTGTTTAAAATATTTAATGCAGGAATACACTAGTTCTGTTATCCCTAAAGGCAGCAGTTACAACACTAAATTTACTGAACAAATTTATTATACATGTAACATACTGAACATCTCGATTGACTAATTTACAGGTCCAAATGTTGCAGTAAGGATCGACAGCAGCAGTTTTTGTATCCAACCGGTGCATACCAGCAGCCATTGTATAGCTACTGGAGATGACAAATTTAAATCTTTTTTCTTCAAATCATTTATTTAAAGCAGTTAAAGGAGCAAAACGTTTCATCTGGATGAAAACATTACCCTTAAATTTAAAAGAAAATAAACAAAACAGAAAAATCATATCACCTATACTGTGCTAAATGGTCATAATGTGTCTAAATGGATAAATGTTTGACTTTTCACAAAAGCAAATCGAGTAGTGAAATGTTTAAGTTAATTACATTAATCAAACAGTTGGGCTGCTTTTGCTTTTTTGCAGTCCTACAAACATAACCCCCCAATCTTAACAGGGCCATCATCCATCTAAGGATCTATACTAATGCTACTGAAGTTCAGGTTAGCAACAGTAGCATATTATGGTACTAATATAGTAAAATATACAGATAGTGGCTTGCACCAGAGATTTCCTACATTTCTACTTGTACCTAAATGTTCTGCAAGTTTGCAAAATTAAAAACAAAAACAAAAAAACTATTAATTTAACCATTTAGAAAGGTTTAAATTGTAGCTTAAAGTACAGCATTTAAACAAACATGTGCATTGTCAGAATCTACTGAAAACAAACGCTGAAAGCTAAAATTTTAGTTTTAATGAAAGATTCAGGCATCATACTACAAAAGATGTTCTGAAAAATTCCATAATCTGGTTCCATAACTCCATAACCTGTCTTTGAAGAGACAAGTATGTGAAGTTCCCCTAATACTATGACTACTAAATGTGTGTCATTTGTGTGGTGCCAGACCTGTCAGTTCCAACTGAACCTCCATGTGATTCCATCATGATGCTGAGTAAATGTAGAAGCCATTCAGAGCTAGAATACCAGATGAAAAAACCTGTAAAATATCTGCTGAGCTTTAGTAAACACGGTTTTTAAGTACTACAATTTAAAGGTCTGCTTATTGAAACGAGTGGCTTATCTTATACACAGTTCTACACGGTACACCTCATGTTCGACACGCATATGATACATTCCACAAAAAGCTGTTGCATATAGCACTAGATACAGTACTTTAAAACTCACCTTCCTGTTCAAACTAGATCATGCAATTTTTTTTTAAATAAATGTCATAAATCATTAACACCCTTGTGCAACAAATGGTCATGTTTTATTTGCTCTGCTTAAGGTCATCCAAAAAAGTTAGCATGATCATGAAACACCTTCAGAACACTCCCAACGAGTGTGTACAGCGAGTCAGTGAAGTAATTCAGATCCCTTCAACTTGTTCTTTATTATATTAGATTTAATTTAAAAATTGATTACAGTGACTGACTTAATCTACACAATAACCCAAAATGTTTGTTGCAAATTTCTTTTTAAAAAGGCAAAAACTGAAATTTCTCATTTGACAAATATCCAATGCCTTGGCTAAGATGATCCAAACTGAACTCAGTTCCATCTTGTTTGGTCTGTTCATCTTGAGAGGTCTGTAGAACTTGCCTGGAGTCCATCTGTGGCAAATGTAATTAACTGGACATGATTCATTTGAAAAGGTTCATACCTGGGTTTATGAGGCCCTGCAATTTTCAGTGTATGCCAAACCAAAAACCAACCATTTACTCCAAAGCACTCCAAAGTAGACCTCTGAACTGAAGCCAAGATGAACATTATTGTTAGAATACTCTTGTGCTGACCATACAGCTAATCTCAGTAAACGGATTACAAAAGGAGAGTTTCAGGATTCCTCTGAAGAGAGGGCAGAGCCTGGGACTAGATGGAAGCCTCTCCTAAATAAATAAATAAATAAATAAAAAGACTTAGGAATAAGATTTTCTGCTTTGATGAGTTAGGGGAAGAGGTAAAGAAGGTATTGCTTTGGTTAATACCAACTCTAGGGTGAAGCATGGTGGTGGCAGCCTTGTGCTACTGGGTTGCTTCTCATCAGCCAAAACAGGAAGAGGTCAATCCTTGTTACTCAGTCACACAGTCTTCGGTGCTTGTAGCAAGCACCACGCCTCAAGGATTGGCAGGAAGCAAGTTGCATAGAACCCACTTCAGTAAAATCTCTTAGCTACAGGATTTAGGCTGAAACGTTACATCACTTAAGTTCACACACAAGAATAATTATTTTTCATACAATATTTATATATAATCAAACCCTATATCTGGCCATTCATTGCAGGTATAACATCACTACTGTATCTCAGAGACTTGGTGCATGTATTTCTGAACACAAGCCACCTCACATACTATGACTAAAAAAGAAAATCCATCACTGATTACACTGTGCATATTTAGACACATGCCTTGGTGGTAGGTCACTAATGAATCCCTTTAAAGTGACGTCAGTGAGTGATGCATATATAATTTGATAATCATTTGGCAGTGGAAGCTCACAGGTCAAGCCTTTTAGTTACCAATTAAGAGTCTAAACCTACAGCTGACGTTTTGAGCAACCTTTACCTGCTCAAATTAGTGCTGGCCAAATATACTATAAACAAATTAAATGAAATTATTGCAGGACACACTACTGGGGTTTCTTGTTGGAGGAGTTAGAACCTTAAGGGGCCACCCCCTTTGCAGATGAGATGGTAGACTGGGGGGCGTCACCTCCTACATTAGACCTCTTCTCCTTGGTGTAAGATGTGACATGTTTGAGCTGATAATTTCTAAAATATATTTAGTTCTTGGTCACTATTAATGCCATCAGAGCTGGTCTGAAAAAACAGCTCAGTCAAGTTCTCGGGACTTTAAAGGCACCTTTTATGTCTCTAGTCACACTTGAGCACCCCCCCCCCCTCCTAGCTATAGCAGTACAACTACTTTTGTAGATTTAGCAAAACTTACACTCAAGATATCTATCTAGATACATTTTAATTGCACAGACTCCTGTGCACATAACTTGACAGTCACCTGTTAAGGGAGAAAATACAGAGGACCAAAAAACACAGTAGCAAAGACATTTATGTAAGTATTTAGCTCCAGTCATACAAGTAAACCACCCCATGATCATAATCACTCAATTTGATTAATATATACTTAGGCTAAGAACTCTTAGATTCTAGAAAGTCTAATAGGAATTTAAGAACTTGCATTGCCTTACAATAATGAATAATCAAAATAAGCTGAATCAGTCCTCAAATGCAAGGCTTTAGAGCCAAGACCCTAAAATGACTGCCCCTTAGGGCAGAGTCCTACAATCCTCAGGCAGCACTGTATACGAAAAGGGCTGGTGACCCCATAGCGTCGGCAATATTGGCCAAATTCTATCCTGCTTAGCCATGCAAGATCCAGAATTAGCATTACAAATTTTTCCTACAGTATGACAAGCAATGAATTATGAGGGATGCTAGAAAACCCAACACAGTTAAGCATGCATCATCATCTAGTTACTTTATTAAACAGGTCTTACATTTCCTGAAGGTTCTTGCAGATAATTACAATGTGTCCTTGAGATTTTTAAGCTCACTATTTTATAGGCTTTGGGCTAAATTACATTTTCATAAAAAAAAAAAAAAAAAAAAATTCAAGAAGAATTTACTGGAAAGCATGATAACCACAAAATTCTTGAGATTAACAAACTTACCTACTGCAAAATTAATGCAGGTTATTCATTTTTGGGCCACTTAGGAGTATCAAATTGTACGTATGCCAAGGTACTAAAACACTTAAGTACTTTAAGCTTCCATTCCAGACCACATATAACAAGCTAAGCATTAGTATGAACTTCAGGGGTGGACAAATCATTGGCCCAGATATCATGGACAAGCAAGTTTTGTGCATGGACAATTTCTCCTCGCAAATTCAACGGGGGGAAAAAAAAGTCTTGTTGACTTGTGCAATTTTTCTTTGTCGTCATGGAGGCTGTACAACCACTGCATGATTATGTAGCTACTAAACAAAATCCTCATCCTGAAATCACACCACCTGCTGCATTAGACACACCTGCCACTCACTCCTGGTCAGGGTCTCAGGTCGGTCATGTAAGACAAGATGAACGACAGGAGAATTCACCCCGATAGGACTTTACTCCTCACAGGGCATCATTCACACCAAACATGCACACGTTAAAGACAATTCAGTTTAGCCAATTCACCTACTTGCATTAGCCAGGCTCAAATCTCTTTTACTGTGAAGACTGAACACCATATCATACACACACACACAATGCTGGCAAACAACTGTGTGTTAAGCCATATATATATGCTGCACTACAATAACAAAACTTTTATGCCTTGTCAGTTTCAAGTAACTAAAATAAGGGAATTGGGGGCTTTAACCTGTCAGGTGGGCTAGCTAACATTTATGATTTGTCCACCCCTGCTGTATTTACTCAATGTGGCCGTTCATTCTTGATCAAGTTTGAATCAACTGAATTCAAACAAGGCCCAAATATTTCATGAAATCAGCGCTCTCGCATGGGCCGAGTGAATTTTTAAGACAGAGTCAAACACTGCGCTAAAATGTTGAAGTGGGGTTTGAACAACCAAGTGTACTCTTTATTGCAAATTACATGGATTATCTCAAAATGTTGAATGGCACAGAACATAACCATAGAAATAGCAGAACATCTTACAAGTGTAACCAGCATAACAAGTAACATTGCATGATTATATACGTAGAAAAGGAGAATACAATGGGATGTGCTGAGCAAAAGCTGAGCAGCTTCACTACTTTTGAAAATTTTTGAACACACAAATTACTAAAAAAAAAATTTGCCACAAAAACAAAAAAATTTGAATCCTCGGGCTAAAATTCCAATGGAATATTTTAAACTTAAATACATTAAGACCCCAGAACCACTGGGAATCCAGAAACAAGCTCTACTATATAAAAGTGCCAGATCAGAAGCGGGGCTTCTTGGCAGGTCCTTCGAATTCCTCACGGACTCTGCCAAATCCTGAACTGCCAGGACCCATGCCCCTCGGACCTGCAGGGCCACCTTGAGGGAAACGCTCATTGTGCTATAGTGACATTGCAAACGAGGTAGGGAATTGGGTGGAGAAATTGTGGTTACGATTGCATCCAAAAAAGGAATAAGGGGCAACATTGGCACAAGTTCCATGAGTTCATAATTTGAGCCAAGCATAAATAAGTGGGGGTCCAAGGGAAACATTCGACGAAACCGTTCCAACACGCAGATCCACGGGTGCCACGGGTAACATAGGAAAAGGAAAAGAGGGTAATGTATTTGTTAGCAAGATCCTACCATAAAAGGAGTCAAAAGTGGAACAATAGCTGCCACTTGAACCGGTTAGCAAGTTTAGTCATTTTAGCTGCTTTTAAGATGAGTTTCGTTGAGAAGGATCCAGTCTGAACAGATCCCTCATGTTAAGCAGAGGATCTGTATTGATATAGTCATATATAGAAAAAAGTAATTAATCAGGTTATAAGCCCATTTATGGTGTTATTTATAAACTATTTAAAATGCAGTATTAATACATTTCCTTTTAATTGTTCGGTATTTGAGCATTCCATTAATCATATCAAATCCAACCTACGAGATCATTACAAGGTTTCACTTACATTGTTGGATGAGCACCTTTAACTGGCTCGAGTTTTTGATGTTATTCCAGGGCCTTATTAAAAAATGTCAATTATTTTTATCTACTTATGGCAAATGGCTGCTCAAAGTTAAGTTAAAGTTGGCTTACTGAACTCCAAACTGAAAAACTGATTGGAATTCATGATTGGGCTAAAGCTCTTGGACTGGTGGTTTTATTAAAGGAACATCTGATTCAAGCAGATTTGTGCAGATAGATTTAGCTACATTGATTTTAAATGAAAGAATTTTTGGAAACTTACTAACTTGCCAGAGAGACAAAAGTGTGTTATTTGTAGCCAAACAACAATAAAATAGGACAACATACAAATATATACTAAGCAAAAATCACAAATATATTGATGGATAAAAAAGCAGTATTAAAAATGGCTTTGTGAAATAAAGCAGTGGAGTGCTTTAAAATGCCCATCCGATGCATAGAAGGTCTGATTATACCCATAAGGCTTTAGCAAAGAGACCCAGTTATAATGAATGTACACAAGGTCTGGAACAGATACTTTTCCTTTTGGGCAGGCAAACATTAAAAAGAAAGAAAGAAAAAAAAAAAGACATTGCGTTAAAGGCAAAACAATCTGTGCATACCTTAACAGGTACTTAACTGCAAACTAAGTAATGACTCAGTGACTTATGGTCACAGTTCAGAGAATGTTGAGCTAAAAATCAGGAAACAACTAAAACCTTTGCATGCCAGAGCTCTATGAAAGAACAAGTATTGTCCAATAACTGCAAAAACAGAGTCTGGTGCAAAGTGGCGAAGGGATGCAGTCCTGAGCCTCTTATTTAATACCTCATCACATCTCAGTTAGCTGTGAATCAGTTTAAGCTTCAGGGATGCTGATACAAATGTGCCACAGCCCAGCTACAATCATTAGTGATTTGTTCCAATTGTAATGAACACTTGTTCCCTTCAATATTGTCATTCTAAAATGCTGAAAGAAAAAAAAAAAAAAAACCCAAAAAATAACCTGAAAGTCTACCAGCAAAACAATTTTGGACCTGAATTTCATATATTTGGGTATAGACAGCTGTTGCAACATTATTTACTCTTGTAATAAAGTTAAATCAACTGAATATTGTGAAATTCACTTTGATACCTGACCTATTATACCCTGATATGGACTAACATGTAGCAATAAGATGGTTAAGGATCTTTTTTTTTTTTTTTATCTACAGGTGATAAATTTATAACCAGAGTATGTGCCCTTAATGATAAAAGGTGGTGTGAATTTTCTTATGAACTGCACGGGTGTTCACATGCATAACATTTTTCCATCGAACAATGCGGCTCATCTGAACTCAGACTATACTCGTATCTACATCGTTATCTATCGGTTCCCCAGCCCATTAATTTACATGACAGGGATTTTCCCTGGAGTTTTTATGCTGACCATGATCAGTGAAATACTGATCCAGCACCAGACTTTAATTCACGTCTCTGAATCGCCACCTCTTTGCCTGCTCATTTAAAAAACACAAAAAACAAACAAGTGCTTGTCCTTGAAATTGCTGCATCAATTCAAAAAAGAAAAGAAAATAAACCTCTGATGGAGATGAATCAGGATAAAGACATTTTCATACATGTGCAGTATAAGGATGTATAAACATGCTTCAAAGTGGTCAAGTAATTTTTGGAATTTGCTTGGTTTTTTAATTTAAGATCTATCTAGCTCAACATCTGCAAAATGTCTAGGCTATTTCACAGAAGAATCTTCTAATAGAGCATACAGAGGTGCAAATATTCATTTAGGGGCTGCAGACACTCCCACAGACTGCAGAATTGGTAACAATTCAGCAAAAGGTATTTACGTACAGTATAAAATCACAAGACGAAAATGTTGAGAGGAAGATTGAGTAATTTAATTAAATGAGCTGCACTGCCCGATGAAAAAGCGCTATTGTGTGAAGGTATCCGGAACACCACAATAAGCAAATGAAAAGCTTATGATCGCATTTGCACAACAGACTGTAATTACACAGTGAGTTAATACAGGCTTTAATGAGACTGCAACCTGTTGCAGCCCTAGAGAGAAAGTGGAACTACTGACACCATAAACTAAATAAATTATATTTAAAAAAAAAACACCCCAGCAACTTTGTATTGAAATAGTTTTAAAAAACAAAAAACAGATCTGCATGTTCAACTAGTTATAAAGCCTTTGGAATATGAAGTTTTGTTTTACTACCGGGGCTCATGCTAAACCATTCAAGCACTCATCACCAAGAGCACGCTGCTAAGGAGCCAACCTAGCCAGTAAACGATATGGTTCACCATTAGCTCAACCAAAAGCTCAGCATTCTTGTTTAACAACTTACTGGTTAGAAAATACATAGAAATGTACTTGCTTTTAACTCTATCTGCACTAAAGCCCTTCAAATGTTTACTACAAAAATGCCAGCTGATCCACTCCATACTGGAGTCATTCCAAACTTGCCCAAAACAAAGATAGCTCACAAACTAGAATACATGATTCGGCCAGAGGTTTTCCATCAAGAGTCCAGGTGCGTTTGTGTTACGAGAAGTTGCAAAAATTCATTGATTCAACACAAAACATGCCTGTCTTCATCACATCAGACAGGACTTACAAGCAAATGCAGTGAGCAAACCAAAGTCCACTGGTTTTTGGGCTTAGTACAGACAGATTTTCTAAGCAACTCAAATATTAAAAAAATAATAATAAAATAAAGCTGAGCATGAAGGCTGAAATTTTTTTAACCAGACTCTCAAATGAGACACCAAAATCATCAGGTTATTAAATGAATTTGCCCAAACTCTTATTGGAAGAACTGCAACCACTGTTGATTAAAAAAGTTAACATTTCTGCAGTCTCTCTCTCACACACACGCTAACCATATTGCCATTCACACACTTCCACCACAGGATACGTTACCATTTCGTTGGGCACCATGCCCCCTGCCACTGGTCCTCCGAGTCCCTGGTGACCATCAAAGTTCATTCTGGCCAATGGAAACTTCTGGTTGTTAGCACCAAAAGGCATATCTTAAAAAAAAAAAAAAAAAAGACCAAAAATAAACATTTAACTCAGCAAGTTATAACGGTCATACATTCAGCTCACAAGTATGGAAAAAGCACCACAAACCTTCACCTGTACAAAGCTTATTAAAACAAAAACAAATTGTATTCACCTGCCAATCCAAGACCTCCAGAACCCATCCTCATCTCCCTTTCCCTCTGTCAAAAAAAAAAAAAAAAAAAAAAAAAGATTAGTATTTTACGCAATAACCGGTAAAGTAAGCACGTACAGTAAGAAGTGGACACCATAGCTTTCCAGCATCCAGACTTACATTATCCATGAAACCACCCATTCTGTAGGACTCCTCCCGCTTACGCCTCATCTGTTCTTCCATTTCTCTCTGCCGCATCATTTCCTCCTCCCGCCTGCGGCGCTCCTCCTCTTGCCTGCCAAACAAAATTCTGAATGGTACAACCCATCGTGTTGGCTACAGTAAAGGCCAAATTCATTTGTAGCAGAACCCAAAACCGTAAAACTTAGCAGTGGTGATTTGGTAATCGTGGTTATAGAATTAGATTCTAAATTATTCTAAAACCACGATTACCAAATCTCCACAATATTGTGCATTTCCACACAAATACTTTGTTATTACACAGTTGATGCACTTCTCCCAAAAAAAAAAAAACCTCAAAATGATCTGTACCTAATCTGCATCTCCTTGCGTTTTTGCATCTCCTGATTATGCATCTCTTCCATGCGTCGCAATTCCTCTTGACGCCTAAGAAGATCTAAAGGATGGACAAAAAAAAAATAAGCACTAAAATGTACAAAGTCAAAACAAACACATCTAACACACTGATGAACAGAGACACTTGCCCTGTCGCAGCAAGTTAGCCTGGTGCTCATGGTAGGCATCTTCCATTTCTGCCTCCAGCTTCTCACGCGCCTCACGGATATTTTTCTCCACTTGTTGCCTCTGCTGTTTCTCCATCTCATCGAGAGACTTCCATCGTTGTGAGTATTCAAACTCAAAAGTGCCTGGTCTGGCAAAACGTGGGGGCTGTTCTCGCTCTCTGAATAAAAGAAATTGTAATGATATATTAACTACATGTTCTATGGAAATCGATAATTTAACCTTTAACCTAATCCTCACTGTTTTTCAACATCTGGACCAAAGACTTTACAAGAGCTCCAACTGTGCATGCTAATGTATGGTCATGATTGTACATGACAAACTGAAGGGGGAAAAAAAAGGGAGGATTGTCTCAAATAACTCACTTCTGATAATTTGGGTTCTTCTGAGCAAGCTTCTCTGGCAGACCATCTTCATCGTCAAACTGCTCCAACAGCTCAATCACAACTGGACGAGGTGCCCTGGTAGCAAAAATTAAATCAGACAAACATTCTTTCAAGGCCCTTATACTGTTTCAAAACCTTCTAGAAATTTAGCAGATTTGACCAAAACCAAATGCTGCCAGAGTAACTTTAATGGGAATTGTGATCAACTCTGTGGAAAATGCACAGGAAATCAGCCAGTCTTTTCAAAATAACTCCATTATTCCACAAAGGATGCCAAGTGGAAAGCATGTTTTCGGTCAGTTTATTTAGCAAAACAAGCAATAAATAAATAAATAAACAAACAAACAGCTCTCTTACGAAGTGAGTAGGAAGACTCCATCATTGCACCGGTCAAGAGCTTTTCTAGCTGCTGGCTTGGTAGCAAACTCAACGATGCCTTTCCCGACAGAGCGCCCACGGTCATCCACAACAACCACTGCCCTTTCTACCACGCCGAACTGTGAGAACGCCTCTTCGAGGAGCTCGTTGGAGACATATGGGGAAAGATTACGCACAGACAATGCAGCTGAATGGGTAGCAAACCGAACCCGGAGTGGTCTGCCTTTCATCGGTTTATCATCCAATTCAGCTTTCGCGACCTCTGCTAAAGCCCGTGACTCCTGAAATCAAAAGTGGAACAAAATAAAATGCTACTTAATATCATTGGAAGACCGGACCTCAAATTACAAGCTTACGGCAAAAGTGTAAGTCTTACCAGACGTATGAAGCCAAAACCTTTGCCTTGATTAATGAAGATTTCACTAGGCTCTCCATACTTCTGAAACAGTTTTCTGAACTCGTCCTCTGTAATGTCGTTGGGCAAATTGCCGATGAACAGCCGGCATCTCTGGGTGTAGGTTTTCTCCCCGGGTTTCCGCAGCATTGACAGGGATGCCCTTAATTCCTGGAAGGTAGTTTCACCATTAGCATTTTTCACCAGGTATTACAAACATTTACTTTAAAAATGTACAGGCACCAAAGCGTAAGTGGGAAACGAATACAAATTATATTTACAGCTCAATAAAAGCACTATATAAAGCATATAAAACTATTAAAACTTACTCTGCTAAAAAAAAAGTTGCTGCTCATAGCACATTAGCACGACTGGCATAAAAAACAAACCCACTTGTGTTAGCAACCAGAACAGTTCAGTGAATAAATGTATACGAAACTCGTTTTATCGTGAAACGTGTCCGTCAAACATTAGCAATTCAGACAACACTAACAGATCCGAGTTGTATATATTAAAGCTATAGTTAGACACAGTTAGTCATTAGCTATCTGACCATTTAGCATCGTTAACATCTTTGCTTAGCTCAACAAAATGGCTGCTAAGGACCGTAAACAGGCCCAAATCCCAAATGGCTCCTGAAAGTACTACAGAATTTACACTTACACATGGAGCAATAAAGCGACACATTTGAGATCTGGTTTAAATATAATACTCCTGGAAACAAAGCGTTTCATGGTCAGAGTCTCTTAATTATATACAATTATATACATGTATATAAAAGTAATTAGACATTAAAAGCATTGTATAAGTTTAATACATGGTAAACTTTCTAGTCTAATGCAACAACTAAAGCATGTTAAAATGTACTCGTTGGTACAAACGTAAAATATTTTCGTTTTCGTTATTATTCGTTTTATTCGAACCTTTAACCAGACAGCTAAAATGTTCACGTATAGCATACGAGCTAATATTAACTGACTAGCAAAAAAAAAGGGAGGGGAAACAGAAGACAACCGTATTCGTATGGAAACGGTTAATTTAACACGGTGGGAATAAGTTTGCAATAATTTGGTTGTTTATTCAAGTTACTAATTAACTAGACGGTTATTTGGCACCGTTAGCTTAGCTCGGCTAATCCACCTTTTGTTCAGATCAGTTCAAAATGGCGGCGCAAGCAAACAGCGATAATGCGTAACAAGGGCACTGAAGCCCGAATGGATAATTATTTGTGCCGTGGTGTTTTTTTTTTATGTACATCACAAGGAGCTTGTTCGTACAAAAAATATGTTTTTAAGTTCCACATCCTAATGTTGCTCAGCTATATAATAAATAAATAAATAAATGCCTTCCATATGCCCGTTTTTCAACAAGGTTACTATGGTTACAGGTTGTTAGTCACTATTAAATGTGATTATCGCACGGATGACTGTTTTTATACGTTCCGTGCGTTAGACAGCTAACAAACACACCCAGTTGTAAAATAAGTCTTTTTTTTACCCGTGTTTCGGGGGCATCCGCTGTATGGGATCCACGGCCTTCACTGGTTGGAGGCTTTTGTCCATTTCCACTCACTGGTGTTTTGTGTTGATTGACGTTCTTTCGGGGTTGACTCTGTGGAGTTGAGGGTTCTGGTCTCGGGTTAAGGTTTTTTGGTGGAGGTGACTGAATTGGTGGTTGTGGAACAAGAGGTGGTTGGACTTGTTGCGGTTGTGGAGCTGGAGGTTTCTGTGCATCAGGCGGCGGCTGCTGCTGCTGCAGAGGCGATTGTTGAGGCGGCGGCTGCTGCTGCTGAGGAAGAGAAGGAGGAGGCGACTTCATCTCGGGCTTCGGTGTAACATTAGATCCCTCTGGTTTTTGAGGGGTAACTTGATTTGCTTGAGCGGGTTTAAAACCACCCCCAGGTTGAGGGCCACGGTTCTGAAACGCTTGCTGTGGATTATTGCGGAAAGTTGGGTTCCCGATTCCGCCCCGCATTCCCCCGATACCCCCGCGGCCTCGCTGCTGGAATCCTCCACGATTCCTGAACCGGTCCCGAGACATAACTGAGAGGCAGTTAAATCGTAATTTTATATATTTAAAAAAACGAAAAGGTGAAAACTCTCTAAACGCTACTAAAGAGAGAGACAATTCTGTTCGCAACTCGGTAACCGTCGACCAAACGTTCCCTGTTGTTCTCGTGTGAATCCACTTCGTAAAATGGCTGCCGGAGTCTTACAACAAAAGGCTTCAAATACTGCTGTCTCCTGTGTAGAGACGAAACTTCGGTAACGTCACTTCCGGGCACTAAACCCGAGAACGCCCCCTAAAGTCTCTTATTGGGAACGCTGTTCATCAGAATCCGAATCCGAATCCGGTTTAATGGCCAAGTGTGTCGACACACGCAAGGAATTTGGTTCCAGCTGTTTGTGACTATCAAAAGTACAGACATAAATAACATTATACTATACATTTAGCTTGGACTATACAAGACAAAACAAAAACAGACTATACAAGATGAAACAAAAACAGACTATACAAGATGAAACAGACTACACAAGACAAATACAGACTATATAAGACAAAACAGACTACAAGAACGATGAGCGTAGTATCATCTGCAAATTTTATAAGTTTAACAGTTGGATCGCTTGAAGTGCAGTCATTGGTATAGAGGGAAACATTTAGAGTGGAGAATTTAAAGAATTATTGTATTAAAAGCAGAATCCGGGAATATATATCTGCGTTGTCAAGGAGTTGATTGCATCGTCCACTGATCTGTTTGCTCGGTAGGTAAACTGTAGGGGATCCAGCATCTGTTACGTTACAGTCTTTAGATGTGCCAGTACCAGCTTTTTAAAGGTCTTTATGACTTCATCTCATGACTATTTTGCTGTGAAATGAAAAGAAAAAATCATGAAAGACTCCAAGATGGTGGTCCTAGTCTCGTTGATTGAAGTTCTGTGAAAAGCTGGCTTATTTTTGGTATACACAATCTTTGCACAGTTTCCTAAATAAAAAAATTAAAAAATAAAATAAATAAAACTAATCAGTCAAATACTATATTAATTGACCACTAGACTATCTCATCCTTGGCATGGTCTGGGGATCACTGCATATTACTTAAGATGTGCAGATGTAAGATACAGCTACTTTAGATAGAGATTTAAGCACTTATGCACGTCGCTCTGGATAAGGGCATCTGCCAAATGGTGTAAATGTAAAGTACAGGGCAGACGCCCTTATCCAAAGCAACATACATTATCACATTTTTACACCCTTATCCACTAGGATAACCACTAGGCCTTAACCACTAGGCCTTAACCACTAGGCTACCATTTATTGCTTCAAGTCACGAGTCACTGTATTGTAAAGTCACTTGTAGGCTTTCTTATAACAACGAACTATACAAGACCATACATACTTTATAGAGTGTTGTTCATAGGTGCATTTTCCTTAATGATTATGGCACATGGAAAAACATTCCTAAGCCTGATCACTAATTTTTTTTTATATTCTTCACCTTCTTATGTGAGACAGTGTTAGTACTTGGCTGTTAGGGTAGTTGCCATCAGCTTTCAGTGGTATGTGATTAGTGGCAATAGAAGTGTGAACATCTTGCAATACTCAGTTGGCAACCTCTGTATTTAGGTTTCTAAAACTCCACAGAAAATTTCCATGATTCATTAACACATCCATTCATCTTTTGCATTTATCCTAGCAGGGTATTAGTTATGGTATGTCCTGTTATTAGTATTGGGGAAAAAAGTTAGACATGTTGCTTCAGATCATATCACCCTCATAGACCAGGGAAGCACTCACACGCTCAAGGAACTACATTAAAGGTTTGTATACTGAAGACATTTTCTTGATGTTACTGTAGCCTGCAAGTGAAGTGACCACATATGGAGCATCAGATGGTTGCAGCAGGTTACCAAGTTTTACCAATATTACATCTCTGTTGAATATATAGGGCTACTCAGACTTGGGTGTTGCAGTTTGTCCTACAGAAAAATAAATACGTGTATGGTTTTACACCGAAGGAGAACATTAAACTGCAAATGTCTTTCATTTAAAGACATGTAACCAGATAGAAAGTTCTTTATACTTCAAATTTCTGTAATATGTACAAAAGTGCATAATATAACCAATTGTTTGAACACTTGACCATCAGACCCATATGTGATTCTTCTTTAAACCGTTGGATAGGTGTCTGCATGCTATAGCATTAAGATATTTAAATATAGAGACCAAACCTGTTCCAGAATGACAATGCCCATGTGCACAAAATATGGTCCATGAAGACCCGACGTGTTACGTACGATGTGGAAGAATTTGAGTGTCCTGCACAGAGCCCCGGCCTCAAGCTCACTGAACACCTTTGTAATGAATTGGAACACCAATTCAGCTCGGGCTGATGAGTGGCGGTTATTATAACAGCAAAGGGAGGACCAACTGCTTGTTAATGCCCATTGGAATGGGCACAAATAGGTGTGATGTTCTGATGTTCATACATTTAGCCATATTGTGTACTGTATATTGTTTTACTGGAAATTAATTGTACAGCTTTGCAATATTGATTACCCATTATTGCTGAATAAACATCTCTATCTGCATTTCATAATAGTAAGAACATCTCAGACATTATATTTTACTGCATGACAAGAAGGAGGCAAGAAAATGTTTATCAAGGCAGCAATTTTTTAGAATAATGCCCTTTAAAAATGCATGGGATGCTCTTTGCTGTGAGATGCTAATAAGCCGAGTCTGAAATATTTAACGCCCCCTTTTCCTCAGAGAACACACACCAACAAATTTATAGTCACTATTATCCGATGTGGATACAATGTATGTAAAACAAATACATTTAATTAATCTGATTTGATAAATTATTTCTGCCTAATGCTCCCTGAATATTTTCACACGAGCTAACTCTCAATTTGTTGTTGCTTCGTAGCAAAAACATTTTAATTCCAAAGTGAAATTAATCATTTTAAACATTTTGTACAACCGTATTTAAATGATCAGTTCTCTCATTAGCTGCTTTCTGGGTGTAAATATTAATAGGCGCTAGTGTTGCATTTTCGTCATGCAGATGAATCATGGATCAGAATGTTTTCACTTCTGAAAGCAGCAGAGAACAGCTTTAAACAAATATATAGTTATCAATATTATAAATAATGTAAGAAAATACATAACAGGTGTGCTTTTACAGGAAAATGACAATATTTAACACATTTTGGGGTAGTAAGTGTTATTCGATTACTAAAAAAAAGACTATGAATCTTCCCCAAAACAGATTTTCTGACCAGGACTAGAATTTGACCTATTTATAAAGAAAACAGGTAAATTAGCCTAATTACATGTATTTATTAACATGTATTTACAGTAAAGTTATACCAGAAATGACCACAAAATATTTTTAAGTATGTCGTTATACAACAATAATGGTTAAAAAAAGGAGAAGTGAAAGTTTTACAATATATTGTCTTTGGTAGTGGTGTTCAAACTTCAGTATATGCTTGTGGCAATGCCTGATACTCTGAGTATGATCTGATGTTTTCCTTTAATTTATCAAGATAAGCATCATATGGACTTTTAGAGACATCTCGAAGCCTGATGGTCCATAGTTCTTCATCAGGGTATCAACCAGCTCTACATAGTTTTAGCATCGTGATTAACAGGAAGCACCAATCCACTGTGACAAAGCCATTTTTAAACCATCAATATGTATTCTAAGACTTTAAAAATATTTGTAACCAACAGTTGCTTGTACTGTATGCATTGCAGAGCAGTGTTACGAAGTGTTGAGTGTTAATGTTGTTGCTTCAGGGCATGGGCGCAAAAAAAAAAGTAAAAAATATCGCACTCTCTATTGTGAAAAATATATGCATGTACACCTAAATAATTGTGTAAGTAGAAAAAAAAAAAACAAACGCAAAAAATGGCCTGCTTTCTCAGTTCATCTCACCTACTCTGCACACACGAGTCAGGTGTGTGGCTGCGGCTCAATTAATGTTGAACTCCATCAAGTAGGGGATTTTATTCACTTTAAATAAGCGATTCTCTTTAATGTAGTTGATGCAGACTCATTCATAAATTAGTTGCGGCAAAAATGGTGTTTACCGATGTAATTTTCCATGAATCTGCTATATTAGTTAAGGTTAGCTTGTTTACAATAGCTTGTTACATAGTGCACTGCAACTAACACGCCAAAGCTGTTTCCCGTGCATTGTTTTGACGACTTGGCATAATGTTAACTTAACATTAACGGCCACAATTAGCATATTGTTTAGCTGTGCATTTACTAAATGAGCACTGTGCTACGTCCGAACTGACCTCACTGTATTTTTTTTGTATAATCAATTTCTATTCTGTTCTTAAGTGTCTTAATTAATTTTAAATAAAATTGTAACCCTTTTTTAATTCCTTGTTTTTATTGTTGTGATTATTTTTTATGATAGTTTTACATTCTTTATGTAAAGCACTTTGAATTACCATTGTGTATGAAATGTGCTACAGTATAAATAAACTTGCCTTGCAGTGTCATAGACTAGATAAAATGACAGAGAAAAGGAAAATTTGAACCTGAGAAAAACTTTGAAAATAACCATAATGACACAGTCTCCATGCTACAATAATAATGATAAAAGCAACGTTTTTCACTGTGGGGACATGTCTTTATAAGTACAATTTGACTGTATTATTTTTGTCCCCTTTCAAAAATTGCTCATGAGAAATGTTATATTTATTTTAGTCAAGAAAAAGCAGCTGTATCAGCAATAATCTGATTCTACCACATGATGGCTCTGTCGAATCACAGTAGAGGTACATATAAAAGCCATAATCATTTAGAGCATTGATATTGACATGCCTTTTAATTATGTCCATTCCATTCTTATTCATGCTGGTCACCACAGGCGCTCATATGTTGCAGTCTGGAAAATAAAGTCTGAAATAAAGTCACGGAGCTTGGTTGCACACGTCAAGGATCTTCAAGGGTTCTTATGATAGTGAAGGACTCTTAGCTTCCTGCAGGGATTCTACTTGTAGTCTTTCTAACAAGGAAGCACTCTCTTGTTGGATTCGACAGCTGAAAAACTCACGGTATTTTAAAACCCAGTAAGCACTATAGTGAATAGTTTGGGGATTAACACAATCAAAAACTTGCAAGTTGATTAACAAACAGGACTTACTGACATTTACAACCTTGATCGGTTGAGTGATTAGATGATGAGGCTTGTGTTTCATTTAACCTTGGTCATAGCACTAGAAAAACTGATGTCAATTATAAATATAACCAGATTGATATGATTACACATTTTCCATCATAATATTATAATCCTTTCACTGTAGATGTCTTCATCATAAATAGATTTGGTGACAAATGTTTGCTTTTTGCAGCTTGTCAGCTATAAATAATGGGACCTCTGTATAGCCGGTCAGTCTGCCACCCTACTGTTACCCTTCTTAAACTTTGAGGAGAGATTCACCTTTAAATATTTGATTTATGGAGGTATGGAGAAAACCTTTAGTGATACCCTCAGTACACTCAAAGTAAACAGTAAAACATCCCACTATGCTCCAATTTTATGTCCTCGTTGAAGTCCTTGTTTGAATAATAATAAGATTGAAGGTCATGTGCATTTTTTATCTTAAAAGGAACAATGAGTCTTTTTTGATTTGTACATTGTTCACAATGAGGGTGTAAGGCTCTTGGAATATAGAGTGGAAAAACAGTGTTAATGGATGTTTCAGAAACATTGAGATGTAGACATTATTTGCAATGCAAACAATATAAATCAATTTTAAGTTTTGATTTACAGGGTTTCTGTTAGCTGATTTCAAGAGCTTGAAAAATAAATGTCTTTCTAGACCTACCTTTGGAAAGACAAGCAAAAGAAATATCTAATAATGTGATAAACTGGGAGTCCATCTAGGTGTTATGGTTTTGAGAAATATTTTACAGGATGCCCCGTTTGCCTGCAGAGTACTAAAATCTTTCATTCTGGAAATTTCTGGAAAAAAATTTCAGGAATGTCCTTGCATCGAGCTAAAGAGCAACATCACCTATGACATTCAGATAGCTTCTTCTGACCCTTTTGCTTAAAACGTGTCATTCATCAAATTTTGTCATTCATCAAACCATACAGGAAATACTTATCTACATTCAGTTTACCTAAGTGTAATCTAACTAATCCCCAGGCAATTTCAGCTCAGTTTTAATATAACAACTTTGCATTCTATTCCAGTTGGTAATCATTTGTTTGTTCCTCATCAGTAACTACTTTATCTTAGTCAGGGTTGTGTTGGAAATGAAGCCTATCCCAATAAAATTCAGCAAAGATATCAGAAAAGTAATAATGCACTTAAGTAGGAAAACTAATTCACAGCAAAGCACATGCCCACACATACCTAACAGAATGTTAATTGGCATGTTAATTTGTTTGGCACTACAGTAAAAGCCATCGTAAGAATATTTCCAGAACGGCTGGGAATAATTAGTGCATCTAAATGCATTAATCTTGTTTTGACTTGCAAACCGAAAATACAATTCAGTTAAAAATTCAACAGAAGGGAATCTACTAGTTTAATCCAAGTAAACAAAGTTTGTATTTTCTTAAAACAGTTGAACAAATCTGAAGGAATACAATATGCGGTATTAATGACTAGTGCTTTAATTGTTCCTCAATGCTACCTTGATGAACATAGCATCCTGTGAGAATTCCATACCCCCACTTAAAATTCCTGTACAAATTTAGCCCTAATTCTGACTACAAGTAGTGTACCAGGACTGAGGATTTTGGATTTTAATGAAGAAAAATATTGCAGAATAATATAATATTTTGTCATTTTGATGATTTTGAATGACAAACATATAAAAGGCAACTTAACATTGCTTCTTAGGTGAAAAAAATTGCTTGTTTTTCAACAAGGTCTCTCTCTCTCTCTCTCTCTCTCTCTCTCTCTCTCTCTCTCTCTCTCTCTCTCTCTCTCTCTCACACACACACACACACACACACACACACACACACACACACACACACACACACACACACACACAAATTGTAATATTTGAGATATTCAAACATAAACATAACAAATTGCTTTCCTCGTATCGATTTTTGTTATTGTTTTACTGCATAAGTTGCATAAGAACATTCAAACCTCCTCCTCCTAATCTCCTGAAATTCAGAATAAAAAAAAAACAACCAAAAAAAAAAAAAAAAACCCAGGAAAACAAATGAGAATGTGTTAACAAATGTCAGAGTGCAATATTCTAAAATTTATGCATCTGATAGCATTTTTGAAAGGTCTAATTTTTTCCTTAGGATCACAGCTGCCATCATCTTCCTGCATTGATAAACAGAGCAAATGAGATTCAGTTAAAGTTGAAGCAAACTGTGGGATCTGACAAGGAGCTTCAAAATAATCTCAGTATTAGGCTTTACAGCTGTATTATGCCCAGTGGCACAAAAAATGTATTACAGAAGACATCAGAAGTGTTTATTGCAGAGGACTCTTAGACAGTGTGTATCACAAGAGGTGTGTATCACAAGTGGTCACTTGCAACGCAAACAACTACTGACAATTGTAACCAGTTGAATATAGTTTTACACGCTGGTAAGAAATATGCAAATGTTACAAAGCTCTTATTTTCATTTAAGCACCGAGTAGGGAAACCAACAGTATATATCCTACTATGGCAAACACAATGACTCAGGCCAAGTTCAAATATGAAATGATCAGTCTCTATCTGGTTTGCAGACTGTAATAATATCTCCTCTATAATTGCTTAGTGGGATGTTGAACTTGAGTCTGACTGTGAAATCTCAACCCCCTGATATTCCTTCTCATCATGAACAGTCAAGAAAGCAAACCTTTTAGAGTCATAGATAAACCTCTTTTTGGTCCATTGGCCTCTATTAGGTAAAGGATAATAGTGTTTTGGCCACTTCCATATAATCAGTAATGTAATTTGAACAATGGTCAATAGTTGTAAACAACCTGGTGATAAATGGTTGAATTTTGACTCACTGAATCTTGATGAGAAGTTGGTAACACTTTAGAATAATTCATTAAATAACATTAAGCATTACCTAAAAGTCATAAACCTATTGACCATTAAATAATGACAGTAATCAATAATGTATTATTTCCTATAGAGTTTCTAAGTGTTTATTTATTCATTTATGTGACTTATTTATGCCAATTGTTAAGAATAAACACTGCTTAACAATGTATTTATTCCCTATGTATAAATACCTTAAAATAGTTTTGATAAAACAAATATTAATTAAATAACTAATGTCTTTTTGAGATTTAGGAATTATTTATCAATAGTAAATCCTGTACTAACATTACTAAATACTGTATAAAGTTTACTACAATTCCAGACAATTTCTAGCTGCCAACCTATGATATCCATATGACTATTTGGAGAAAAGCATCAAACCTAAAGTCTAAACAAAATGATTTTATTTTGTTTCTAAACAAAATTCTAACAATTCTTTAAAAACATTAATTATTATTTCTTTCAACAGACTGTTTTCCTGTCAGCTAATGGTTAATATTGATGACATGTTTCCTTATTGTAAAATGTAACCAAACTATAATATAAACTAGAAACTATATGCTGGTTTAACCATGCGCTCCCTCCATCCAACATGTGATGTTTAATTGTGAATATATAACCTTTGTACTCAATCAATTAGCTTGAATTTCAATTCATTTAGGCCGTCCTAGCACAAACATTATTAACATGTAAATATGAAGAAGAAATATTGTCCGCGCATCCGGCAAAGCCTCAGAAAGTATAAATATTGCCGGATGTGTGTTTGCATACTTGGATCGGTGAGCTCAAGAGAAAGGAAGAGATAGCTGGAAAAGAGTGGCAAACAGAAGTAATTAAATACAGGCTAGAGTTGATTGACCTTGTTGTTGCAATGGCTTGCCTCAATTAAGTAGATCAATTCTTCCAGTGTTTTTTCCATTCCAGAATAAAAAGGCTAGTTCTGACAGTCAAAACAACAGCAAATGGATGTCAAACTAGGATAGACAAATAAGACAATATAGAATTATGAAAGTGTATTTGGAGGTTTATTGCATCAAAAACAAACATTATGCAGTTAAACATCTATATTGAGAACTCATCTGACCAGATAATGCAATGTGCTTGTTAAAAATGTAACACATCCATACTGTATAACCCAGAGCACCAATGGAGTCCTGTCAGGTGTCTTAAAAAAACCAAACTATTTGTGATCTCTTTTATTCATGGACACCCAAGAATGAGCACCAAACAACCTGCAACCTTCCCGCGCACACCAGAGAGATGGCTGAACTTTTCCCCTCCATCTTACTGTGCTATTTAATAAACATATCCTCCAGGGTTTAAACCTACAATCTTGCGTTTACATTATTTTGACAGGGCTACCACATGTTTATGCTGTTTGTACCTTGCACTACAGGAGTGCAGTGTTAAGCTAACTAAGGGTAGGAGTATGTATCACTGTGCTGTATACATATTGCATTACATGTTTTTGATTACATACATAGTAATATTAGAGAAATATTTTGAAATGCTTTGAAAAGTTATGCAAATTAACACTGGAACTGTGACAGAGACCAGAGAGTAAGCATGAAACAAGAATATCATGTTCCGTCTGAAAGAAACTCGGCAAGAACGTAACATATATGCAAACATAGTTCAGTATGTATCAAGTAAAATTAAATGAATCATTCGGGTTGTATGAATACACACGAAAATTGTGGAATAACATCCCAGGGTGATATTGAACATGAAGTTATTAATTAATTAATCATGTCATCCATGTAAAGGTCACAAATAGTTTCTTCCCACAGGGAGCTGACATAGCAAATGAGTAGTTACAACATATGGAAATGTATCCCACACTTCTATTGTGTTAAAATTATTTACAAAAATGGAAATTTAATAGAAAAAAATTATCTAATAGATAGTTAAAATGATCTCCTTAATTTTGGCCCTGTTTAGCCAATAGTAAGGAGACACCTGACCGTTATACTTCCCCATATTTTTGCCACAAAGCCGGAAGCACACAATTGTCTAAAAGCTTTTTATTTACTTTAAAAATAAGACTAATACCATGGTTCTAAAGGGCACAAGCATATTCTAGCACGACAATGCCCCTTGGCACAAAATGAGTTCAATAAAGACATGGTTTGCCAAGGTTGGTGTGGAAGAATTTGAGTGGTCTGCACAGACTCTGACAATGAATTTGAATACCTTTCAGATGAATTGGGATGCTGACAGCAAACTAGCTCATCTTGTTTGACTTCACTAAAATTCTTGTGGCTGAATAAACACAAATTCCCACAATCACAATCCATTCCCAGAAGAGTGAAAGCTGTTCAAATGGGAGTTTTACATATACTGTATAAAATATAATTACTATTATATTTATGCAGCATTTTTTTTGGAAATATATGAAACTGTTATTAAATAAACTATTATTTATTGGAATGTTTGCCATTTTCTCATTCATATATTGGCATTTAGTTTCAGGGTGAAATATGGTGGTTACACCAAATTTTCAGACATTGGGATTGAACTTATAACTGCTTCTTGCTGAGGCGTATAAGGTGCGCATAAGTAACTGTGGCAGACCTACACTCCTACGCAATTGTCCAAGTAGCACCTAAGTCTGTAATTACGTTGTAGGTCTAAATACTTATGTTAGTGTTCCCATGGTAACGAAAGCATGTGATTGTGGACCCCTCCTGTTACTTGATAGTTACATCCATTTTTTTTTCTAGTCATTTTTTAACCAGATCCGCTTACTGGCTGACTTTACAGCTTAATAGACTGTATAGCTTGGTGGGGACCTGTCCCTGGACTCCCATCCCTTTTTCAAAGCTTAGAGGTGGATGAGGCTAAAAAGCATCTAGAAGCTTGCTGTGACAATCTATTTCTTAATATATGAACTGACTGTTCTTTCCAGCTTCTTGGCTTCTGAAAGGACAGTTTTGGCTATGCTGATTTTTGATGATCTATCTCTTGTTGAACCTCATGACCTTCATTCATCACCATAGTATGTTCAAATGAAGCTGTTCCAGCAATCATTTACTGAATATGATGGTTGCACATGATGAGGTGCATTCTGCCATTATTCCAGTCCAGAGCAATAAAGTGTTCTGAAGAACCACAGAATTTTCTGACCAGATTTGCTTTCAAATAGTTCTCCAGGTTTTTTGGTGTGTGAATAATTAACAATGTATTGTGGTCCTCATTAATAGATATTCATACATTTTCTTTGATCTTGTGTCATAATCCTGAGGTTCTCTGCTTTATGTAATCTAAACAGTTATTCTTTCTGGCCTGAAGAAGGCTAAAGCACAGTCCTTTACATACAGAATAGCCTTTTCCCACTATTTTCTCAAGATCCTACTGTCCTTGATAAGTCTTTCACTCCCTAGTTGCATATAAGATTTGATTACCATTGTTTTTCCCCTCTTTGGCACCTGTACACCAAACGTTTCTGCACCGTAGTTGTAAATTAGGTTACCCATTTTCCCAAGTTTCTAAACAGCTGTTTCTTGGAGCCCTTCCTGTATCTTACTCAGATAAGCATTAAAGGCAGATCTTATGGCAGACCTTTTACTACTTAAACTGTGGTCTGTATCTCTTTTGCAGACTTCATGGTTGTTTTCCAGGTTATCTTATGCAGTAGATAAAGTTCTTCTTGGCATACTGTATGTAGTACTAACAGTCAGCATGCTTTTGTCCTGCCAGTAAGCTTCACTATAATATAAGATTTGTAAATGAAAAATGTACATTGTGAGAAATTATGGCATATTATGACTCTGGCTTTATTAACACGACAATAAATCTAACATAGTCTTATGATTGAAAGGTTAAAAGTAACACAAACCAATTTTTACAAAAAGTTAGAAAGGGTTAAGATTACAGTGGCCAGATTTACACAAGACACATTGTATTGATTGCCTCGTATTAATATGTAATTATTCAGTAATCTTTGCCTAATGCATGATAAAGCTTAATAAATGCAGCTACTGTGCTGGTTTAGGAGAAATAGAAGGAAAAGAAGTAGGAAGATGGTATTCAAGCTGCCTCATAGCCAAAGGAAGTTTTAATTGGTGCCCTAGGGAAACACACTTTATATTTGCAAATTTTCCCCTTTGTACCTGAGATAAGGAGCTGTGTGCCCACTGGGGAATGAGAAATGCTTATGCTCACATAAAATAAAAAAGGTCTGCTGAAGCACAATAAATGTTTGTATTTGATAAGATACATAGAACTGAATTTTTGAGACTATAGTCTATAGAATTCCACGCATTGTTTTTTTGATCACTTTGAATTCTCACAAAACTGAAAATTCTTTAAAAAAAAAGGCCTACTTCATTCGTGTGTCAGCAAAAAAGCATTTCTATAAGTTTGAGGGTTCTGTGTAGGGGCAAAATCTGTGGGCCCTTCTTAATCTTTCGAAAATGCAATGCCTATTAGTTCAGGTACCTTATGGGCTATATACAGTATTCCTCAGATTCCTCTGAATTTGAAATTGTGTGACCATATTGAATAGGGACGTATAACAAGCTCTTTAAGTTAAGTTGTCTAAGCGTTTACAATTTTAGAGCCACTTCTGACAGAGAAATACAATGTTCTGACTTTCTACTGTATGTAGAATCTTAAAGATAAGAGTTATTAAACAGATAAATTAAGAGAAGGGAACACCTCAGACTTTGTCATTAAGAGTACATACAAACACATTTAAATCTATCTAATATTAATCTTAACTTTTTGTATTATACTAATCTTGATATTATTCTTTATATTAACCTTTGGTTCTATGTTTATGTTCTGTAAAGATGCTTTGAAACAATGTCAATTGTAAAAAGCGCTATACAAATAAATTTGAATTGGAATTTGAATTGAAATGAATTGAACATATTTCATGTGGCGTAATGAAGTATACATTGTCCACTCAAATTAAACTTTCCTCAAATCAGTGATGGTGCATATGGTTTTGCATTTGATGGTCATCAGTTTAAGTGATCGATGGGCTTGCTCTGGCCTTACTTCAACTTTGTTAAGGTTTATTTAACTTTGTTAAAGTTTAACAATAGTTGAGTTTCAGAGTGAAAATCTCAGTGGAATCTAATAGAAATATTATGTGTATACAGTAGCTCTGGTTACACATACTAAGTATAGTAGCACACAATAATCTGGCAGTATAAATATACGCAAGTCACTTTTTATTAAACGAGTAAACGAAAATGGATGCTCCACGTCAGAGCAGCCCTCTGGTGTGAAGTAAAAAAAGCTTTAGAGATTGTCTGATATGACATTTTATTACGCTTTAAAATGAGTTTCTTTAAAACTCAGATACTTGATTTATACTTACTGTAGTTTAGGACGTTTAATAGCGTCGTGCTGAACGTAATTGTATACGTTTTATCTCTTTTTTTGGCCAGTGAGATTCATATCTTCCCGTCTGCACATGTCTGAAATGGGATTAAAATGACCTGTTCCCTAGACATTTTTGGTCCTTGCATATCAACAATGTTGCTCTCTGCATCCAATTACTGTCAGATGTGTTTTTTTCACATTTCCTCACTCACTTTCTGTGGACAGGCATAACTAATTATAATGCTTATATTTTATCTGAATAACACTTTACTGATCCAATGTTTTTTTTTAACTTCTTCTTCTTCTTCTTCTTCTTCTTCTTCTTCTTCTTCTTCTTCTTCTTCTTCTTCTTCTTCTTGCAATTATTAGTAAATAGGATAAGCAGATAGTTAATCACCCTTTAACTATTTACTTAATTCTAAAAATGTATATCATTTATAAAGCTTTTAGTTGGTGGTTTGCTAAGATTTTATCCTTTTGTGTGTTCTACTAAGCCTATTCAAAATAGCCTGAAATACTCATTTGGGTCTCATTTGTTTGCTGTCCTCATCAATGTGCATTAGATTACACAATAAGATGAAACGTTTTAATAGAATACAAGAAGGGTGACAATTTGGTATTGTGAATATATAAAAGATTATGATGTCTAAAGAGATTAGAAGCACCTAAATAAGCTCATCTTGTTTTAACAACATTTCTAGATTCCCTACTAATTGGTACTTAACAATACGCTCTATGGCATATATCACATTTTGTAAACAATTTTTGGATCCCATCTAGGAGTCTCATTACACTTAACAGGTGTATTGTTAGAAATTTCCTGTCCACTATTTTTAGCTCTGGGGAATTTTCGGATCATCTTGCATGCACAGCATATTTAAATGTTTTTTTTATTTATACTTGTACATATCAGGGGACTATGAAGGCCATTCCAAAGCCTCCAGCTTGTAATTATAGAAGTACTTCATGGTGGATTTTGTGGTATATTTTAAATAATTGTCTTGCTCTAGATGCCAATCTCTTTTCATTGTCAGATTCTTGACTGAATGTGCCACAATTGCTGACCCATGCAATGTTTCCTGTAGAACTCTGCTACACTTTGTTTGCTACTCACCAAACATACCGCTGGAGATCTTGGACAAAAACTGCTCCATTTTTACTTCATCAATCTACGGCACTTATATCCAAAACACCCAGCTTTATTCAGACATTCACATTTGTGATGAAGTTAGTTTCCCTTCTGATAATTCTTCCTTGCAGATCATATTTTACAAACAACTCTTCCCAGTTACATCACTCCTGTATCAGTTAAACCTGTCATTTGGGGATTTTGCTTTGCCTTTTTGCTGGGCATACAGACAATTCTCTCTGAAACTTAAATTTCTTACGTTTTCTGGTCCATGCCTTGACTGCCACAGTCAACTCTTCTTCTACTTTTGGCTCTTCCTGTAAGAAATCACCAAGGTGAATCATCTGTTTCCACCTAACGCAATTCTCGGCATCCTCTACTCCCACAGTTAACTACTATTTCTTAATTTCTTACAATGAACATTGTGAGCTGGAAATAATTTGATATCCTTTTATAGCAGTTCTCAGCTTGACAGCCATCAATTAGCTTCAATTTTAGATCCTCAGTCAGATGCTTAGATGTGCCAGTAGATGTTGGGTGTTTATTCTTCTTAAACTTCAACTTTTGAAGTTGTAACTACATTTTTTTCGAATTTTAGGTGTGGAAAACTGTGCATTAACGTTTACAGAAAATACTATTTAAAGTAGTCGGCTATGGGTGTGCTTATTTTCTTTCATGGGCAATCATAGAAATTTGTTCTCACCAGTCACCACTTGGATCAAAACTCAAAGCAGACTGAAGTAAAGAAAAAGCCTGCTAGCTGTGCAGCCACTGAGGTAGGTGTGAATGTGCCCTATATGATAATGTGGAACAAAAACAGAAGGAAAACACACATTGCATAGCTGTCACTGAAAAGGTCCATAACACTGTAAGTTGGAGGTTGACATGGCTACAGAGTACTGTATAATTTACAGTGCATTGACAGTGCATAGCCAAATACTGTCTAGAAAATATCTTCTCATGCTGGCTTGCTGACTTTCAAACAAAGTTTTCTTTTTCACTGAACTCTTTTTTTCAAGAATAGCTCACTAAGTAATTGAATGCATGAATACCGATACTGACGGTAGATACATGGTCTTTGTGCATTTGCCACTAAAATCTTTTGTAACATACAAAAATGTACATTGAAAATGTAAAACATTAGTTTTGCCAGGGGTGATTTTCAAGAAAAAATGAGAATGTTTAATAAGGAGAAAAAATAAGACTTATTGTTTGTCTCATCTTGATTTTTCCTATATTAGAAAGTATGACATTCATGTGTTTTCCTTTGGCATTGTGTGTCTGCTCTTAGCAAAATATAGTCTCTGTAATAATGCGTCTAAAAACAGTTTGAGAGTTTGATTATGCAGATAATCAAACTCTCAAACTGTTTTTAGACGCATTATTAAAATTGTATTCTTTGGTCTATTTTGTTTTGTACCTCATTACTTTGCAAATGTTGAGAATGGCAAAGTAAATGAATTCTCTCTCTCTCTCTCTCTCTCTCTCTCTCTCTCTCTCTCTCTCTCTCTCTCACTCACACACACTCTCTCTGTCTCCCCCCCCTCCTCTCTGTAGGAAAAGGAAATGGTGGATCACAAATATGCTTTCTTGACATTGTGTATGCATACACACCTTTGCACTGTTCTCTCAGTAGTGCTTTTGATGAAACACAGTAATAAACTCCAGAGTGAATGTGCTGTCTTGTAGCGAGCCTGTTCTAGGAAATTATTATTGCTATTATTATAAGGTATTAGCACTTACTGTATGGTAAGTGCAGTCCAGAGTGTCCAGTTACCAGCAAATGCATTAGTAGTGATAAAAACATGGTAAGGTTGTAGAACAATAAATTAAGTGTGGTTCTACGTGGTGACGGACCATGCCAAATGGGTTACTATGGGGAAAAAATGATTATAGGAAAAACATGATGTAAACAATATGACTTTTATAGGCTAAAGACAGGAGTGTGGAGATTATGGGTTGAATAGACCAGCCAATTAATACATTCACTAGTTGCAAGTGTGAACTTTTCATACGTCTTCATTCCTGCACTTTTCTAGTTGGCTGTCTTTAGCCAAGCATAGACATAATACTGTCATAAGCGAGATATATTCACAGACAAAATGACACAAACTGGAGAACACTGAGAGAAAAAAACAAACTAGGAGAAAGAAAAAAAACGAAACCCAAAAACGACATAATTAAATACACAAACTCAAAGACACAGACCAGTGCTAACGAAGACAACACAACAAGGATTCTGGAATAAATATGGGAGACAATTAGACACATAAGGAACAGGTGTGCAGAAGTGGGAAGGAATTAAGGCTAGGGAGGGGCAGATACGTGAACACAAAACATGAACAAAAGCACGTGGAACAAAACACACTATCTGAATGCCCCTTAATTTTCCAGCAGGAAATTGTTGACCCTGACAAAAAAAATCCCATTATCTTGTGCTACTGTAGATCTGATCAAATACACATTTTCATCTAGTCCTGGTTAATATTATCTACAGCAGCTATGCTAATTCTTGGGGCGTCCAGAGATTGTTCCAGCTCTAGATGTGTTCCGCTTCATGAAGATTTCGGATCTTCAGTGAGAAGAGACCAACTCTGTGAGGATCATGAGGCATCTAGAGACGTACTAGCTCAATCTTCTTAAGGATTCGGGCATTAAAATGGAAGATTCCAACTACATGTGGTCTTTGAGGACAACAACCTCCAACCATCAATACATTATTGTCAGACTGTATATGACTATAGAAAGTACATTAATCATAACAACACACTTCTGTGTTTATAACAATTTATAATCACACACTCAGTCAACCAAATGAGGATGAGTATCCCTTTTGAGTCTAGTTCCTCTCAAGGTTTCTTCCTCTTCCATCTAAGGGAGTTTTTCCTCAGTCACCTCAGGTTTGTTCATTGGGGATAAATACAAACACTTTTAAATATGAGCCTAATATCAATCTTATACTTTTGTATAATATTAAACTTTTTGTACTATATTTCTTATGTTCTGTAAAGCTGCTTTGAGACATTGTCCATTGTTAAAAGCACCATACAAATTAAATACAATTGAAGACTATAATGGAAATGAAGGACGATTGTAATTCTACAGCATACAAAGTCATTCTAGACAGTTGTGTGCTTCTAAAGTTGTCACAACAGTTTGTGGAAAGAACCACATACCTGTATAGGCATGTAGAATCTCTGGCTCACCAGGACAGCTGACCCTGGAGATTTTTAGCTATGGAGCATTGTATATTTCTGCAGGGAAGGAGAGCTAATTTTCATACTAATGACGTCCTTCTTGCTTTAATGATTTATGCCCGATATGATATGATTAAGTTGATATGGTAAATTAATTTTTTTTTTTTTTAGCATAGGAATGTGTTTATTTTGACAGCATGAGTTTATACCGCTACTTTAATTTGGGTGTGTGTTCACCATTCTGATGAAACCCAGAGGGAATTGTTAATTAATGGGCCCCTTAATTAAGGGTTAATTAAAATCTTAAATGTATGCTGATAATTCCAAAAATAAATGAGTGCTTAAAATATATAAAAACATATAAAATACCGAATCAGCACCTGTGTAATAATATTAATAATTAAAAAAGGAATAAAATAAATTAAGAGGTGTTTTTTACTTTCCACCATGAGAAAGTCTCAGTGATAATTTTTTTTTCAGCGAAATCTTTATTTCTCTGAAATTGTGGTCACCAAATGGTCAGGTTTCTTTTAAACAAAACATGCTGTTAGAAGAATACTTATGTCATGATTGAGCTAGAGACTGCTGTCTCCCAAGTCATGCATAATGTAGATGTTCCTACAAGTGCTTATAAAAAGATGGTCAAGTCCAATTGATATTTCTAGAAGCCCATTATATTTCGGCATTCTAATCTAGCCTGAGTATTTTCACATAACGTTTCAGCGCAGCAAGAGTGTAAATGTTAAGTATAAAATCTGAGACATTGCTCTTAATGAATGCTCAATAGCCTCTCAGCACTTCCTATGATCTGGAGGATAAAGGATGAGTGCTCAAAAAAGCTTCAGAAAGCTCCTCTATAAAGTGTTTTCCTTTCTGTCTATTCCTAGATTGCAGCTGTCTATTATAATGCCCATAGCAATATTTTAATTAGGTTTTTAAGCAATATTTTAATTAAACTGTTTTAGTAACAGCCATGTTAAAAGTGTCAGATGGTAATATTATTTTAATGGTAAAATTTAGTGAATGTTTTAATTTTTGCTTACAAAGGTAGCTGTTTAAAAAACAGAACAAAAAACAGCCTCACTATGAAATTAAATGCTACATTTAATAACTGTTTTCTGTTATAAGGTTTGATAAGCCTTTGAAAAGCTTGTCTGTGTTAACAAGAACTAATTCATTTTTATTTTATTACAGATTTTTTTATTTATTAACTTTATTATTTCATGATCTGTGGTATACCTTCAGAATAGCAAGTAATAGTGTATTGTTTTCTATTATCTAGTTATCTATTTGTCTATAACTGAAAGATTTCACACCTCCAGGGTTGGGGGGTCGATTCCCGCCTCCGCCTTGTGTGTGGGGAGTTTGCATGTTCTCCCCGTGCCTCGGGGGTTTCCTCCGGGTACTCCGGTTTCCTCCCCCGGGTCCAAAGACATGCATGGTAGGTTGATTGGCATCTGGAAAATTGTCCGTAGTGTGTGAGTGAGTGAGTGAATGAGAGAGAGAGAGTGTGTGTGTGTGTGTGTGTGTGTGTGTGTGTGTTGCCTGAGATGTATGTGATGCCTGAGATAGGCACAGACTCCCCATGACCCGAGAAGTCGGATAAGAGGTAGAACATGAATGAACGAATGATCTTTACATATACAGCAATAGAATCATACATATCTGTCCTGCACTGATTACAGTAATGTTTAATGTTTCTTTTATCATATGTCAATCGAATATTAATTTTTAATAGCCTTGCTATGGGTTTTTTAATCAGGCAAGCTGTATTTTCAGTTTATAGCATGTTTTATAGCAGGCAAGTGACATATTTTAACTTGGTTGCTATAAAGATTTTGAAATTAACGTCTAGCTGAATATGGTAAAATTATAACGTAATATTATAGTCAAGTTCAACATATTGCCAAACTTTTCACTCTTTCAAACTCTATTTTCATTTCCATATAAAAAGAGCTATATTTGTTGTACAGTATAACGTATTTCTATATGCATACACAGTTTGTTGTTATCTTTGTTTGTAGTGTAGTTTTTTTGTCTTCACGATAACACACATAATAAAAACATATTCTAATTTACTGCAGTGTTTCTTATATCTTGTTTCTTATTTCTTGTATCTTCATATACAATAACAGCGGATCAACACAAAAGCATATATGGGTCTTTCCCAATCTTGCCACAAAGTTGGATGCACACAATTGACCAGGGTGTTTATCATTTTTAGCAAAGCTTTTCTTTCACTGGAAATAAAGGGCCCAAATTCACCTGGCACAAAGCACCTGAGTACAAAGTACATTCCATAAAGCCATGCTTTGCCAAGGCTGCCCTGGGAGAAAATGCATGGCCTGGAAAGAGCCCAGACCTCAATCACACTGAACACATTTCCAACACCATACTAATGCCCAGGCTTTGTTATGAGATATTCAGTAAGCTCATTTGGATTTGAAAGTCAGGTGTATAAATGGGACACAAACAAAACAAAAAAAATATTAATAATAACCATGGATGTCAGGGATTACCAACAGTGTTATCAGGCATAATATACCAAATTCTGCTGATATCGCTTTGTTTGTCTAGAAACATATGGTGGACTGGATTTTGTAAGATTTTTTTTAAGTTGTAGTTAAACATTTATATAAATTACGGTTTTTAATTTGATCACCAACTACTAATAATTTCAGGTTTTATCACAAAACTATTATTACAGAAAATAAGTTATTCCAGAAATGTGTACTAACTATACAAATAAATAGCATGTCTGTTGTAAATATGTACAATTGCCAATAAATGTAAAAACATTCTTGTGTTGACATCTGATTAAATATTTCATCCAAGGCATAAATTTCCATCTGGTCTTTCTTTAAAACAAACCATCTGATATTAGCATAATAAGAACATACATTTGAATTAATATGGCCTAACAACATTCACTTATAATCTCATCGTTATTTTATGTACGACAGCGAACCAGTTTTTTAAGCTTATGTTACGTTATGTATAAATGACTTCCAGAGACATTTATACATTCATCCATATGCATTAATGCCATTGTTTGGTTTTTGAGATCTGTGTAATTGTTTAAGACGTCCTTTTACTTTTTAAAGTCTATGCATGAGTATAAATAATGATTCAAACAATACCTTTGTAATAAACTTTGCATATAGACTATTTTCTTATACAGTCCTACAAATTTCCTTCTGGAATTTGACAACAGCCTAAAACACACACACACACACACACACACACACACACACACACACACACACACACACACACACACACACACACACACACACACACAAATCAAATAACTATATACATAAAGTTCATATTTGAATAAATCTGTAATTCAGGTTAAACAAATGGCATGGAGAAGTCTACAATGCAGTCTTACTGCTCTGGTTAAATTCTGGGAAAGATGAAATAAAACATGTTCATTTTAAATTCGGTCTCAAAACCAGTGTACACAGAAAGTAAAGTCAATAGGTTTCTTATCAAAAATATGATTAACTGACAGGTCGACTTTACCATCCACACCGAACTTTGTTTCTTGTGACCAAAAACAATTTAAAAGCACTAAAACCCCTAGAGGCAAGAACTCTGTCATGCTCACAATCACTAGACTTTTATCATACACACCTGTTCCCAATCGCTACCTCTCTCTCTGTCTCTCTCTCTCTCACACATCCTTCTTTTATTCCTATTCTGGTAGCATAGAAATACATAGAGTTTATAAATTACTTTATAAAGAATTTAGATTTTGTGTTGGATCTATATTTTTACATTGCGTTCATGCTCTCTCTCTCTCTCTCTCTCTCTCTCTCTCTCTCTCTCTCTCTCTCTCTCTCTCTCTCTCTCACACACACACACACACACTCTCTCTCTCGAGTTAAACATGGTTGTATGCCTTCAACATGATTGAATGCTGATAATTAAATATATGCCATAATATAAGTGGTTTGTACAATTTAAGTTTCTGTCTGGTTCTGAGGAGTCATTTAAAAAAAAAAAGACAGCTTTCTAAGCTGACTATTTTAGGTGTAAGTTGTAAGTCGCATATCTGAAAATCCATTTTGTCTACTTATGTATTACGAAGTTAGCACAAAAGTAAACAGAGAGTATTAAGGTTAGATTTCTAACACCAAAACAGTTTAGAATTACTATGGTTTGCATCACACTGCACATTATATAAACCATACTATTTATATATTTTAAAAAAATCTTCTATAGCATCCATTCTTCTTTGGAAGTATTTAAAAAAAACATTGTTTCAAAATTGAAAAAAATTCACTTGTCAAAACAAACTTATGTCCAAACAATTAACTGCATATCTTCTGCAAAGCAATTCGATTCCGCGGTTAAAGGAGCTAAATCTCAAGCTCATCCCATGCCTTAGACTTGCTGATATGATGATAAATGTTCTATAGTAATGATTGATTGTTGCCAGTTGGTCCTGTAAATCCTGTCTTCAAAAATGTTGATGCCAGAACAGCAGTAACATGGTCACATTCAGGACTGCAGAGTGTTGGTAGGGTTATAACAAGATGTACTGTCATGTCTGGGGGAAACAAGAGAAAGGTATCATTGGTCAACACTTGTTGGTTTAAGTGTGCTTTATAAATTACCTTGATATATACTTTGCTTTATAATTATGCAATTAATTGAATATAAATTTTTAAAGTCCATGACTTCACACAAAGACATATCCTTGATAAATGTCATTTCTCTAAGAAAAGTAAGACTCTGGTTCTCTGTGTTTTATCCAAATCTATCGGACACCCTCATCCATCTTCATTGCAGGTCTGTTTCCCTCAGTACCATATAGTCATTGCCTCATACTCACCCCTTCTCTCTTCCCTTCCTCCTCATCCTCTCTCTCTCTCTCTTTCTCTCTCTCTCTCTCTCTCGCGCTCTCTCTCTCTCTTTCTATCTCTGCACCTGTGTAAAGCAAAAATCCACTCACATGACTCAGCTCCCCTTTGCATTATTATGTTTTTTGAATTACCAACCACCACCTGATCTCCACAACACCTGCTTTGCACACACACACACACACACACACACACACACACACACACACACACACACACACACACACACACACACACACACACACACACACACACACACGTACACACATACCACACATACACACACACCAGAGACAGTCTACCCCTGCTCAGGCTCCTACAATCAATCAAAATATATTTCCCTCAACTCAATTCTATTCCCTCATGGGCTACCTCTCATAAATGTCAAGGGTGAACATTTTGATTTATCTACCCAGAATGGGTTGCACTGTATGTAGGTCTCACATCTTGTCCAAAGACCTGTGGCTACCCTAAAGTTCTGTATTAAATCTTTGGAGACACCAATCCATTTATGAGTTCTGCAACATCGGAGGTCAGTTTATATCTTAGACCAAATCTCTACAAATTTAAGACCCTAAGACTGAGTGCATAAACTGCAAACAGTTCAGTAGTCTATGTGTATTCATCTATTTCCAGATGCTTCTTGCATTCTGAAGATGGGATGGTAGTCAAGAGTCAAGTCAAGTCAAAAAGCTTTTATTGTCATTTCAACCATACAGTATATAGCTGTTGCAATACACAGTGAAATGAGACAACGTTTCTCCAGGATCATGGTGCTACATAAGAAAAATTTTAATGAAAATGACGCACAAGAATGTTTTGAAGCCTTTAGCCTTCACCATGCATTCCCGCAGACACACAACTATTTAAAATAATATGTACCATAGATTTTAAAATTTCACATTAATCATGCATAAATATTACAAATAATAACAAAAATAATAACTTGACTGGAAACCAAGGCAGTTAACCTAACGTCTAATAAAAGTTAATTCTACCAAAGCTACCACTTACATAACAAATACAGTATAGTGTGTTATATTGAAAAATAATTGTAAAAATATTTATGGTTCATTTATAGTTCTGTGAATATATACACATAAACAGTATATGTTAAGACATTTAAGAAAGATTAGAGTAGTTATGTAGTAGTTATGTATGTAACTTGGTTCCCTGAAATTACACTGCATGCTGGACCAATGGGCATGAGTGTTGAAAACCTGATCTGGTCACAGCAGGTGAAGTCTCACCTGCTCCACCAACTTGTGGGGCAGTGGGGCAAAAAAAATCGGTACCTCTCTGATGGGAATCTCCCAAGGAGCAACATCCAGAAGAGAAATTAGGTCTGCAAGCCAGACTTAGGTGAGCCAATGAGAAACCACCTGTAACAGTCAGACTCTGTCTTGGCGTACCCTGGCTAGGACCCCCATGAGCAGAGCTATCATGGAAAGTGTACAAATGAAACCTCAGCTATGTTTTTGGATCATGGTTTCCAGCCCCAATGGGTCTGGTGAAACAGAAAGACACAGTGGACAGTGGGTCAACGTTTCAGAGGCGAACAAAGCCACTTCTGTCTGGCCAAAAATTGCCATATGCATTCCACCACCTACAGTTGGAGATGCCATTCCCCAAGCCTCAGCTCCTGCCTCCAAGAAAGTCTGCTTTGTATCTAGGACAGCTCCCCATCCTGAGCAAAGAATCATTGGCCTAGTCTTTTACAGCAGAGAGGATGGAAATCCAACAAGTGGGAGACAGACATGCCAACAGGACCAATGGCTGAATCCAAAACTATGCCAAAGAGAGTGGGACTCTGGGAGGTTGAAAGCACACATTTCTCTGGGTTGAGCTTGACACCTAGGGACCTTATGTTGGCAAGCACAGCATCTCAATGCCAAGATAAGCAAGTGGTCCAGATAACTGAGTACATTGATGCCCTGGGGTGATGCCAGAGCAACCTCAATTTGAGAGTGAGCTAGCAGTGGCACCTTGATGGACCTGGGATTGAAACTCATGACCTTAATCACTAGGGTGCAAAATCCCTTGTTCAAACCAGTTCTCAAACCTGATCTGCAATGCAATGACCTTGAGCATTAACATCTCAAACTTGTACATTTCATCGTACAATTTGGTGCACCCAGGTCTAAATTCCAAGCATTTCCATATCATCAGCCATGAAGCAGCGTGAAGTTCCCTCGAAAGGAAACCTTAGAAAAAGGTCTACAGATATGCAAGAATAAAGGCAACATAAAACAGATTTGACCATATCTTTACTCTTCAGAGCCCAGACACTAAGACCTATCTACCTAATAACATCCATAACAAACAAGACCACAATCCTTGTCAACCAAGATTGATTTTCAAATTCCCTTTTTAAATTCCCCTCTCAGCATTACTCGCAGTGGACAAAACAGCAAAGCTCTTATTTCAACACATTTTCAGATTACTTTCGTATCCCATAGGATGGAGACTGACAAATTGTGCAGAGATTTTATGTTGGGGAAGTTAAACATCGGATATAAAAATCAAGCAAGCACATCAGGAAAACTAGACCATTCTTTTACTTCTCTAATCACAGGTCTGACTAAAATTAAAATGTATATGAGTGTATGAGGAGTTTTTGTGAACTATTGGAGCATACAAAGACCATACCTCAAGACAAATTATTATAATTCTCGGATTACTACTAAGCTTCCATTCCTGCTTATGTGCAAGGAAACTGTGGTTTTCAACAAGGGACTTGAAAGAATATGCAGTGAATGTAAGAAACGATTGCACTTCGGTTTATTCAAAATTGTTGAATATGTCAAGGTAAAAAAGAAACCCACAATGAATATTGACTCTCCCCCCAAAATTCTTATATATTTAATAAAGGCCTGCAAATTTGATCCAATTTTGAGCCTGATCCTTCAGTTGAGGGACCTCCACATACCACATTTCTAACACCACTCAAACTGATACTCCTCAAACCTACACTATCAAAAAGATCCTTGATGTTGATGAGGTAAGATGTAGCACCTCACTGATTGGGAGGAATATGGTTCTAAAGAAAGATGCTAGGTTCCAGTTCATGGGGTCTTAGTCCCCATATTTAATCAAAGAATTTCATGCCCGCTGCCTCAACCACTATCTGGTATGGAGCATGGTGGTTGAGGCAGCAGGCATGAAATTCTCTGATAAGCATGGTGAGCTCTTGGGTGGGAGGGGTTTCTGTTTAAGCTGTTTTCTGGTTGCCTGATTCTGTGTCTGTATTCTGGGTTTGACTTTTTTCCATGTACTTTGGATTTTTCTGCATTCTAAATGGCTGTTTGAAGTAGTGGTGGAGAAGAGAACATTCTTTTGGAACAATAAACCGCATCCCCTCAATTACCTACCGGTTAAACAGAAGCCCTCTTTTAGTAGACGATTCATTCAGCTCTATTGTAGAAAGAAGCATTACAGAAGTGCAACAGCAACCACACTGTGCAATAAATAGCTCATCACTGTACTGAGCCAGTCTAAGCTCATTGGACAATACTACTGCCATCCACTATTCACATCCATATGCACTGCACTGTTCATTGTTTCAATGTTTACACTGTTGACACTGTTTGCACTGCAAAGCCACTTCAATTCCACTCAAGTCTGGTGCTTATATCTACAATGTTTACACTCTTCTTCAATACCACATCTCACTGTATTCTTTTGCTTATATTATTTTGTTTCATTTATATACAGTATATTACATCTATTTATGATATATGTCATTTCAGTACAGTATGTATTCAACTGTATTCAGTAATCAGTGTAGACATGTTTGTGTTTCCTTTAGCACAACTAATGTAAGTAAACTTATTCGTCATGTCTTCATTTATGAATACAGTATACAGTACTGTATCTTGATGTTTTGTGGGAAATTAGTTCAAATAATCCTTTCAGGAATGACTCACAAGGCACAGTAATTTCAGCCAACCTCAATACATTGAATTGGACACTAAGTATAGATTATTTTGCTGCTTCAGTAGAATGTGTCATCTATTTTAAACAACCTATCTGCCGAGATTTTCATTCATTTCAGGTACAATACTGTATGCATTTAAAACGATCCCTGAGAGAATTCAAACAGGCACAGGAATTTTTCAATGTATTTATTTCCTTGCTCTGTTTTTTCCCCGTTATGTTTATGTACTTCAGTTATGATTGTAGCCAGCCAAACTGCCTACACTGCAGGTTATCCAAATTGGGGGTTATCTGTGTAAAATCTCCACAAGCTATAAGAGGCAAAACGAGCAATGAAATGAGGTTAAGTGAAAAGGAAAATCTTTTGTCTAAATTTGTAATAATGTCCATAGTAATTTATTACATTTTAAGTGCATGCATAATACAAGCACTATACATAAATAAAATCCTAAAAATAAGCATATTTTCATTTATACATTATGATTCAGCCGAACATTAAAGGAAACTGCTAAAAAAAAAAAAAAAACCACAAGGGAATAGAAATTTACAAATGTTCTTTGACTGGAGATTTAGACCTGCTTTAACAGGCCATTATTGTAATCTGTGCGACTTACCAAAATGCCAAGAAGGTAAGGACATCCAAACCATTTTTCTAAATTTGCATCACAGAGCATGCTAATGACTAAAAATGCTTTAATGTGGTTAGTATTAAAAAATAACTATAGATTTTGTTTCATTTGTTATTTATCAGGTAACATTTTATTATACAGTGATCTTGTCTTCAACAAAGAAGCGAAAAGGCAAAATAATCAAACTGGCAAAAAATATATCAACACATGAATAAAGAGTAGTTAAAATGTATTACGAATATGGCAATAACGGTATGTACAGGAATTAATTTTAATCTGTTGTTTAGGTATTGTTAGCAATTATTATTGATATTAGTGATGATGATAATTATGATGATTATGATGCTATTAGTATTCTAATATTATATTATATTAGTAGTAGAAGTGATTACAAGCTAACACCTGCATTGTTATTTTGGACATTTAGTGCCACCTCAACTGATTTCTGTTCTCTTATTTCTTGTATACTTTATCACATATGGCCAGACATGCGCACAGAAACACCATCCCCTTCCTTTTAGAGCTTAGATATTGTATGCACTCTCTTGGCTAATGTGTTCATAAATATAACTTACGTGGCCCTCAGGCAGCCCACAGAACCAATTTGTAGCCTGGAGACGGCCTGGCACTAGCAACTTGAGCATATTCAATGTCACTGAATAAGATAGGCTTAGGCGAGATACCACTGGCACAGCAATCATGGTATAAATTATTATACACACGCTGTTCACTTTAGGAACACCGATACACCTATACTCGTTCATGCAAGTACATAATCAATCAAGTGGCATCAGCACAATTCATAAAATTATATAGATACAGGTCAAGAGTTTCAAAACATTTTCAAACATCAGAATGAGGGTAATGTGATCGTTCATACTTTAATTTAAAAAAAAAAAAAAACCTTACAGCATTGGCAGCTGACTTTATCCACAGTGTCTAACATCATATTTATACAATTGAGCAGTTTGTATAATAAAGTCCTTATTCAAGGTCCCAGTGGTAGCAACGTGACAGTGGAAGGATTTAAACCCACAACCTTCTGACTCCAATCAATCAGTGGCATGATTATCAGTGCAGGATTTTTAAAGACAACAGTCTCTAGAGTTTACCCAGAAATGTGCAAAAATATGTGATAAATCAGAGGAGAATGAGCAGATCAGTTTGAGCTGTGAGGAAGTCTATATCAACTCAAATAAGCACTATACGTCCACAATAAGCAGAAAAACATCTCAGCATACACATCAAACCTTGAGTTGGATGGGATACATCAGAAAATTAAATCAGTTTCCACTCATGTCAGCAGACAACAGAAACCCGAGGCTTTAATGAATACAGATTCACCCAGACTTGAAGACTGAAAATGACGTGAAAAGATATTTCAGTAACATTCACAGGAAAGATCAACAGTGTCTGAAATTCTTAGAGCAGGCCATCTGTCACAATGATCACATTTTTTCTTGATTCTTATGTTTCATACGAATTTTACTTGACCTTTATTTGCATGATTTTTGACTGATTAGATAATTGCATAAGTATGCAGGTGTACAAAAGGTTCTAAATGAACTGGGAGTGTACACATATATAAAATGTCAGGGTGACTGTAAGCTCAACAGGGGGGTTCAGTTCATAAACCTGTTAATGGACAAACCACCCACCTGGTAATCTGCGCTATGGCAACAGACATGAAAAGCCACTAGAACCTATTATCACTTCATCATGTTATTTCAGTGGATCTTTGATAACATACCTGAGAGCAGAGACAATGGACAATAGCTTCTCGTTGTCAATCAGGATAAATGCAGCACGGCTGAGTATACACTTGTATACTAGCCACAGACAGCAGATGGGATGAACTGGCACTGAAGGTTGCTTTTCATCAGGGCCTATGACCTGCAAAAATTAGCAAATATATTTGCATTTGGTTACATAATCAGCTGCAGACACTAAATGGAGTGGTTGACTGGGTCACACAGTAATTGTCCAGGTTCAACTCACCATAGAGAAAGTGGACTCAGGCCTTTAGTCAATGCCCCTTACACTTAAAGAAGCATATGCATATATTTTCATTTAATCTCAAGAGTGCCTATAACCTGAGCCACATTCTGGAAGATGATGGATAGACATTAGCACCAGCCCTGGCCACTATGAGTATTGCATCATACACTATGGGCTGATAATAAAACCGTGCTGTGCTCCAGGTATTTATAAATGTTGCCTTGTACAATTATATTATACTGCTTATATGAACAATATCCTGACTTATTATTTTCTCTTGAAAGCAATGTCAAGCAAAAGAGACAAATGTGAATTTCATGAGCCCACAAATGTCCTTTTTAGGATATATCATAAGAAATGATGTAGTGACTATGCACCAAGCTCAATGTTGTGATAGAACAGCCCTACCCACACATGTTTCAAGAGCTCACGAGCAATCTTTTAGAAGATTCATTCTGGGCTTTAGGTCTATAGCCACTCCTCTCACCTTGTTGCTTAAGAAAAGCCCATGAAACCAAGCTTTCGCCCATCTGAAAGAGGTATTTACTGCTGCCTCATTCTAATTCACCCTGATCTTTATCATTCTTTCATCATGGAAGTCAACGCATCAGAGACAAAGAGTTGAGAGCATGCTATCTTAACAACTAAATAAAACTCTCCATCTTTAAACTGGGACCAGAGCCCAATTTATGTTCCAAGTGCCAGATGCCTCAATCATCAAGGCCCATGCCTGAGAGATAGAAAATTCAATTTCTAGAATGCATAAATACAGAAAAATATAGCTGAATTCACCTCCATTTATCAGCAACATTATGAACGACAAATCTACAAATTGGCAGTTTAGACATTTTGGAGATCATCTGACTTGTGCCTGTATTATTACCTTGATAATAGATATTATTATTTGGACTGTTTGCTTGGAAGATTAATAAATATGCATCTAATGTTCCATCCATCTCTGCCACCACCCCCGACATAACGTATGATCTATGTAATGATTTTTAATACATTGTGTTAATTTGAAGACATTTTTCACCTTGAATTACTTTTCTTTTCTTTTGCAGTTTTTTTGTATGTCTGATTTTACTGTAATGCTTGAGTTTGCTTTTGTGTCTGAATATGACAAACAAAAGTGCTTTGAAATCTCTATTAATGAACACATCGCTAGGTTCGCTAGGTTTCAGTCTTCGGATAAGATCAGCCTAAAGCTCTGATAAAGCCCAAAGCAAACAGGAAAATTACTAAACATAAAGCAAACAGGGAAAAGTTTAAGTGTTTCAAGAAGAAGCAGGTCTTGGACATCTAGGTGATGTTTATTTCACCATCTTGGTGCCAGAACAGAAAAGAGTCTTGATATATGCCTACCTTATTCCCTGAGAGATGGTGACACCAGTCAAGCAGTGCTAGTATATTGGAGGGAGCGAAGTGCAGTGTGAGGAATGACAGGAGCTTAGAGGTAAGAGCGAGCAGGTCCATTTTTGTAGGCAAGCATCAGTATTTTGAAACTGATACATGCAGCTACCCAAAGCCATTGGAGTACCGGTCCATTATTTGTTCTTTTAGTGTGCTCTAGGGTTGCTACTTAAGGAAAGCATCAACTATAATGGTTCCTTTTTTATCAATGATGCTAAAATTATACACCTCTTCTTGGACCTTTAAGATGTTCCATATAAAAGTGCTTAAAAGGATGTTGTATATCAAACATACAACTTAGGATTGTAAAATGTGATTGTCTGTACTAAAATGGATCAATACCGAATATACAGAATGTGTTATTAGTCCATGCATACAGGTATGAATGCTTGAGAAGTGCATGTTAACTTTGTAGTGTGTACCTCCAGATAGTCTACATATATTTGCAATTAATTGTACAAAAATTGTAATAAATGAGACCCAGTCCATATTGGTACAGATCCTACTAATGGTGTGGTGGTATAGTACAACATACGAACAAACAGTGGGCCAATACATCCATCATCCAAGCATCTATAAAAATTAAGAAAAAGAAACTATAACAACAAAAATTAAAAGAATAACTTGTACATAGTCTTAAAGGCAATGGGTAGATGATTAGGCCTTACTAAGGACAAGTTGGTTATTGATTACATGTCTTCATTAGCAGCTTGGACTACTTAAATTGTTGGTGTCATGTAACTGATAAGGTCACTAAACTCAAAGAGACAGGAGAGCCTAATTAAAAACCAAACAAAGGACAGCCTTGCCCACACATTACAAAATAAAATGCTGTCCATAAACCTCATTTTTTGTCAAGTATGAAGAATAGAATTTTAATTTTTGGCTGTATGTATATGAATGTAGGGAGATGATGAATCATTGTTTTACAGTAGTAGGGTAACTTTAACTAATGAATAATTCCTTAATCCTTCTTATGAAAGCAGGTTCCTTTTGGTAGTTCTTTCAAGCACTCTATTTTTATGTTAACAAATGTGTGATGAATAAAATTATAAACATGGTTGAGACAGCATCTAATTCAAAACCAAACTTTTTTGAAAGATTGGCAGATTGACTGGCTTTCAGAGGTGTTGTCCAAAATCAGTAATGATGATTCATTTATAGTATAATTTATCTTATTTACACAATACTAAATATAATCTAAATTATGGAAATGCAACATTGGTATCATTCAGAAAAAATGAGTGACTTCAATCATCCACATCGTCCATGCGAAACACAACAAATAAGCAATAAGTAGATTAGAAATCTACTTATCTTATTTAGGCTGACTTCCTACAGTATATGCTTGATTAGCATATGAACATTACAAATTCTACTCTCCATCTCTAAAGAGCAAACGATGTTATATATGCAACTAAATCTGTTATTTTAAGGGGTTAAAGAAAGTGTTTCTTTCTAGTGTTTTAACATACATTTCTTGTGTGTGTAATGAATTTTTAATGTGTGATGTGGTCCGGACACATACTGAGCAAGAAGCAATATGTACTTTGGCATGTATATCTTGCCACTAATAATGTGGAGTTAACAGTAAATTGTGTATGACTCCTAGATGACCTGGGGCAAGTAATGTGTGTACCCAGTTTATAAGCCTACCTCTACAGATTCCAGGGACATAGATTCTCCCCCTGGGCTTGTGAGTTATTTTGGGTCATCAGCTACCAACGTCCAGCTACAGCTACAATGTCCCAGCATATGGGAGCAACCAGCTAGATGGATGGCAGGATAGGGTCTTGAGAATAGTCTGAGACCATGGTAATGCATACATAATAAGGCATGAACTTTATATAACAGTATTAGCAGTACAAGACTACGATATTGTGAAAATAAATCTAGTGAAGAAGCCCAAATAGCTTGACATAGAATAAGATATTGACCCTGCTTGTTTACGAGGATTTTTTTCCTTTGGGATGGAATAGCCTTGAATCCCACCACTGAAGTGTTGACCTCTACCATATAGTGCTGACACAGTACAGGAGCTGTGGTGACTGTTTTAAAATGGTGAATGACCTTGAGAGCAATTCATAACCAGGAGTGCAAAGAGTGGGGTAACATGACTTCTGATGTTTATTACTGAGCTCCAGGAAGTGTTGGAGTTCCTTGGTGTTATCAGCATATGGCCAGTGTAGAATAGCTTTCATCTTGTGCCTCTCCATGTACATACCCTTGAGGGACAAAATGTTGGAAACAGTGATCAGATGGAATTGACCATTCAATGTGTTTCAGCAAGCCCATCTACACAGACCTCATATGAAGAATGTCTTCTTACAACTAAAAAAAAGACCAGGACATTTTCAATATAAACAGGATATACCTGTCCAATATATCACAGAGGCCTTCTTGATGAAACAGTAACACAGATAGAACGTTGACAAAACTATATGACAGTATGAGATAATTGTATTACCTCAGTGTTGTGAAGAAGACATTCTTTCATGCATCAGCTACTTGAATTCAGACTAAGATGGTGACATCCACTGGGTCATACTCTTCCTATGGGTAATAACAACTTTGGACAGCTAGGCTTTTTTTGGATGATGAGCCACTCTGGAGTTGGGGACATCCTGCTTGACATTTGAGTAACCAAGTTACAATCTTCCTGCAGGTCCAGAAAGAAATGAGTTATACTTTTCCACCCAGGACCACCCACAAAGCATGGTATGATGGGATGAGTCAATGACATACAAACAGATGGTTTGATGATTTGAAAGTAATGATGTAACGCTACACGATGTTGCCGGTACAATGCTGTAGTTAGTTCCTGCCTTCTCACTGAAGTCAAAGTAGGGGTGGTTGGCAAGTCTGTTTAGGTATTTCTAGGTCTCTGACCCAATTCTCTGAGATAAAGCTCCTAGTAGCTTCAGAATCAGTTATGCCTGCAAATTAAGCAGGATATGAATTAAACTGCATAGAGACACTAAAAGAAGAAGTAGATACTCTACTAAAAGGTGATTCATTCAGAGTAGTAAACCATAACACTTTATCACTTCAGCAAGATTTGAACTCACAGTCTATTCTCACTGATGCAGAAATTCATGTGGGCAAGCAATTAGCATATAAATACGTACATTTAATCTTGACATTTATTCTCTCTTTAAATATAGAGTACTAAAAGTTTATGTAAGCTGTTTTTTTTTTATTTGGTGACAGGAAGATTTTCCAATGGCCCTTGGTCAAAGCCCTTAAAAAAAAAGAAAGGGGTTGGGGGGGGGGGGGCTGTTATGCACCACCAACCAAACCAGGAGCTTGTCAGTACAAAGGAATGCACATTAATCAAATGTAGAAACAATTGAACCCAGGGAAGTCCATACAGTGCAAGAATGTCCCAATCAGGGGGACATTAATTTGCCTGTTGGTCAGAAAATAGTCCCTGCTTTATTAAATCCTGGCTAGCATGGTTGTGATGGTAGTAATGCATAAAAGTGGATTAGCTTTTCCCTGAACTGTCTGGTCAGTCTTCTTCCTAGATGGCCAGCCATCACAGTACTTTTCCCTACTGCTTCCTCTTGTATAAAGTGCTATTAAAGGAGTCATATGAACTTGGAGCTTGAAACTCTTCAAGACTCTCACCTACAATGGTGTAATCATCAGCACTCAGTGAAGGCACATCAATTTGTGATTTGATGCTATGGCTGCTCCTAAATAGGCTCTTGCAAATCAGCATGAATAATTTGATGGGTGCTTGTCTGTGCTTGTGATAACTTCCTGAATTAATCTGTTTGGTCGTCCCATTTGTCCTTAGTACTGACCAAGTCTCACTTAAAACAAATTAAAGTAATCCAATTAATAAAAGAAATACAACAAACAATGATCCAAGTATAACAGACGAGTATATAGTAATCATTGTAAACCTATTTTTGCAGTGGTACTGTTCTAAAAAGTCCCAGTACCATCTTTGTCCTGGTACTTGGGTCTGGTCAAGAGCTCTTTAACTATTAAATTCAAGCTACACCAGGGCTGTCAAGTGTCACGCATTGAGAGTGACAGTCACGCATTTGGGTCTTTTGTCACGTTCTCCCGCCACACATCGTATTTCTCAAGCAGAAAAACTTTTTGACTATTTATCATATATTTAATATGCCACAGCGCCCAAAATGTATCTGTCCGCACCGTTGGAATGTTGGGCTGGAATCAAGCTGGAGTTCTTAGTTGAGCCTGACATTTATCAGCCAATCAAAAAAGAGGCTACACAATAGCCAATCAGAAAATAGCACTATCTGGGTAAGATTTAATGCAACAACCAATGAAAAAAAAAATTCGCGAGGGTATTTTCGATGGTCGGTTTGAACAAAACCTCAACATGAAACAGCTTGTCTCGGGACGGGACATTGTCCTCAATCATGACCCTAAAAATGGCTGGGCTTGAGCCGAACTGTTTTAAATGGGAGCAACATTACAAATGATAAAGGAGTCCAAAAAGGCAACAAACACTTACAATAAACAACACCAGTCATAATCTCTCTCTCTCTCTCTCTCTCTCTCTCTCTCTCTCTCTCTCTCTCTCTCTCTCTCTCTCTCTCTCTCACACACACACACACACACACACACACACAAACACAATTGCGGTCAGTGATCCTTACTCCCCCATTATTTATATATATATATATATATATATATATATATATATATATATATATATATATATATATATATATATATATATATATATATATATGGGGGGGGGGGGGGGTGGTGGAGATGTCACACTTGCCTGTCTTCAAAACTTGAGAACCATGCTACACAGATTGTAGCTTTCATGAGCAGAAGAAGAAAAATAATAATAACAAGAAAAAGAAAGCAGGAAAATACTGAAAAATAATTTTCTATATGTGACTCCCTCGTGGTGTATAAACCTATAAGAATATGTGTATTCACGACAACACAGTATTTTTAAGTTTAAGTTTATACTGCCATCAACAAACTGGCAGCCCTCTGCGAGAAGTCAATATTTATTGAGGATCATATATCTGCAGTGTGGCTCACAATAGACACTTACTGAAATACCTTATTTGTCCCCATGGACTACTAGTATTTGTCCTCTACTGTGACCTTTAAAGCCTGATGACAGATTCTTTAAATCCATCATCCAGTGTCAAAGGCTGTGTGACTTTTACAACCATATTCACCAGGTCTGCATCAAGTCCTTGCTTTCTGGCCCTAGTATACAGTAAGTTATAAAGTGCAATCACTTTCACTGACCCCCTGAATTTCTTTTTTATCTTCGTCAGGTCCATGGTGGATCAAGAGGTGAATACCAGACATTTGGCACTAGATCATATCCTCGAACACCAGGCATGAGGCAAAAGCACACCATGGATGGTTGCAGACAATAAAATCATATTTTAATGAAATAGAAATAGAGTAAGATATGGTGAGAGATTTCTCATGCTGATTAAATGTGATTTATATGTTAAATCTTTCATTTTCCAGATGCTTGTTCATTTTCTTGTGACTCTATCATTTTGGGTTCTATCAGTTACTCCAATGAGCCCTGAGAAGCAGCCATGCATATATTGTTTGTTATTTCTTATGAAATGGTAGAGAAATGTGTAAATCCTGTCTCAGATGTAAGTCGTTTGGTTAAAAGTATCAGTAAAATGAGATAAATATGAATGTAAAAAGAAAAAAAGGGGAAAATGTGTTTGTTTTTTTTACCACTAAGAAATGTGTGGCAATGAGACAATATCTTTAAACCTTCACCTCCTATTAATCCACTTTTAGTATGCACAGTTGCAAAAAGTTGAAAAAAAAGTGTTGCAAAACCCATTTATTACCATATCCTTATTTATTATCATTTTATCAACTCTAACTCATCTCAAGATCCTAAGATCAGAATTCTGCATGCTCATGGTTGAGCAGTTATCATTGACCTCATAGAGAAGAGGACTTTGCCATTCCAGACGAATTTAGGTACTGCATGAATGGCTATTAACTGACCAGACTAACTGATCCTTAACAATTCCTTATTATGAGTTTGTAAGTAAATAGAATCATCTTAACTGGTAATTTCTGACCAAATCCTGTACATTTTAGATGCATACAGTATTTAAGTAGCTTCTACCAGCTGTGAGATTATAGTCATGAGTCAAATGCTTTTAGCTTTGATGCCACCTTATATCTGTACTATCCACCAAGAAAATAAAATATATTATGAGACATAGCAACTTGGATTCTAACAAAATACCATGCCAGCAAGAGAGCAAGAGTTATGCATTAATGATGTGTAACAGCACAAGCCCTGTGTTCAATGTGCTGGTGACACAGTGAAAATGTGTGCAGTGAGTTTGGACATCTGTGGGTCTGAGTGATGACATTTTGTGCAGGTAATGAGGTAGACTAAAGGCCAGGGTAGCATGATGAAAGGAAAAGCTGGATTACCACAGGGATGAGAGGGACACTTAGTGTCAAGGAGGACAGCCCTCACAGAAAGGAGCCTAATCAGTAGAGACCCAAGAACCATGTCTCTCTCTCTCTCTCTCTCTCTCTCTCTCTCTCTCTCTCTCTCTCTCTCTCTCTCTCTCTCTCTCTCTCTCTCTCAAGTCTTCAGATTTAAGTATCTTTATTGGCATGGTAAAAAGACTATACATTGCCAAGGCATTTGGTAATGTTAAATTATAGCCATATACAAACTCTCTCTCTCTCTCTCTCTCTCTCTCTCTCTCTCTCTCTCTCTCTCTCTCTCTCTCTCTCTCTCTCTCTCCTCATCCCCCCTCTCTCTCATCTCTCCCTCTCGCTCCCCTCCCCCGCTCTCTCGCCCTCTCGCACCTCCCTCTCTTCTCTGCGAACCCCTCTCTCCTCTTTCTCTCTCCCTCTACTTCTCTGGGTCGTCTCCTCTCTGCACACCTCTTCTTCTCATTCTCTTCCTCTCTCCAAACTCAATACAAACTCTCAACCCCTCTCTCCCCCTCTCTCACTTCTCTCTCCTTCTCAAACTCTCCTCTCTCTCTACACAACTCTACTCTCCTCTCTCCTCTCCCACACTCTCTCGGAGGGGAGTAAGCCCCCCTGCTCAGTAGCGGAGAAAGGAAAGAAGAGCAAAATGGAAATGGAGGCCCCCCTCGCCCCCCCTCTCGGCCCCTCTCCTCCGACCCTCTCTCCCCTCGTTGCTCTCTCTACCCCTCCTCTCTCTCACTCGTTCACTCGGGTCCCACTGTGAGGCATTCAAGTACCCCGTCTCCCCCTCTCTCTCCTCTCGATCGGACGGAAGGGTTCAAACTATAAAGAGGTCCCCGCTTCCCCCCTTCTCTTCATGCCTCTGGCGACAGCCCCTCTCTGGCTCCTGCAAAAGTCCCCCTCTCGTCTCCTCTCCCTCCTCTCTCTTCTCTGTTCGATCTTTCCTCTCAATCGATCCCCCTCTCCATTCGTTTCCGTCAGTCAACGGCCCCCTTCTCTCTCGTCGTCTCTCAGTCTTGGGGCCCTCTGCTGCTCTCGCTCACTCTCTCTCTCTGGGTGGGCGCCCATCGTCTCTCTGCCCCCTCTCTTCTCTTCCCGTCATCGTCAAGCTCATTCGTCGCTCTCTCGCTTGCAGACGGTAATTGTGGTAAAAGAGGGTCTGTGTGTGGTCGTCCCCCCTCTCCTCCCCTCTCTCTCTCTCATCTACTTCACCCTCACCCTCTCTCTCCCGTGGCACCGACGGGGTTGGAGATCCCCCCTCTCCCTCTCCTCCTAATTCTCACAAAGTGTAACTCTCATCCCCTCTCCACCCCCCTCTCTCCTCTCTCTCCTCCCTGCGTCCCCCACCTCCCCTCTCTGCCCCTCTCTCTCACTCATCCTCTCTCTCCTCACCTTCTTTCTTCGTCTCTCTTCCGTCTGCTCTCATCACTCCCCCCAATCTCTCTCTCATCTCAATCCCTCCCTCGTCCCAAGAGAAGATGGAGAAGGATTCCCACCTTCTCCTCTCTCGTCCTCCTCTCGTCCTCAAACCCTCTCTCTCTCTACCCCCTCTACATCTCATCCTCCTCCTCGCTCTCCTGCTGCCTCAATTCGCTCATCCTCGTCTCTCTCTCCCGAGGGAAAACTCCTCTCCGCCGCCCTCTCTCCCATTCCTCTCTAGTCATCCTCCGCAAGAAGCTCTCCCCCTCCCCCCTCTCGCCCCCCTCCTATTCTCTCTCTCGTCCGTCCAGTCCGACTGGTCTGAGTGCGCTACCTCTCCTCTCTTCCAGGGAAGGCTTCCGCCCCTCCCCCTCGCTCCCACGCTCTCCTCTTCTCAACCCCTCCTCTAGGTAGGAGAGGGAGGGGGGACGCGGCGGAGTGGTGGGCGAAGACACATTTCCCCCCCTCTCTCATGCTCCCCCCCCTTGCTTCTAGTCAGCCTCTCTTCTCTTCATTCCACGCCTCTTTGCCCCCCTCCGCGAACCTCTGCTCTGCCTCTCCTCCCCCAGGTCCCCCCTCTCCTCTCTCCCCCCACCTACCCCCCTCATCATCTGCTTGCACTCTCTGCTCCACCTTCCCCCCTCTCTCCCCCTCCCGCTCGTCCTCATCCATCACTCGCTTTGGCCCTCTCTCTCTCCTCCCCTCCACCTCTCTCTCGATCTCTTCACCACACCCTACTCTATCGTCTCTGCGTCTCTGGGGCCTCTATTCTTCTCTCTCTCTCTCCAAGTCAATTCTCTCTCTAACTCTCCGTCTCTCCCGAGTCGCGACTCTCTCTCTCTCACTCTCTCTCTCTCTCTCTCTCTGTCTCTCAGATTCAAATATATTTATTGGCATAGTAAAAAAAGACAATGTCACATTAACTTACATTTCCACCAATTTTCCCTTTTATTTTTAAAATGCATTGCTCTGTTCTTGGCATGTGCACCTACTGGTCTGTGTATATGCCTCATAGATCATGTTTAAGGTTCTGCGTTTTACATGGATCGTGTCATCCGTGATTTGTGTTAAAATAAACTCCAATCTGCACTTGCATCCGTTGCTTCCATGAATCCACACTGTGTGTGTGTGTGTGTGTGTGTGTGTGTGTGTGTGTGTGCAGGATGTATATATGGTTTATCTACAGTGCCCTCCAGAATTGCTTACATTATGAATTTATGAAATTATGAATATTATTAAAATTATCATGAAAAGTTATTGACAGTTTGAGCTTAAACGTAATTTTACTTAAAAATCTGACCCTTTGTGTAAGGTTATATTTTCAAAACCTGCTGTCATGGCAGGGCTGTGTTTTTTCTGTGTCTGCTATGTTCTTTTGGCCCATGATGAAATGAGATGAAAACTGGATTTTACATGTGTGTCCCCTCATATTTATAGCACAGAAACAAGAAATATTCAGAAGCATACTTGGCTGGATATGTTTTGTTTGGTTCTCAACTTAGCAGGGACACTGATTTAAAAAAAAAACTCTGACAGCCCTGCTGTGCTGAGAACTACATAATATAACACCTAAATAATAACTATATCTAATATCTATACCCAATAAATGTTTTCATTGCAGGAGGGGTAGAATACTGGTGTAAATCTCAGTTCTTGGTAGGCGTCAGTTCTTCAGAGACTATTATTCACTCAAAATAAATTCAACTCATGTAGGCGTTACAAAATAGGTGATGAGCTGAGATGGGTTAAGTGAGATAAAATGCAAAACTGTGCAAATTGTGCACCAAGGGATGAGCTACAGTCATAGATGTCATATCTAGATGTACATATAGGACAGATATTACTGATGAAAAGGCAAAACATTTTCTTTGATTTAGTAAAATGAGTTTCCCTTAAAGAGCCATTTGTAACCATGGCACAGTAATGAAAATTATACCACAGGGTCACTTCACTGACAATCAGAATGCCAACGCAGAATGTGATCAGACCGGCAGGCCCTGGTCTACATTCAGTCAACTTTAGTGACCTGGACAGGGATACTGTATAGTGCTGTATAGTGCTTCCAGATCCTTCACAGCAAAAAAATGCCAAAAGTAGCTATCATCACAATTGTCACTGTTTAGAGTCACCTGTATGCAGTAGTGGTAGTTTAAATTTTTGAAAGGTAAAGTAGTGGTTACATAAAAAATACTACATTTATGGCAGACAACCTTAACCAGAGTGACTTACATGTATCTCATTTATACAACAAAAGCTAAGTTGTGGCAACTGGGTGGTCCTGAGATACTGTATGAACTCTCAACCTTCCAAATTTGTAGTCCAATGTTTTACCATTGAGCCTCTCCATCCCAAAATAAGTTTGGTACATAATATACATAGGACAAGGACACTTGGACAAGGGTTGAGATATATTAATGCTCTAAAGATAAAGATTGAACTTCATGGTCACAACCAGAAATTTTCTTAGGAGAGTAGTCAGTATGGTCTATGAAGAAAAATGCACCATCTACTGTTAAACACACCGGTCGATCTCTATCTAAGGGTTTATATAATCTATTTCTGGTTTTAACACAAACAATTTGTAACCAGGAGGCTACACCCTTTTTTTATTTTTAGAAAAGTGGATAGCTTCAGAATCTGAGAGAATCCAGAAATATATACACAGCTATTATTATTTTCCTATGAAAAAAATAATAAATAAAAATTTTAATCAATTATAATATAATATAATATAATATAATATAATATAATATAATATAATATAATATAATATAATATAATATAATACAATAGTATTTAGGGATAAAACAGTAATATATATAAGATAAGATAAGATAAGATAAGATAAGATAAGATAAGATAAGATAAGATAAGATAAGATAAGATAAGATGATAAGATAAGATAAACCTTTATTCGTCAAACAATGGGGACAGTTCTCTGTTATAGCAGCAAAGAGAAAGAAATATATAAAAAGAATAGAGACATAATATACAATAGAGACAGTATATACAAAACACAATGTATACATACAGAGAAGAAAAAAGACACCATGAGTAAATAGTAACGTTAACAAACATATCACACACAGGTAATATTGCACGTTTTTCAAAATTTCTGTTACTGCACGTGTTGTTTTAATATACATTTTAAGAATTGTTTCAAACAAAGACTTCATGTAACACAAGTCGAAAACGCAGTATGTCAAGACTACGTTCAGCCAACCTTATAAACCTTCTAATATAATAATACATGCCTGGAAAATATTTTTGCCTCTTATGTTTATCTTATGTTTATTCAGCAGCGATGCTTAGCAGCCCTTGAGCACACAGTTTATCAGTCTAGAACTTATAAATAATTTGGTAACATTCGTTTGTGTAATTTGATAAATAAATTATTTGTCATTGAGTCTCGGAGGAAGGGGGGGGGAGACAGAGAGAGAGAGAGAGAGAGACAGAGAGAGAGAGAGAGAGAGAGAGAGAGAGAGAGAGAGAGAGATTTGTGACATGAGTGGTTTGCATTTTGCATAATACCATTAAATTACCACCATCAGTGATTAGTGTTGTTTTGTTATGTTTAGTTTTCCTTCCCACCCATTCCTCCTTCTTGTCATCAAATTCTATGCTTTAATTTAGCTTTGTGTGTTTGAAGCCAAAGCCACATGATCTTATTTACCTCACATTTTAAAGGCTATCCACTGGATTTTTGGTGTGGTACTCCCCTGATAGACAATTCAGGAAACCTCAATAGCTACACTATACTGTAATAATTAAATCTGACACATGTAGTGTTCATTTGTTTGTTTTATGAACACGAGGCACAGTGTGTGAATTTGTGAAATGATCTTCAATATTCTGATAACTGGCAGTTACGTAGGTCTGTGTTTCTTAATCTCACTCCTGGTGACAATAGCTCCATTTTAAAATATTCACCATCTCAAAACATCTGATCCAGCTTATGTAGGGTTTGATAATTTTTTGATGAGTTGACTCATGCAGTGCCATCCAAACGCGGCGAATAAAACGTGTACGTTCAGCTCCGTGTAATCTGTATAAACGGAGGTTGTAATCGATAAAGTACATAACGTTATTTTATCATTAACACAGAAAAATTTTAACCTTAGCATGTAGCTACCTACTATCATGTGTGCTGATAATGTATCATATCGCGGTAAAGGAAAAGTGTATTAAACATTAGTATACTTAAGGTACATTATCAAATGCGCTAACAGTAGCCCCGCCCACAGCTCCTGACCCAAGCGGTTCTTAAGTCTAGACCAGCAACGTTTTGGTGCTACCTAAGAACCACTTTTCCTGGTTCAGAGCCAGTGCTTTGGCTGTTGAAAAAGAAAGAACTGGTTCTAAATTAGGCTCTGGCTCCGAGCCAGCACGCAAACTACCTCGGTGGAAAAGGGGCATATGAGATTTAAACATTTCTGACACATTACGGAAGGCAAAATCTTAAAAATATCCAAGTGAATTTCAGAAACAGTAGTTAGTACGTCCAAATTCTGTGCTAAATTAATTTAATGCTAAACTCTAGAAATTTGGGTAAAATTTGTGTTAGATCAAATCCATCAGAGTATCAAGGAAAAAATGCATGCGGTATATCTTAAATATATTTAAATTCAACTTCTATTTCTATAACTCTATAACTTCTATTATTCGGGATATTGAACATTTCCTTGATTTATTTCTGAAAAATTGCAAATTTCCAGATTTTCAGCATTTTCTTAGAATTGTTCCCAAAACACATTGTTCCCAAAAAAGCTCCCAAAAAACACATTGTACAAGTGACATACGCAACATAGAAGTTTTAATGTCACAGTAAACATGCTCACGTTGTAACATGTTGGTATACAGTGCTATCGAAACACACACTAAACCAGTTTCCAAACCGGAGTTTCTATTCTTCCAGAAATGAACTTTCCTCTTACCGACTGTGGGGTTTCAGGCTCTTCCAGTAAAATATCTGTAGATGGGAAGTGCTCAGCTTGAGGGGCTTTAGATTTATCTACAGAAGACATAACGCAACCTCATAAATCCATCAATTGCACAGAAAAGATTCCAAACTTTGCTTCATTATATTTAATTACTAGTTTAAGTAAGGGTTTTGAGAGACAGATCTGAACAGTTAAGGAGGTGAACTCACCACCAAGTCATTAAAATGATTCTGTTCTATTTTTACTTTATACTTCCTGCTAGAAATATATTTATAGCATTATTACAGATGTTCTCTATGTGATCGATGTTATACTGCGGTGTTATATTTACTTCGCTGTTTGATAAAAGTCCACGTATCGGACACACTCCTTCGACGGAACGTTTCTTAATCCTTCTCCTGGTACCACCGCACTGCATGAGTCAACTCATCAAAAAATTATCAAACCCTACATAAGCTGGATCAGATGTTTTGAGATGGTGAATATTTTAAAATGGAGCTATTGTCACCAGGAGTGAGATTAAGAAACACAGACCTACGTAACTGCCAGTTATCAGAATATTGAAGATCATTTCACAAATTCACACACTGTGCCTCGTGTTCATAAAACAAACAAATGAACACTACATGTGTCAGATTTAATTATTACAGTATAGTGTAGCTATTGAGGTTTCCTGAATTGTCTATCAGGGGAGTACCACACCAAAAATCCAGTGGATAGCCTTTAAAATGTGAGGGAAATAAGATCATGTAGCTTTGGCTTCAAACACACAAAGCTAAATTAAAGCATAGAATTTGATGACAAGAAGGAGGAATGGGTGGGAAGGAAAACTAAACATAACAAAACAACACTAATCACTGATGGTGGTAATTTAATGGTATTATGCAAAATGCAAACCACTCATGTCACAAATCTCTCTCTCTCTCTCTCTCTCTCTCTCTCTCTCTCTCTCTCTCTCTCTCTCTCTCTCTCTCTCTGTCTCTCTCTCCCCCCCCCCTTCCTCCAAGACTCAATGACAAATAATTTATTTATCAAATTACACCAACGAATGTTACCAAATTATTTATAAGTTCTAGACTGATAAACTGTGTGCTCAAGGGCTGCTAAGCATCGCTGCTGAATAAACATAAGATAAACATAAGAGGCAAAAATATTTTCCAGGCATGTATTATTATATTAGAAGGTTTATAAGGTTGGCTGAACGTAGTCTTGACATACTGCGTTTTCGACTTGTGTTACATGAAGTCTTTGTTTGAAACAATTCTTAAAATGTATATTAAAACAACACGTGCAGTAACAGAAATTTTGAAAAACGTGCAATATTACCTGTGTGTGATATGTTTGTTAACGTTACTATTTACTCATGGTGTCTTTTTTCTTCTCTGTATGTATACATTGTGTTTTGTATATACTGTCTCTATTGTATATTATGTCTCTATTCTTTTTATATATTTCTTTCTCTTTGCTGCTATAACAGAGAACTGTCCCCATTGTTTGACGAATAAAGGTTTATCTTATCTTATCTTATCTTATCTTATATATATTACTGTTTTATCCCTAAATACTATTATATTATATTATATTATATTATATTATATTATATTATATTATATTATATTATATTATATTATATTATAATTGATTACAATTTTTATTTATTATTTTTTTCATAGGAAAATAATAATAGCTGTGTATATATTTCTGGATTCTCTCAGATTCTGAAGCTATCCACTTTTCTAAAAATAAAAAAAGGGTGGGGGGGGGGGGTAGCCTCCTGGTTACAAATTGTTTGTGTTAAAACCAGAAATAGATTATATAAACCCTTAGATAGAGATCGACCGGTGTGTTTAACAGTAGATGGTGCATTTTTCTTCATAGACCATACTGACTACTCTCCTAAGAAAATTTCTGGTTGTGACCATGAAGTTCAATCTTTATCTTTAGAGCATTAATATATCTCAACCCTTGTCCAAGTGTCCTTGTCCTATGTATATTATGTACCAAACTTATTTTGGGATGGAGAGGCTCAATGGTAAAACATTGGACTACAAATTTGGAAGGTTGAGAGTTCATACAGTATCTCAGGACCACCCAGTTGCCACAACTTAGCTTTTGTTGTATAAATGAGATACATGTAAGTCACTCTGGTTAAGGTTGTCTGCCATAAATGTAGTATTTTTTATGTAACCACTACTTTACCTTTCAAAAATTTAAACTACCACTACTGCATACAGGTGACTCTAAACAGTGACAATTGTGATGATAGCTACTTTTGGCATTTTTTTGCTGTGAAGGATCTGGAAGCAATATACAGCACTATACAGTATCCCTGTCCAGGTCACTAAAGTTGACTGAATGTAGACCAGGGCCTGCCGGTCTGATCACATTCTGCGTTGGCATTCTGATTGTCAGTGAAGTGACCCTGTGGTATAATTTTCATTACTGTGCCATGGTTACAAATGGCTCTTTAAGGGAAACTCATTTTACTAAATCAAAGAAAATGTTTTGCCTTTTCATCAGTAATATCTGTCCTATATGTACATCTAGATATGACATCTATGACTGTAGCTCATCCCTTGGTGCACAATTTGCACAGTTTTGCATTTTATCTCACTTAACCCATCTCAGCTCATCACCTATTTTGTAACGCCTACATGAGTTGAATTTATTTTGAGTGAATAATAGTCTCTGAAGAACTGACGCCCACCAAGAACTGAGATTTACACCAGTATTCTACCCCTCCTGCAATGAAAACATTTATTGGGTATAGATATTAGATATAGTTATTATTTAGGTGTTATATTATGTAGTTCTCAGCACAGCAGGGCTGTCAGAGTTTTTTTTTTTAAATCAGTGTCCCTGCTAAGTTGAGAACCAAACAAAACATATCCAGCCAAGTATGCTTCTGAATATTTCTTGTTTCTGTGCTATAAATATGAGGGGACACACATGTAAAATCCAGTTTTCATCTCATTTCATCATGGGCCAAAAGAACATAGCAGACACAGAAAAAACACAGCCCTGCCATGACAGCAGGTTTTGAAAATATAACCTTACACAAAGGGTCAGATTTTTAAGTAAAATTACGTTTAAGCTCAAACTGTCAATAACTTTTCGTGATAATTTTAATAATATTCATAATTTCATAAATTCATAATGTAAGCAATTCTGGAGGGCACTGTAGATAAACCATATATACATCCTGCACACACACACACACACACACACACACACACACACACACACACACACACACACACACACACACACACACACACAGTGTGGATTCATGGAAGCAACGGATGCAAGTGCAGATTGGAGTTTATTTTAACACAAAACACGGATGACACAATCCATGTAAAACGCAGAACCTTAAACATGATCTATGAGGCATATACACAGACCAGTAGGTGCACATGCCAAGAACAGAGCAATGCATTTTAAAAATAAAAGGGAAAATTGGTGGAAGTGTAAGTTAATGTGACATTGTCTTTTTTTACTATGCCAATAAATATATTTGAATCTGAGAGAGAGAGAGAGAGAGAGAGAGAGAGAGAGAGAGAGAGAGAGAGAGAGAGAGAGAGAGAGAGAGAGAGAGAGAGAGAGAGAGAGAGACATGGTTCTTGGGTCTCTACTGATTAGGCTCCTTTCTGTGAGGGCTGTCCTCCTTGACACTAAGTGTCCCTCTCATCCCTGTGGTAATCCAGCTTTTCCTTTCATCATGCTACCCTGGCCTTTAGTCTACCTCATTACCTGCACAAAATGTCATCACTCAGACCCACAGATGTCCAAACTCACTGCACACATTTTCACTGTGTCACCAGCACATTGAACACAGGGCTTGTGCTGTTACACATCATTAATGCATAACTCTTGCTCTCTTGCTGGCATGGTATTTTGTTAGAATCCAAGTTGCTATGTCTCATAATATATTTTATTTTCTTGGTGGATAGTACAGATATAAGGTGGCATCAAAGCTAAAAGCATTTGACTCATGACTATAATCTCACAGCTGGTAGAAGCTACTTAAATACTGTATGCATCTAAAATGTACAGGATTTGGTCAGAAATGACCAGTTAAGATGATTCTATTTACTTACAAACTCATAATAAGGAATTGTTAAGGATCAGTTAGTCTGGTCAGTTAATAGCCATTCATGCAGTACCTAAATTCGTCTGGAATGGCAAAGTCCTCTTCTCTATGAGGTCAATGATAACTGCTCAACCATGAGCATGCAGAATTCTGATCTTAGGATCTTGAGATGAGTTAGAGTTGATAAAATGATAATAAATAAGGATATGGTAATAAATGGGTTTTGCAACACTTTTTTTTTTCAACTTTTTGCAACTGTGCATACTAAAAGTGGATTAATAGGAGGTGAAGGTTTAAAGATATTGTCTCATTGCCACACATTTCTTAGTGGTAAAAAAAACAAACACATTTTCCCCTTTTTTTCTTTTTACATTCATATTTATCTCATTTTACTGATACTTTTAACCAAACGACTTACATCTGAGACAGGATTTACACATTTCTCTACCATTTCATAAGAAATAACAAACAATATATGCATGGCTGCTTCTCAGGGCTCATTGGAGTAACTGATAGAACCCAAAATGATAGAGTCACAAGAAAATGAACAAGCATCTGGAAAATGAAAGATTTAACATATAAATCACATTTAATCAGCATGAGAAATCTCTCACCATATCTTACTCTATTTCTATTTCATTAAAATATGATTTTATTGTCTGCAACCATCCATGGTGTGCTTTTGCCTCATGCCTGGTGTTCGAGGATATGATCTGGTGCCAAATGTCTGGTATTCACCTCTTGATCCACCATGGACCTGACGAAGATAAAAAAGAAATTCAGGGGGTCAGTGAAAGTGATTGCACTTTATAACTTACTGTATACTAGGGCCAGAAAGCAAGGACTTGATGCAGACCTGGTGAATATGGTTGTAAAAGTCACACAGCCTTTGACACTGGATGATGGATTTAAAGAATCTGTCATCAGGCTTTAAAGGTCACAGTAGAGGACAAATACTAGTAGTCCATGGGGACAAATAAGGTATTTCAGTAAGTGTCTATTGTGAGCCACACTGCAGATATATGATCCTCAATAAATATTGACTTCTCGCAGAGGGCTGCCAGTTTGTTGATGGCAGTATAAACTTAAACTTAAAAATACTGTGTTGTCGTGAATACACATATTCTTATAGGTTTATACACCACGAGGGAGTCACATATAGAAAATTATTTTTCAGTATTTTCCTGCTTTCTTTTTCTTGTTATTATTATTTTTCTTCTTCTGCTCATGAAAGCTACAATCTGTGTAGCATGGTTCTCAAGTTTTGAAGACAGGCAAGTGTGACATCCCCCCCCCCCCCCCCCCACATATATATATATATATATATATATATATATAAATAATGGGGGAGTAAGGATCACTGACCGCAATTGTGTTTGTGTGTGTGTGTGTGTGTGTGTGTGTGTGTGTGTGTGTGTGTGTGTGTGAGAGAGAGAGAGAGAGAGAGAGAGAGAGAGAGAGAGAGAGAGAGAGAGAGAGAGAGAGAGATTATGACTGGTGTTGTTTATTGTAAGTGTTTGTTGCCTTTTTGGACTCCTTTATCATTTGTAATGTTGCTCCCATTTAAAACAGTTCGGCTCAAGCCCAGCCATTTTTAGGGTCATGATTGAGGACAATGTCCCGTCCCGAGACAAGCTGTTTCGTGTTGAGGTTTTGTTCAAACCGACCATCGAAAATACCCTCGCGAATTTTTTTTTTCATTGGTTGTTGCATTAAATCTTACCCAGATAGTGCTATTTTCTGATTGGCTATTGTGTAGCCTCTTTTTTGATTGGCTGATAAATGCCAGGCTCAACTAAGAACTCCAGCTTGATTCCAGCCCAACATTCCAACGGTGCGGACAGATACATTTTGGGCGCTGTGGCATATTAAATATATGATAAATAGTCAAAAAGTTTTTCTGCTTGAGAAATACGATGTGTGGCGGGAGAACGTGACAAAAGACCCAAATGCGTGACTGTCACTCTCAATGCGTGACACTTGACAGCCCTGGTGTAGCTTGAATTTAATAGTTAAAGAGCTCTTGACCAGACCCAAGTACCAGGACAAAGATGGTACTGGGACTTTTTAGAACAGTACCACTGCAAAAATATGTTTACAATGATTACTATATACTCGTCTGTTATACTTGGATCATTGTTTGTTGTATTTCTTTTATTAATTGGATTACTTTAATTTGTTTTAAGTGAGACTTGGTCAGTACTAAGGACAAATGGGACGACCAAACAGATTAATTCAGGAAGTTATCACAAGCACAGACAAGCACCCATCAAATTATTCATGCTGATTTGCAAGAGCCTATTTAGGAGCAGCCATAGCATCAAATCACAAATTGATGTGCCTTCACTGAGTGCTGATGATTACACCATTGTAGGTGAGAGTCTTGATGTGTCTTGAAGAGTTTCAAGCTCCAAGTTCATATGACTCCTTTAATAGCACTTTATACAAGAGGAAGCAGTAGGGAAATGTACTGTGATGGCTGGCCATCTAGGAAGAAGACTGACCAGACAGCTCAGGGAAAAGCTAATCCACTTTTATGCATTACTACCATCACAACCATGCTAGCCAGGATTTAATAAAGCAGGGACTATTTTCTGACCAACAGGCAAATTAATGTCCCCCTGATTGGGACATTCTTGCACTGTATGGACTTCCCTGGGTTCAATTGTTTCTACATTTGATTAATGTGCATTCCTTTGTACTGACAAGCTCCTGGTTTGGTTTGGTTGGTGGTGCATAACAGCCCCCCCCCCCCCAACCCCTTTCTTTTTTTTTAAGGGCTTTGACCAAGGGCCATTGGAAAATCTTCCTGTCACCAAATAAAAAAAAAACAGCTTACATAAACTTTTAGTACTCTATATTTAAAGAGAGAATAAATGTCAAGATTAAATGTACGTATTTATATGCTAATTGCTTGCCCACATGAATTTCTGCATCAGTGAGAATAGACTGTGAGTTCAAATCTTGCTGAAGTGATAAAGTGTTATGGTTTACTACTCTGAATGAATCACCTTTTAGTAGAGTATCTACTTCTTCTTTTAGTGTCTCTATGCAGTTTAATTCATATCCTGCTTAATTTGCAGGCATAACTGATTCTGAAGCTACTAGGAGCTTTATCTCAGAGAATTGGGTCAGAGACCTAGAAATACCTAAACAGACTTGCCAATCACCCCTACTTTGACTTCAGTGAGAAGGCAGGAACTAACTACAGCATTGTACCGGCAACATCGTGTAGCGTTACATCATTACTTTCAAATCATCAAACCATCTGTTTGTATGTCATTGACTCATCCCATCATACCATGCTTTGTGGGTGGTCCTGGGTGGAAAAGTATAACTCATTTCTTTCTGGACCTGCAGGAAGATTGTAGCTTGGTTACTCAAATGTCAAGCAGGATGTCCCCAACTCCAGAGTGGCTCATCATCCAAAAAAAGCCTAGCTGTCCAAAGTTGTTATTACCCATAGGAAGAGTATAACCCAGTGGATGTCACCATCTTAGTCTGAATTCAAGTAGCTGATGCATGAAAGAATGTCTTCTTCACAACACTGAGGTAATACAATTATCTCATACTGTCATATAGTTTTGTCAACGTTCTATCTGTGTTACTGTTTCATCAAGAAGGCCTCTGTGATATATTGGACAGGTATATCCTGTTTATATTGAAAATGTCCTGGTCTTTTTTTTTTTAGTTGTAAGAAGACATTCTTCATATGAGGTCTGTGTAGATGGGCCTGCTGAAACACATTGAATGGTCAATTCCATCTGATCACTGTTTCCAACATTTTGTCCCTCAAGGGTATGTACATGGAGAGGCACAAGATGAAAGCTATTCTACACTGGCCATATGCTGATAACACCAAGGAACTCCAACACTTCCTGGAGCTCAGTAATAAACATCAGAAGCCATGTTACCCCACTCTTTGCACTCCTGGTTATGAATTGCTCTCAAGGTCATTCACCATTTTAAAACAGTCACCACAGCTCCTGTACTGTGTCAGCACTATATGGTAGAGGTCAACACTTCAGTGGTGGGATTCAAGGCTATTCCATCCCAAAGGAATAGAATCCTCGTAAACAAGCAGGGTCAATATCTTATTCTATGTCAAGCTATTTGGGCTTCTTCACTAGATTTATTTTCACAATATCGTTGTCTTGTACTGCTAATACTGTTATATAAAGTTCATGCCTTATTATGTATGCATTACCATGGTCTCAGACTATTCTCAAGACCCTATCCTGCCATCCATCTAGCTGGTTGCTCCCATATGCTGGGACATTGTAGCTGTAGCTGGACGTTGGTAGCTGATGACCCAAAATAACTCACAAGCCCAGGGGGAGAATCTATGTCCCTGGAATCTGTAGAGGTAGGCTTATAAACTGGGTACACACATTACTTGCCCCAGGTCATCTAGGAGTCATACACAATTTACTGTTAACTCCACATTATTAGTGGCAAGATATACATGCCAAAGTACATATTGCTTCTTGCTCAGTATGTGTCCAGACCACATCACACATTAAAAATTCATTACACACACAAGAAATGTATGTTAAAACACTAGAAAGAAACACTTTCTTTAACCCCTAAAATAACAGATTTAGTTGCATATATAACATCGTTTGCTCTTTAGAGATGGAGAGTAGAATTTGTAATGTTCATATGCTAATCAAGCATATACTGTAGGAAGTCAGCCTAAATAAGATAAGTAGATTTCTAATCTACTTATTGCTTATTTGTTGTGTTTCGCATGGACGATGTGGATGATTGAAGTCACTCATTTTTTCTGAATGATACCAATGTTGCATTTCCATAATTTAGACTATATTTAGTATTGTGTAAATAAGATAAATTATACTATAAATGAATCATCATCACTGATTTTGGACAACACCTCTGAAAGCCAGTCAATCTGCCAATCTTTCAAAAAAGTTTGGTTTTGAATTAGATGCTGTCTCAACCATGTTTATAATTTTATTCATCACACATAAAACACATTGTTAACATAAAAATAAAGTGCTTGAAAGAACTAACAAAAGGAACCTGCTTTCATAAGAAGGATTAAGGAATTATTCATTAGTTAAAGTTACCCTACTACTGTAAAACAATGATTCATCATCTCCCTACATTCATATACATACAGCCAAAAATTTAAATTCTATTCTTCATACTTGACAAAAAATGAGGTTTATGGACAGCATTTTATTTTGTAATGTGTGGGCAAGGCTGTCCTTTGTTTGGTTTTTAATTAGGCTCTCCTGTCTCTTTGAGTTTAGTGACCTTATCAGTTACATGACACCAACAATTTAAGTAGTCCAAGCTGCTAATGAAGACATGTAATCAATAACCAACTTGTCCTTAGTAAGGCCTAATCATCTACCCATTGCCTTTAAGACTATGTACAAGTTATTCTTTTAATTTTTGTTGTTATAGTTTCTTTTTCTTAATTTTTATAGATGCTTGGATGATGGATGTATTGGCCCACTGTTTGTTCGTATGTTGTACTATACCACCACACCATTAGTAGGATCTGTACCAATATGGACTGGGTCTCATTTATTACAATTTTTGTACAATTAATTGCAAATATATGTAGACTATCTGGAGGTACACACTACAAAGTTAACATGCACTTCTCAAGCATTCATACCTGTATGCATGGACTAATAACACATTCTGTATATTCGGTATTGATACATTTTAGTACAGACAATCACATTTTACAATCCTAAGTTGTATGTTTGATATACAACATCCTTTTAAGCACTTTTATATGGAACATCTTAAAGGTCCAAGAAGAGGTGTATAATTTTAGCATCATTGATAAAAAAGGAACCATTATAGTTGATGCTTTCTTAAGTAGCAACCCTAGAGCACACTAAAAGAACAAATAATGGACCGGTACTCCAATGGCTTTGGGTAGCTGCATGTATCAGTTTCAAAATACTGATGCTTGCCTACAAAAATGGACCTGCTCGCTCTTACCTCTAAGCTCCTGTCATTCCTCACACTGCACTTCGCTCCCTCCAATATACTAGCACTGCTTGACTGGTGTCACCATCTCTCAGGGAATAAGGTAGGCATATATCAAGACTCTTTTCTGTTCTGGCACCAAGATGGTGAAATAAACATCACCTAGATGTCCAAGACCTGCTTCTTCTTGAAACACTTAAACTTTTCCCTGTTTGCTTTATGTTTAGTAATTTTCCTGTTTGCTTTAGGCTTTATCAGAGCTTTAGGCTGATCTTATCCGAAGACTGAAACCTAGCGAACCTAGCGATGTGTTCATTAATAGAGATTTCAAAGCACTTTTGTTTGTCATATTCAGACACAAAAGCAAACTCAAGCATTACAGTAAAATCAGACATACAAAAAAACTGCAAAAGAAAAGAAAAGTAATTCAAGGTGAAAAATGTCTTCAAATTAACACAATGTATTAAAAATCATTACATAGATCATACGTTATGTCGGGGTGGTGGCAGAGATGGATGGAACATTAGATGCATATTTATTAATCTTCCAAGCAAACAGTCCAAATAATAATATCTATTATCAAGGTAATAATACAGGCACAAGTCAGATGATCTCCAAAATGTCTAAACTGCCAATTTGTAGATTTGTCGTTCATAATGTTGCTGATAAATGGAGGTGAATTCAGCTATATTTTTCTGTATTTATGCATTCTAGAAATTGAATTTTCTATCTCTCAGGCATGGGCCTTGATGATTGAGGCATCTGGCACTTGGAACATAAATTGGGCTCTGGTCCCAGTTTAAAGATGGAGAGTTTTATTTAGTTGTTAAGATAGCATGCTCTCAACTCTTTGTCTCTGATGCATTGACTTCCATGATGAAAGAATGATAAAGATCAGGGTGAATTAGAATGAGGCAGCAGTAAACACCTCTTTCAGATGGGCGAAAGCTTGGTTTCATGGGCTTTTCTTAAGCAACAAGGTGAGAGGAGTGGCTATAGACCTAAAGCCCAGAATGAATCTTCTAAAAGATTGCTCATGAGCTCTTGAAACATGTGTGGGTAGGGCCGTTCTATCACAACATTGAGCTTGGTGCATAGTCACTACATCATTTCTTATGATATATCCTAAAAAGGACATTTGTGGGCTCATGAAATTCACATTTGTCTCTTTTGCTTGACATTGCTTTCAAGAGAAAATAATAAGTCAGGATATTGTTCATATAAGCAGTATAATATAATTGTACAAGGCAACATTTATAAATACCTGGAGTTTTATTATCAGCCCATAGTGTATGATGCAATACTCATAGTGGCCAGGGCTGGTGCTAATGTCTATCCATCATCTTCCAGAATGTGGCTCAGGTTATAGGCACTCTTGAGATTAAATGAAAATATATGCATATGCTTCTTTAAGTGTAAGGGGCATTGACTAAAGGCCTGAGTCCACTTTCTCTATGGTGAGTTGAACCTGGACAATTACTGTGTGACCCAGTCAACCACTCCATTTAGTGTCTGCAGCTGATTATGTAACCAAATGCAAATATATTTGCTAATTTTTGCAGGTCATAGGCCCTGATGAAAAGCAACCTTCAGTGCCAGTTCATCCCATCTGCTGTCTGTGGCTAGTATACAAGTGTATACTCAGCCGTGCTGCATTTATCCTGATTGACAACGAGAAGCTATTGTCCATTGTCTCTGCTCTCAGGTATGTTATCAAAGATCCACTGAAATAACATGATGAAGTGATAATAGGTTCTAGTGGCTTTTCATGTCTGTTGCCATAGCGCAGATTACCAGGTGGGTGGTTTGTCCATTAACAGGTTTATGAACTGAACCCCCCTGTTGAGCTTACAGTCACCCTGACATTTTATATATGTGTACACTCCCAGTTCATTTAGAACCTTTTGTACACCTGCATACTTATGCAATTATCTAATCAGTCAAAAATCATGCAAATAAAGGTCAAGTAAAATTCGTATGAAACATAAGAATCAAGAAAAAATGTGATCTCTGTGACAGATGGCCTGCTCTAAGAATTTCAGACACTGTTGATCTTTCCTGTGAATGTTACTGAAATATCTTTTCACGTCATTTTCAGTCTTCAAGTCTGGGTGAATCTGTATTCATTAAAGCCTCGGGTTTCTGTTGTCTGCTGACATGAGTGGAAACTGATTTAATTTTCTGATGTATCCCATCCAACTCAAGGTTTGATGTGTATGCTGAGATGCTTTTCTGCTTATTGTGGACGTATAGTGCTTATTTGAGTTGATATAGACTTCCTCACAGCTCAAACTGATCTGCTCATTCTCCTCTGATTTATCACATATTTTTGCACATTTCTGGGTAAACTCTAGAGACTGTTGTCTTTAAAAATCCTGCACTGATAATCATGCCACTGATTGATTGGAGTCAGAAGGTTGTGGGTTTAAATCCTTCCACTGTCACGTTGCTACCACTGGGACCTTGAATAAGGACTTTATTATACAAACTGCTCAATTGTATAAATATGATGTTAGACACTGTGGATAAAGGCAGCTGCCAATGCTGTAAGGTTTTTTTTTTTTTTTAAATTAAAGTATGAACGATCACATTACCCTCATTATGATGTTTGAAAATGTTTTGAAACTCTTGACCTGTATCTATATAATTTTATGAATTGTGCTGATGCCACTTGATTGATTATGTACTTGCATGAACGAGTATAGGTGTATCGGTGTTCCTAAAATGAACAGCGTGTGTATAATAATTTATACCATGATTGCTGTGCCAGTGGTATCTCGCCTAAGCCTATCTTATTCAGTGACATTGAATATGCTCAAGTTGCTAGTGCCAGGCCGTCTCCAGGCTACAAATTGGTTCTGTGGGCTGCCTGAGGGCCACGTAAGTTATATTTATGAACACATTAGCCAAGAGAGTGCATACAATATCTAAGCTCTAAAAGGAAGGGGATGGTGTTTCTGTGCGCATGTCTGGCCATATGTGATAAAGTATACAAGAAATAAGAGAACAGAAATCAGTTGAGGTGGCACTAAATGTCCAAAATAACAATGCAGGTGTTAGCTTGTAATCACTTCTACTACTAATATAATATAATATTAAAATACTAATAGCATCATAATCATCATAATTATCATCATCACTAATATCAATAATAATTGCTAACAATACCTAAACAACAGATTAAAATTAATTCCTGTACATACCGTTATTGCCATATTCGTAATACATTTTAACTACTCTTTATTCATGTGTTGATATATTTTTTGCCAGTTTGATTATTTTGCCTTTTCGCTTCTTTGTTGAAGACAAGATCACTGTATAATAAAATGTTACCTGATAAATAACAAATGAAACAAAATCTATAGTTATTTTTTAATACTAACCACATTAAAGCATTTTTAGTCATTAGCATGCTCTGTGATGCAAATTTAGAAAAATGGTTTGGATGTCCTTACCTTCTTGGCATTTTGGTAAGTCGCACAGATTACAATAATGGCCTGTTAAAGCAGGTCTAAATCTCCAGTAAGGAACATTTGTAAATTTCTATTCCCTTGTGTTTTTTTTTTTTTTCTTTAGCAGTTTCCTTTAATGTTCGGCTGAATCATAATATATAAATGAAAATATGCCTATTTTTAGGATTTTATTTATGTATAGTGCTTGTATTATGCATGCACTTAAAATGTAATAAATTACTATGGACATTATTACAAATTAAGACAAAAGATTTTCCTTTTCACTTAACCTCATTTCATTGCTCGTTTTGCCTCTTATAGCTTGTGGAGATTTTACACAGATAACCCCCAATTTGGATAACCTGCAGTGTAGGCAGTTTGGCTGGCTACAATCATAACTGAAGTACATAAACATAACGGGGAAAAAACAGAGCAAGGAAATAAATACATTGAAAAATTCCTGTGCCTGTTTGAATTCTCTCAGGGATCGTTTTAAATGCATACAGTATTGTACCTGAAATGAATGAAAATCTCGGCAGATAGGTTGTTTAAAATAGATGACACATTCTACTGAAGCAGCAAAATAATCTATACTTAGTGTCCAATTCAATGTATTGAGGTTGGCTGAAATTACTGTGCCTTGTGAGTCATTCCTGAAAGGATTATTTGAACTAATTTCCCACAAAACATCAAGATACAGTACTGTATACTGTATTCATAAATGAAGACATGACGAATAAGTTACATTACTTACATTAGTTGTGATAAAGGAAACACAAACATGTCTACACTGATTACTGAATACAGTTGAATACATACTGTACTGAAATGACATATATCATAAATAGATGTAATATACTGTATATAAATGAAACAAAATAATATAAGCAAAAGAATACAGTGAGATGTGGTATTGAAGAAGAGTGTAAACATTGTAGATATAAGCACCAGACTTGAGTGGAATTGAAGTGACTTTGCAGTGCAAACAGTGTCAACAGTGTAAACATTGAAACAATGAACAGTGCAGTGCATATGGATGTGAATAGTGGATGGCAGTAGTATTGTCCAATGAGCTTAGACTGACTCAGTACAGTGATGAGCTATTTATTGCACAGTGTGGTTGCTGTTGCACTTCTGTAATGCTTCTTTCTACAATAGAGCTGAATGAATCGTCTACTAAAAGAGGGCTTCTGTTTAACCGGTAGGTAATTGAGGGGATGCGGTTTATTGTTCCAAAAGAATGTTCTCTTCTCCACCACTACTTCAAACAGCCATTTAGAATGCAGAAAAATCCAAAGTACACGGAAAAAGTCAAACCCAGAATACAGACACAGAATCAGGCAACCAGAAAACAGCTTAAACAGAAACCCCTCCCACCCAAGAGCTCACCATGCTTATCAGAGAATTTCATGCCTGCTGCCTCAACCACCATGCTCCATACCAGATAGTGGTTGAGGCAGCGGGCATGAAATTCTTTGATTAAATATGGGGACTAAGACCCCATGAACTGGAACCTAGCATCTTTCTTTAGAACCATATTCCTCCCAATCAGTGAGGTGCTACATCTTACCTCATCAACATCAAGGATCTTTTTGATAGTGTAGGTTTGAGGAGTATCAGTTTGAGTGGTGTTAGAAATGTGGTATGTGGAGGTCCCTCAACTGAAGGATCAGGCTCAAAATTGGATCAAATTTGCAGGCTTTTATTAAATATATAAGAATTTTGGGGGGAGAGTCAATATTCATTGTGGGTTTCTTTTTTACCTTGACATATTCAACAATTTTGAATAAACCGAAGTGCAATCGTTTCTTACATTCACTGCATATTCTTTCAAGTCCCTTGTTGAAAACCACAGTTTCCTTGCACATAAGCAGGAATGGAAGCTTAGTAGTAATCCGAGAATTATAATAATTTGTCTTGAGGTATGGTCTTTGTATGCTCCAATAGTTCACAAAAACTCCTCATACACTCATATATATTTTAATTTTAGTCAGACCTGTGATTAAAGAAGTAAAAGAATGGTCTAGTTTTCCTGATGTGCTTGCTTGATTTTTATATCCGATGTTTAACTTCCCCAACATAAAATCTCTGCACAATTTGTCAGTCTCCATCCTATGGGATACGAAAGTAATCTGAAAATGTGTTGAAATAAGAGCTTTGCTGTTTTGTCCACTGCGAGTAATGCTGAGAGGGGAATTTAAAAAGGGAATTTGAAAATCAATCTTGGTTGACAAGGATTGTGGTCTTGTTTGTTATGGATGTTATTAGGTAGATAGGTCTTAGTGTCTGGGCTCTGAAGAGTAAAGATATGGTCAAATCTGTTTTATGTTGCCTTTATTCTTGCATATCTGTAGACCTTTTTCTAAGGTTTCCTTTCGAGGGAACTTCACGCTGCTTCATGGCTGATGATATGGAAATGCTTGGAATTTAGACCTGGGTGCACCAAATTGTACGATGAAATGTACAAGTTTGAGATGTTAATGCTCAAGGTCATTGCATTGCAGATCAGGTTTGAGGACTGGTTTGAACAAGCGCTTTTGCACCCTAGTGATAAAGGTCATGAGTTTGAATCCTAGGTCCATCAAGGTGCCACTGCTAGCTCACTCTCAAATTGAGGTTGCTCTGGCATCACCCCAGGGCATCAATGTACTCAGTTATCTGGACCACTTGCTTATCTTGGCATTGAGATGCTGTGCTTGCCAACATAAGGTCCCTAGGTGTCAAGCTCAACCCAGAGAAATGTGTGCTTTCAACCTCCCAGAGTCCCACTCTCTTTGGCATAGTTTTGGATTCAGCCATTGGTCCTGTTGGCATGTCTGTCTCCCACTTGTTGGATTTCCATCCTCTCTGCTGTAAAAGACTAGGCCAATGATTCTTTGATCAGGATGGGGAGCTGTCCTAGATACAAAGCAGACTTTCTTGGAGGCAGGAGCTGAGGCTTGGGGAATGGCATCTCCAACTGTAGGTGGTGGAATGCATATGGCAATTTTTGGCCAGACAGAAGTGGCTTTGTTCGCCTCTGAAACGTTGACCCACTGTCCACTGTGTCTTTCTGTTTCACCAGACCCATTGGGACTGGAAACCATGATCCAAAAACATAGCTGAGGTTTCATTTGTACACTTTCCATGATAGCTCTGCTCATGGGGGTCCTAGCCAGGGTACGCCAAGACAGAGTCTGACTGTTACAGGTGGTTTCTCATTGGCTCACCTAAGTCTGGCTTGCAGACCTAATTTCTCTTCTGGATGTTGCTCCTTGCGAGATTCCCATCAGAGAGGTACCGATTTTTTTTGCCCCACTGCCCCACAAGTTGGTGGAGCAGGTGAGACTTCACCTGCTGTGACCAGATCAGGTTTTCAACACTCATGCCCATTGGTCCAGCATGCGGTGTAATTTCAGGGAACCAGGTTACATACATAACTACTCTAATCTTTCTTAAATGTCTTAACATATACTGTTTATGTGTATATATTCACAGAACTATAAATGAACCATAAATATTTTTACAATTATTTTTCAATATAACACACTATACTGTATTTGTTATGTAAGTGGTAGCTTTGGTAGAATTAACTTTTATTAGACGTTAGGTTAACTGCCTTGGTTTCCAGTCAAGTTATTATTTTTGTTATTATTTGTAATATTTATGCATGATTAATGTGAAATTTTAAAATCTATGGTACATATTATTTTAAATAGTTGTGTGTCTGCGGGAATGCATGGTGAAGGCTAAAGGCTTCAAAACATTCTTGTGCGTCATTTTCATTAAAATTTTTCTTATGTAGCACCATGATCCTGGAGAAACGTTGTCTCATTTCACTGTGTATTGCAACAGCTATATACTGTATGGTTGAAATGACAATAAAAGCTTTTTGACTTGACTTGACTCTTGACTACCATCCCATCTTCAGAATGCAAGAAGCATCTGGAAATAGATGAATACACATAGACTACTGAACTGTTTGCAGTTTATGCACTCAGTCTTAGGGTCTTAAATTTGTAGAGATTTGGTCTAAGATATAAACTGACCTCCGATGTTGCAGAACTCATAAATGGATTGGTGTCTCCAAAGATTTAATACAGAACTTTAGGGTAGCCACAGGTCTTTGGACAAGATGTGAGACCTACATACAGTGCAACCCATTCTGGGTAGATAAATCAAAATGTTCACCCTTGACATTTATGAGAGGTAGCCCATGAGGGAATAGAATTGAGTTGAGGGAAATATATTTTGATTGATTGTAGTAGCCTGAGCAGGGGTAGACTGTCTCTGGTGTGTGTGTATGTGTGTACGTGTGTGTGTGTGTGTGTGTGTGTGTGTGTGTGTGTGTGTGTGTGTGTGTGTGTGCAAAGCAGGTGTTGTGGAGATCAGGTGGTGGTTGGTAATTCAAAAAACATAATAATGCAAAGGGGAGCTGAGTCATGTGAGTGGATTTTTGCTTTACACAGGTGCAGAGATAGAAAGAGAGAGAGAGAGAGCGCGAGAGAGAGAGAAAGAGAGAGAGAGAGAGAGAGAGAGAAAGAGAGAGAGAGAGAGGATGAGGAGGAAGGGAAGAGAGAAGGGGTGAGTATGAGGCAATGACTATATGGTACTGAGGGAAACAGACCTGCAATGAAGATGGATGAGGGTGTCCGATAGATTTGGATAAAACACAGAGAACCAGAGTCTTACTTTTCTTAGAGAAATGACATTTATCAAGGATATGTCTTTGTGTGAAGTCATGGACTTTAAAAATTTATATTCAATTAATTGCATAATTATAAAGCAAAGTATATATCAAGGTAATTTATAAAGCACACTTAAACCAACAAGTGTTGACCAACGATACCTTTCTCTTGTTTCCCCCAGACATGACAGTACATCTTGTTATAACCCTACCAACACTCTGCAGTCCTGAATGTGACCATGTTACTGCTGTTCTGGCATCAACATTTTTGAAGACAGGATTTACAGGACCAACTGGCAACAATCAATCATTACTATAGAACATTTATCATATCAGCAAGTCTAAGGCATGGGATGAGCTTGAGATTTAGCTCCTTTAACCGCGGAATCGAATTGCTTTGCAGAAGATATGCAGTTAATTGTTTGGACATAAGTTTGTTTTGATAAGTGATCGAAACAGGAATGATTCAAAGATGTAGAAAGAAACAAACAAAGAAACACTGACGAGAATTTTTTTCAATTTTGAAACAATGTTTTTTTAAATACTTCCAAAGAAGAATGGATGCTATAGAAGATTCTTTTTAAATATATAAATAGTATGGTTTATATAATGTGCAGTGTGATGCAAACCATAGTAATTCTAAACTGTTTTGGTGTTAGAAATCTAACCTTAATACTCTCTGTTTACTTTTGTGCTAACTTCGTAATACATAAGTAGACAAAATGGATTTTCAGATATGCGACTTACAACTTACACCTAAAATAGTCAGCTTAGAAAGCTGTCTTTTTTTTTAAATGACTCCTCAGAACCAGACAGAAACTTAAATTGTACAAACCACTTATATTATGGCATATATTTAATTATCAGCATTCAATCATGTTGAAGGCATACAACCATGTTTAACTCGAGAGAGAGAGAGAGAGAGAGAGAGAGAGAGTGTGTGTGTGTGTGTGTGTGAGAGAGAGAGAGAGAGAGAGAGAGAGAGAGAGAGAGAGAGAGAGCATGAACGCAATGTAAAAATATAGATCCAACACAAAATCTAAATTCTTTATAAAGTAATTTATAAACTCTATGTATTTCTATGCTACCAGAATAGGAATAAAAGGTTTTTTTAAAGAAGGATGTGTGAGAGAGAGAGAGACAGAGAGAGAGGTAGCGATTGGGAACAGGTGTGTATGATAAAAGTCTAGTGATTGTGAGCATGACAGAGTTCTTGCCTCTAGGGGTTTTAGTGCTTTTAAATTGTTTTTGGTCACAAGAAACAAAGTTCGGTGTGGATGGTAAAGTCGACCTGTCAGTTAATCATATTTTTGATAAGAAACCTATTGACTTTACTTTCTGTGTACACTGGTTTTGAGACCGAATTTAAAATGAACATGTTTTATTTCATCTTTCCCAGAATCTAACCAGAGCAGTAAGACTGCATTGTAGACTTCTCCATGCCTTTTGTTTAACCTGAATTACAGATTTATTCAAATATGAACTTTATGTATATAGTTATTTGATTTGTGTGTGTGTGTGTGTGTGTGTGTGTGTGTGTGTGTGTGTGTGTGTGTGTGTGTGTGTGTGTGTGTGTGTGTTTTAGGCTGTTGTCAAATTCCAGAAGGAAATTTGTAGGACTGTATAAGAAAATAGTCTATATGCAAAGTTTATTACAAAGGTATTGTTTGAATCATTATTTATACTCATGCAGAGACTTTAAAAAGTAAAAGGACATCTTAAACAATTACACAGATCTCAAAAACCAAACAATAGCATTAATGCATATGGATGAATGTATAAATGTCTCTGGAAGTCATTTATACATAACGTAACATAAGCTTAAAAAACTGGTTCGCTGTCGTACATAAAATAACAATGAGATTATAAGTGAATGTTGTTAGGCCATATTAATTCAAATGTATGTTCTTATTATGCTAATATAAGATGGTTTGTTTTAGAGAAAGACCAGATGGAAATTTATGCCTTGGATGAAATATTTAATCAGATGTCAACACAAGAATGTTTTTACATTTATTGGCAATTGTACATATTTACAACAGACATGCTATTTATTTGTATAGTTAGTACACATTTCTGGAATAACTTATTTTTTGTAATAATAGTTTTGTGATAAAACTTGAAATTATTAGTAGTTGGTGATAAAATTAAAAACCGTAATTTATATAAATGTTTAACTACCACTTAAAAAAAATCTTACAAAATCCAGTCCACCATATGTTTCTAGACAAACAAAGCGATATCAGCAGAATTTGGTATATTATGCCTGATAACACTGTTGGTAATCCCTGACATCCATGGTTATTATTAATATTTTTTTTGTTTTGTTTGTGTCCCATTTATACACCTGACTTTCAAATCCAAATGAGCTTACTGAATATCTCATAACAAAGCCTGGGCATTAGTATGGTGTTGGAAATGTGTTCAGTGTGATTGAGGTCTGGGCTCTTTCCAGGCCATGCATTTTCTCCCAGGGCAGCCTTGGCAAAGCATGGCTTTATGGAATGTACTTTGTACTCAGGTGCTTTGTGCCAGGTGAATTTGGGCCCTTTATTTCCAGTGAAGGAAAAGCTTTGCTAAAAATGATAAACACCCTGGTCAATTGTGTGCATCCAACTTTGTGGCAAGATTGGGAAAGACCCATATATGCTTTTGTGTTGATCCGCTGTTATTGTATATAGTATATGCATGGCCACATAATGAATTTTACTACTCATAACCGAATGCGTGTAATTTTGCCATCCTTAAAAATATTTTGGTTTGCAGTAACAGCAAAAAAAAAGGTCGGTCGGTAGGTCTATATTTTTTTTTTCAAGTTTCAATGTAAAAAAAAAAAAGTTACATTTTGGTGATGGTGATTACATAGGTTTGAATTTAAACAAATTAGCATATCGTGACGTCACTGACTGGGTCTTCAACCTGTGCCTTCTGGCGCATCATCGCAAACCTTATTTTGATGCTGGGCAGTTTTTCCAGAACTTTGTGCCAAGTTAAAGCGGTGTCGAGCTGTTTTAAGGAATTTTTTAGATATATTATGGTGCCCGAACCCGTATGACGTTGAACAGTGACAGCGAACATTTTGTTTACTGCAGCCGCAGCCATCATTACCAAGCGCGAACCATTGACTCTGACACTGAATGAGAATATGAGATGAAGCGAACGCACAGAACATAGTGTGACATCCAGTAACCAATATTGTAAACATAGACGATGTCACGGGTTTTTATTGAAAAGAAAGAACGTAGCTGTCAGGACTCAGCCCGAAGTGTTGGCCACGTGCCTTTGTTTACCTTCCTCGTCACGTGTCTGCCCCACCTTTGCCTGCCCCTCCCTGTCTCCACACCTGATCCTTATTAAAAAGTTGTCTTTTTATATTTAAGTGAGCCGTGTTGCCGATGGCAGCGCGGTATCATTAGTTACATTACCCTTCGTCATGTCTAGTCATTGTTAAGTGTCGTCATTTGTATTGTTTAGTTATCGTCTTTTATGTCTTTGTCTTCATTATTTATTAACCCCCTTTCATTTGAAGCTATCCTGCATACGGGTCTGTCTCCTTCCATCCTCGGTTGTGACAGATGATTTCGCCTAAGAACTAAGACCCAGCAGGATAGCTTCCAGCTCAGACCGGCTTTTTTTCATCTACCCCTGGACTGTTTTGAGTCCTTTTGACTCTTTTTTGGTGACATTGCTCTGCATTTTTTCTGGTGAGGGATGCTGCTCCACTTTCGGTTCTGTCCGAAGCGGTCGTCGCCTCACTTCATTCGCGGAGGATGTCACCATCCCATTTTTGCCCCTTTTTTTATTTTTTGGTGCTCTGCGGCACCGCCCCGCATTTTTTCCGGTGAAGGACGTCGCTCCACTTCCGGTTCCATCCGAGGAGGACGTCGCTTCACTTCTTCCGCGGGGGGTTCTGCAGGCCCGTGGCGAAGGATCTTTCCCACCCTCCCACCCTTCTATTCTGGTCATCAGGACGTGGGTCTGGAGGCGGTGCGTCGGGGGTTATGCGCGGCCCTTCAGCTCGGCTGTGGATGTCGCTCGGCCCTTCAGCTCGGCTGTAGACGTCGCTCGGCCCTTCAGCTCGGCTGTAGACGTCGCTCGGCCCTTCAGCTCGGCTGTAGACGTCGCTCGGCCCTTCAGCTCGGCTGTAGACGTCGCTCGGCCCTTCAGCTCGGCTGTAGACGTAGCTCGGCCCTTCAGCTCGGCTGTAGACGTAGCTCAGCCTTTCAGCTCGGCTATGGAAGTCACGTGGCTCTCCTGCTCGGCTGTGGACGTCGTTCGGCCCCTCTACTCGGCTGTGGACGTCGTTCGGCCCCTCTGCTCGGCTGTGGACGTCGTTCGGCCCTCGCTGGCTGTGCCGCCGTGTGCCTTGCTCCCCCCACCTACCTCGCCGTGTGCCTTGCCCCCCTCACCGGCCTCGCCGTGTGCCTTGCTCCCCCCATCTGCCTTTGCCATGTTCTTCGCTCCCCCCATCTGCCTTCACCGTGTTCCTTGCTCCCCCCATCTGCCTTCGCCGTGTGCCTCACCCAGGGGCCTGGACCTTGTCGGGGTTTGGCGCTTCGGGAGCCGCGCTTCGAGGGTGGGGGTGGGGGGGATTACTGTCAGGACTCAGCCCGAACTGTTTGCCACGTGCCTTTTGTTTACCTTCCTCATCACGTGTCTGCCCCGCCTTTGTCTGCCCCTCCCTGTCTCCACACCTGATCCTTATTGCATCATCATTGTCTCTTTATATTTAAGTGATTCATTAGTTACATTACCCTTCGTCATGTCTAGTCATTGTTAAGTGTCGTCATTTGTATTGTTTAGTTATCGTCTTTTATGTCTTTGTCTTCATTATTTATTAAACCCCTTTCATTTGAAGCTATCCTGCATACGGGTCTGTCTCCTTCCATCCTCGGTTGTGACAGTAGCCTACATTTGTATGTAGGCCTAGGCAATTTATATATTTACATTACTTACTAAAATATAATATTATTTTATTGCTTTTGTATTAGTTGTTTGAAGAGTAAAAAAAAAAATTGGTCGGTCTTAACGCAAATTTACATCCGGCAAGTCGGTCAAACTTAAAGCAAAAAAATAAATAACAATTTTTGAGTCGGTCCTAAATTGACAGGGTCGGTCGGGTTACGGCAAACAAGAATATTTTTAAGGATTGCCTGACTGTGTCTAGTAATGTAATAGTATGACAATCAATCAAATCCAGTACAGATGAGGTTTTTATCTTTTTACTTTTTTGCTTCTATAACAACAGCTAGTAAACAGATGCCATCAATTTAGTCAAGAGAAATTACTTACCTATTGTACATTTATCATCTTTACTAAAGTATAACTAAAGTTTTTTCACAAACACCACTGAGCCACCACCCTGATGAGCAACACCACTTGCTTCATGCTTCCCATTTTACCGATTGCTTTGCACCTTAAAAAGAGTCTGTACTATTATCTGCTGCCTACAACATGGTTTCCACTTTATGTGTTACACATGGGTGATAGTTTACTATCTTTGTAAATTTAGTTACGTTATACTTGAAATCTCTGCTACTGTTGTGCACATCGTTTAGGTTATGACTATGAGCATTTCTTCTAAAAACACGCTTGCTGATTAAGTGAAATTGGAGAATGCAGCACAGACACCTGGAAGTGCTGAGCATCAATAATCAGCTGGGATGAAATGGAAAAAACACTTTAAACCATTTTTTAACAGCATATAAGAAGCATAGATGCCAAAAGTGGTGGAGATCTTATTGCAGCTAGCCAGTTTATACTAACTAGTTGTGCGTTCAGCAATGTGATAATAGGCCAAATCTTTTCAAAGACAATAATAGTTTCAATTAAAAAAAAAAAAGTTAAACAAAAACAAACAAACAAACAAACTAATAAATAAAGTTTGTAATATATTATTTAAAATGGAACAGTTCATTATATGTGTGTACATATTATTATTGCTATTATAAAATTATTCTTTCTAAGGCGCCCGTCCAAGGTTTTTGCAAATTAAGCACTGTTTCCATACCAATTTTTTTACAAAATGAAAAAGGTAACAAAATTACCACTTCCAGGGAAAATCTACGAGCTAGTTATCCAATTACTTGATTTGTCCAGGCAAGTCACATGATTTTTGATCATCAAAATCTTGGAATTTATTCAGTAAACGTGTTTCCATTGTAGCTTACACACAAGTCTTTTTATCGAATAAATAATATGATCAGCTTCAATGGAGCATATAACGTTATTTTATTTGCCCTTGGGATATTTGATTCATATCTGTTATTTCTGTGAGTTTTTTTATGCAATTTCCAAAAAGTCACATAAAAAGTATATGGATGGAATCATAGTGACCATTTTGTGAGATTTTACTTTAAAAGGGAGATTAATCCAAAAGCAAAGGCTGAATAAATCAAAACATACAGTAGGCAGAAGTCAGACAAACAGAGAAGTCAGAATAAACTTAACAAAATTATTTTTGCGCCAATGTATAGGCAGCATTTTTTTTTCATTGCTTTTATTATGCCCTCTTAGGGCTAACAAAAAGAATATGTATGTTCCTAGATGAAAAAAGAGAAAAGCAGTTTGTTTACTGTTGCATTTAGGTGTGACTGACAGGTAAGCCTGCACACACGAGCTGAATTTCAAAGTTGAAGCATTATTATGCAGCTTGTACATATTGTTAGACAACCATAATTCAGCCGTGTGGAAACAAACAAAATGTTTTCCCCCATTTGCTGTTGAGTATCTTTGATAGTCCTTGAGCCGTGTAAGGTAATGTACAGTGTTAGAAATCAAATAATAAAATCTGTTTGCTGGTTTTCTGTTTCTTTCAATTTTTTGAGCTTCTAGAGCTAGATTTTTTTTAATTCTTTGTAAATAAGGAAACACCAAAAAGTGTCCTATTCATTTTGTTCTGTTTGTACCTCATTACAAAAAAAAATTAATTTAAATAATGTGTTGAACCTACACACATCATTTGCCCAACATCCATTTAGTCCCCTAAACATCTAAAAATCATCAATTCCAGTAATACTCAAATCTACCCATCTAAGCACAAAGATAAATGCCACGATGAAAGTCACTAAAACATTTTCCTCCATTCTGATATTTGAAGAGAACATTAACTGAAGTTCCTGATCTGTATCTGTATGTCTGTGCTGCTGCCATTTGATTGGCTGATAATCTAAAAAAATGCAAGCTCAAATTTCTTGAGTACCACAAAATAAATGATGCAAACTCTTGTGATATGAAACTGTTTCGAATGCTGTGTCTCTTATCAAGTTTATACCTAATTTTTCAGCTGCAAGAGTAGCTTGAGTCGACACTATAGTTTAAACCAGAACCACATACACATATTATAAAAGATAAAAGACAAATTAATTTAAACACAAATGGTTGTCATTTAATATTCAAGCCAAATCTCTGTCCTTGAGCTACAGTGAGGCGATGAGTGTTGGCAGAGAACCAGGTCTGTTATGCTCTGGTCCTTGGCAACTGTGACACTGTGGGAGGCTCTTTTTTCATAGTAGGTTGCAGTGTTTAATGCCAGACCATTTATCATTCTATTATTCCATGCTCTAATGGTTTTATATTTGCTAATATAACAGATGCCTTGCTTATGAGCAGAGGTCCTGTTAAAACAAGTAACAATGATATCTAAGTTACAAGTGATTGACCTCTAGCATGCTCTTTTTGACATACAGTCTTGTTTAACTGAATGCCTGATTGCAAGTCTACAGCATCCTCGATGCCCAGTAAAGATCCTTACAACCGCCACAGCATCCTTATGCTACCAACAACAACATCCATACCTGATAGTATATCACACAAACCCAAGGCAACCTTAATCCAGCCTACATTACGCTGCAGCAAGATGAACTCATTCCTCCACCAACTTCTGCAAACACAACATGTTTTAAATCCCTTTAAAGAGCAGACCGAGGCAGAGATGTTAATCTTATGTAATCTGCGATCAGAGCTCTCCATTACAAAACTGATCTAATTTATCTCTGAAAATGCAAGCAAGAAAATCACTTAAATTTGTGACTTTAACACTATCTTAGAAACACGCATAAAGTACATACTCTTTCCCAATAAAGGATAACAACATTTAACAAAAATATTTAATTCCTTTAAATATATTATAAAGTCAAAGCAAGGGATAAATCCCAGAATATATGTTATGGCTTATTTAGGCTGTACCACAACATGAATAAGAATGTAGATCCACCTTCCACTTAAAGCTCTCTGGCAGACTGAGTCTCCAGCAAGCAGAACATAAAACCAAGCCAAACAGCAAAAAAAGTGCTTCCAGCAGACGGCTAGACCCATTATTTTTTTTTTGCATACACATATTTGTTCTATTATAAAGAAAAAGATAGATGTGTTTCCATTACTGGGGAATAATTTCTAACAGAAAAGAAGCAAGCTTTTTCCTCCCTCCTTTGTGCAGTAATTGTTTGAAATCATATATGTCCAGATGTAGGTGCATAAGGAGGCCGAGCAAAAAACGTTCCTTGATTCAACCACAATGCATCTGACATTTAACGTTCAATATACTAAATCTATAGCTTTTTGTGCAAAACAATTACAAAATGAATTTAACAGCCAGCATGACATGATGGAAATAGTCAGCCTCAGACTCATTACAAATCTCTGGACTAGAAATGTAACTGAAGTTCAGTGCCAAAGAAGTGTTCATAAATTAAATGAAATATCTACGAAAAATAAACAACAGTTCATACACTTCAGGAAACCAGGCCTACCGTTACCTCACTCTTAATCACCATGCTTCTAGTCAGCTGTGGACTCTTGTTAGAGGAATACTTATATAAGCCACAGATGGTTTATTGTTGTGCATCACCAAGCCTTCTGACTTTCAGTTATGGGCCAATGCATCCTGTCTCTGTGGGCTGTGTGGTTCCTTAAGGGAAAACCACAATTTGCCTGCACTTTGCCAAATCTGTCAGTTGGCACTTTACAAGGCATGCATGCTATCTTGACAGTGTGTCATCTCCCAGTAGGGAAGCCAAAAAAGAGCCATCTGCATTGATTAGTTATGTAACTGACTATCTTGCATTTGCCCGAGTGTAACATGATGTCTCGTAACCAGTACAAGGTATTCTGGTCTCATGTACCTTGGGGACACATTTCCCTATCCAATGTGTAAGACATCCTTGGTGGCTATGTTTTCTTCTTCTTCTTCTTTATTTTTTTCAATTGACCATGCTGATAACTCATTTCCAAAAATGGCTTTATTTTTTACAAGGTCTAGGGGACAACTGCTGAGGCTTCTTTTAGCAATCCTAGTATCCCCAGCAGGAGCCAGTACTACCTAGAGCAAGTAGGATAAGAATATGGGAACTGAATTCAGCTATCTCGTCTACTGCAGCTTGCTCTATTGAAGCCGAGCATATTACATAATTTGCAATGGATTTCTACAAACCATCAAATCCAATTGAAAATTCTACCACTCACCTATAAAGCTTTTCCACAGTTTCTCCCTTTTCTATTTGTCAAATATTATCATCTTTATTTATTTATTTTCCCACCTTTTCCCTCCACCTTCCAGGCTCTGGAACAATAACTTCTAACTTCCTTCTAAAAGTAAAAATATAAAATGATATAATCTTCAGTCTCACTTCCAAAACTGCACTTCTTTGTTTTCTTTTATTCCTTTTTTTGTACTTATCGTATATAGCATGTAGTGCTTTTTATGTTTTATTTAGTGCTTTAAAATGGTAACATTTGAGCTTCAATAATGCAATATCTGTATGAGATATCCGAGATATTAAAGATGAAATCGAGTTACAGGATTAATTTATTCTAAACAATAAATATCATTCACAATAAACCCCTTAAGAGATATAAAATAAACTACCGTATATAGAATGCAAATACTGCAGTATTAGAACCCCACATACAGTATGCACACAGAAATACCATGAATCCTACTTTGCAAGTGCTCACATATTTTTCTTTTCTTTTCTGTTCCCTTTTTTTTTTAATCAGGCCTTCATTCCATTTTGGCTTTTGCACTGTGCTCTATGTTTTTTTCTTTTCTTTTCTTCTTCCTTTTTCTTGCTGTTCTGCCTATCTTGTCCCTCTCCAAATGTGTGATGTGAGCTTAAAAGCCATATCATGTTCACCTTTTCTCAAAGGACATCACTGCCTTTTTTCTCCTTTAAATACGTACAGAGCACAGTATACCATTTTCTCTACTGAAAAGCCCTCCAATCTGTGCAACGTTATCTCTCTCTGACACTCACAATTTGGGCAGCAGTTAACTCCCACAGCAGTAGAAAGGCATTCAGATTTAATCAAAATGTATCAGACCTGAACCATCAGCCCTTTCAGTCACTCACTTTTTCTCTCATAGGACACATAAATGATGCATATGTTGTAGAAAAACATTTTGCTTGAATTTTAATTTTAATAACTTATATGTTATTTAATATTACTCATGATCTGAACAATACCAAAAGGAAAATGTTTTTTTTTTTTTTTTTTTTTTAAAGCAAAAAATGTGAAATCCTTCTCAAAACGTTGTTGACCTGAGCATATTTTACGTAATGGTAGACTGCTAATCTCAAACTGCAGGTGTTTGGATGGTTCATTAGATTCTATACTCTGCTCTTTTGAAGCCTTGTGGAACATCGTTGGGGACCGGTCTGCTTTAATTACTTAACTGAAGTAATAATAATAAACCTTTTTTGCCTTCCATTTTTGTCACGCTGTGGATAGTCTGAAATATGGTAATGTTTCAGAATAAACAGATACTGTGTTCAGGTGTTCGGACTTAATTATAGATAAGAATAAGAGACTTTTTTTTTTCCACAGAAATGTTCGCATTCATGACCAAAATACATATATCATTATATGCTCAGTTACTTAAGTGTATATTGATCTTTGACACATTTACAGCTCAATTCCTTGGTAAGATACGACGACAATAACAAACTAATTAAAATTTCTTTTGAGATGAGAAGCTTCAGGAAATATGACATCACAGAGAGGCAGACCTACAAATTCGCGACTCCTTAATCGGTGCCCAGACTAATTAACTAGGGAGCCGATTGAGACGTTTCCATGTGATCTGTGTTAATTTGTGCCAGATGTTACCAAGCCAATGTTCTCGTTGTATACATTCTGGTTTTAGTTATGTTTTCGGTCTTGATGGCACTTCATCGCCTGACCCTTGCCGGTGGTTTGCAGATGTATTTGGATAAATGTATTTATTTTTTGCCATGTTTGCTACTATTAATAAAATCATCGAGTACCAGCACTTGCATCCTGACACAGAATCTACACCACGTTGACAGTGCTGGCATTTCTACTGCTGTCCAATCCTGCTTGGCAAACTAACACAGAAAATACTCTTTTAATTGAACCCCATTTAAAAATCTGTGTCCCCAAACTTTTGACAGACAGTCTAAATAGCAGTTATAAGATCCTCATAAATACCCTTGTGTGATGTATCTCTTCATTTAATGTGTTGCATTAGGGTCCTTTGGAGCAAGAGTTATGCATCTTTAATTACTCCTGTGCCATTGCACAATTAAAAGGAAGTTGAGCTATTAAGAGTCTCCTTGTATATTGATAATTACAGCTAAATGGCAACTGCCTTTTGATGGGCTAGTGAAGCTGAGAGCGAAAGGGGTTGTCAAGTCATTGTTTACTAACTGCCTGATTGGCAGCTCTTTTCCTGCTCTATAAGTTGTTAATTAGACTTCTATTTGTTTATTCAGAGAAAAAAATCCTCCCACGTGTGCTTGAAATGCTTGTAATTTCTAGTCATTAGCATTGAGGCATTCTGTTCATGCAGCTTAGTGGTGAATTATTTATCGAGATAACTACAATATACATATTTAATTTCCTCATGATTGTTTTTGAGACTTTGAAGAAGGTTTTATATGCATGTTGGGATAAACAAAACAAATATGTGTATTATAAAACAGCATGAAGGCTGATGCTTGAAAGACATTGCCTGAAAGTGATTGGCTAATGCGTCATTAAATTCTAATGGCTACTGGGTGTTATGTTTCATTAGCTGTTTTGTCCTGAATAGCTTGTCATTTCATTTGACTTTTATAATGTCAAAAATACTAAACATTCAAGGCTTTATAGAACATCAAAATAGTTCTGTCACTGACTCTAGATCTTGCTAATTTTTTTGAGATTGGGTTTATAGGCTATTTATCCGATTATTTCACTGATGTAGAGAAAAAAATATATATATTCTTCTTCTTCTTCTTCTTCTTCTTCTTCTTCTTCTTCTTCTTAATATTAGTATTATTTATACAAAAAGCTTTGTTTGACTTTCCTTTTACTTTTAATTTTCAAAAGGTTTCACTGAGTCTTTTGAACACACAAGCCGCTTATTTCATCATTTTGAATAATTTAACATGGAATTAATAATGGAATTATACAGTGACTAATATGTAAAACATTACAAAACAAAATTCTTCTCCGCAGCTTCTTAGCTCTGAACGTACTTCTTGTTTTGGGGGACATCATATTAATTTTAAATGAAATCTAGAAAGTCATTAGAAAATGCACTTTATTTTGGAAATAAATGTATACATGAATATTAACATTATGAGAAGTGATAGTTTATAGTTTAACCCGCAACTTCTCAGTTGTATAAAAACTTAGTTGCTACAGTACAACACCCAAGACTCTCAATCAGTTCAATCTGCAGTGTGTTTCAATAAACTCTCTACAGATATCTTTTTGGCTTTTTAAAATATTATTCTAAGGACATTATAAAATAGTTTTGTTCTGTTACCTGTTACATATCCTGAGAGTGAGAGAGTGAGTGAGTGAGAGAGAGAGAGAGAGAGAGAGAGAGAGAGAGAGAGAGAGAGAGAGAGAGAGAGAGAGAGAGAGAGAGAGCCCTTGAATGTGTCTGACACTCGGATCAGAGCTTTGATTGAAACACATCCCCTGTCATATTCAAAGCCACCTTCATACTGATCCCTCACACCTGATCTCTCTCTCTCTCTCTCTCTCTCTCTCTCTCTCTCTCTCTCTCTCTCTCTCTCTCTGTACATATATTGCCTCTGTATATAGCCTTGTCCATGCTTTTTGACATTCACTTGTCTATCCGCTGTGTATTGATACATATTTTTCATCTGTATTCTTGCAAACTTTATAAATGAAGCATTTTACTTGCATTTATGAACCCACCTCCACCTGACACTATTTACCATTTGTCTAAAAAAAATTATAAGTCATTATGAAAATGTCTTTAAGCCAAATATATTGCTGTTTAAGTGTGTGTATCTAACAGAAAATTAAATAGGCTCTTAGACTGGCCCTTCCTGCCAATCCTATGTATAGTTTGTGGCAATCTTTCATTTGTAATCCTGCAATACGTTTTTGCCTGGTTTCTGTCTGTTCATTCATTTTTAAATGGTCTGTTACAGACTTTAGTCAAAAAACATTGAAAATGCCCAGTCATACTAGCATCCAATCACTCAAGCAATCAATCATGTGGCAGCGGCACTATGCATAAAGTCATGCAAACACAGGTTAACAGATTCAGAACAGCAAACATCAGAACGAGCTGAAAATGAGATCTCTGTGATTGAGACGTTTGTTGTTATCAGTTGTCAGAAGGCTGGTTTGAGTCTTTTAGAAACTGCCGACGTCCTGAAATTTTCAGGCAAACGATCTCTAATGTTTATATAAATTGGGGCTAAAACCACCCAACAAACATCTGATGAACATCTAATGATCTCAGTTCTGTAGGTATTAATGCCTCGTTGCTGGGAACTGGTTTGGTGAGCAGAGAAGCATCTCAGAGTATACATGTCAAACCTTGTGCTGGACTGAACAGCATAAGATGACATCCGGTTCTACACTCGTCAGCCAGGAACAACAGGAATCTATGAAATTACACAATATCATGAAGAACGAACAGCTGAACATTAGAAAAAGTGAGGTTAGACATAATGAAATTATATTGAGACATACAGTAAAAAATTCAGTATTTTCACCACATATAAATCACATGGAATTCTTTTTTCACATATCCCAGTTGAGGAGCTTGGGGTAAGAGTGCAGGGGTAGCTATGATACAGCACCTCAGAGCAGGAAGTGTTAAGGGCCTTGCTCAAGGGCCCATCAGTGACCTTGAGTGCTTAGCAGCACTGGGGCTTGAACCCTGGATCCTCTAATCAACAACCCAGAGCCTTAACCACTTGTGCCAACTCTGCAAATCCTGACCATGCCGTCATTAAACTCATTAAGATCACATCCTCCCTCCCCATTCTGCTGTCAATTCTGATGATATTATTCAGTGTGCTGTTGCCACATGATTGGCCGATTGGAATCGCAGAAATGTGCAACTGTTAAAAGATAAATCCAACAGAAATCAATGATATGAAAACATAACTTAAAAACTTTATATTCTAGTCCACTGCTGCAGTCCCAGCATTTGACCCCAGTTGTGTCCTCACATTTCTACCTTGATCATTTCTGATTTACTCACAAAGGAAATTATTTGAGTCATACCCTGCTGAGCAGCTGCCAGGGTACTATGCTACTTTGATTTCCTCAAACATCCTGGGTAGAAAATTGATTTTGGAACAAGTGTAGAATCGTCAAGGGAAAATGTTATTTCATGAAAATGTGTGTGATCTCTCACCCTGTATGACTCTGTTTGTTTGAAGCTTCTGCTCTGAGCTTTAATATAGGACACATAGATAAAAACCCATCTTCAGTACAGGATAATGGCTTTTAATGAGGAAACACATCAACAACTCCCAGCTCCATCCTAAAACACACTCAGAGGAATGGAGAGTGAACAGAACGCACACTTTCAAGGTGCTTCAAAAGGACATTCGAGCAGCTGCAGAAGAGCGTATGCTACCAGTGACAAAGACACCTCTCCCCACTGTTCTGATTGTTTAAATGAATATTTAATTACCGGTGGCATAATTACTCTGCCCAGCTGTGGCGGTCTACTCAAGGAGGAATTGTGCTCCTTAATTGGAACATTCCTGGAGAGTAAAAATAACCCCATGTTTTAAAGCACGGGCAAAGTTACTCCATGTTGATTTTAATTATGCTTTCATATCACGTACTGTAAGTTTCATTTCTACATACGGACTCACTAGCTTCTATTACAGCTTCCATATTTTCTTCAAAGTCTCTTGCAACAATGCTGTGACATGGACAGAAATCACATTTTGTCAGCTTTGTCCAGAACTGAAACGTTCATTAAATTATAAATCTTTCCAAGCACTGTTAGGTAGAAAAAAGAACACGTCAGGCATCAAAACAAGAAGATTATGTCGTATTATTAAAGATACTATAACATAGGTTTATTATTAAATAACATTGTATTAATATACCACCTACAATATCAGTGAACGATAGACAAATATGTTATGAATAATGTCAGGCCATTATAATACATTTTTTATTTATTGAATATTTGAAAAAGTGTACACAACTATAGGGTCAGAACCCATGGAAATGAACTAATCTTTTTTTGTATTTTGTATTTTATCAATTAATATTTAAAAAAAAATATTAGAGATATTTATTTATTTATTTATTTATTTAAACCAACAGCTACAACATAACATCATCATTATTATTGTTGTTGTTGTTGTTGTTGTTGTTGTTGTCGTCGTCGTCGTCGTCGTTGTTTACTAGTTTAATGGGAGTCTGTTTGCATTTTAGACTTCAGAGTCAGAAAGAATTAAGAAGTTTTGCCAACAATTTTATCTGGAATTACTTGCAAAGAAACATTCACTTAAATAAAATGTTTGTGTATATTTTTTTAAATGAGTAACAAAGGATGTTATTTGCACACAGCAGGTGTTTGCTTAGAATTGCAAATGTGAAAGTAAGGTAAATTAAAGACACACATGCTTGCCAATTACTTTTGATGTGCCCAGTGGTTTTGATTTGACTGCAATGCAAAAGAAAAAGCAGTATATACTATATATATATATATATATATATATATATATATATATATATATATATATATATATATATATATAGAGAGAGAGAGAGAGAGAGAGAGAGAAAGAGGGAGAGAGACATACACAAAACCTCTAAGTAAAAGATAGCGAGAGCAGAGCTTTACTTGGGACAGACTCTGAAATGGCTTTTTCAGTTCAACCAAACTAAACAGAAAATAATGTTTCATGATTTGTAGTTCAGCTTAGTCTGAGTGGTCTGCTCACCTGCAGGAAGTGAGTGTGAGTGTGTAAGTGAGTGAGTGAGTGAGTGAGGGAGTGTGTGTGGGTGTGTGTGTGTGTGTGTGTGTGTGCGCGTGGAGGCTTTGAGCTATGTGGCCTGCTAAACGAAGTGAATCCTCCACTGATTGATGACTTTCATTTGCACTGGTTCATATGTTGTGTTCTACTGCCCCCTGGGCTCAGCCGCCTTTTGCGCTTCTTTGAAGCTTGTGCACTGTAATTAACGACTTTCCTGTCTTTCTCTTCCCTACACACACACACACACACACACACACACACACACACACACACACACACACACACACACACACACACACACACACACACAGACACACAGACACACAGACCCACACACACACACACACACACACACACACACACACACACACACAGACCCACACACACACAGACCCACACACACACACACACACACACACCCAACAATATAGCACTACTTGAAGTCACTGCCAGCTGTCAGCACAAAACAACTTGTCCACTGTAGACTGTTTTATAACTAATTAGCAACAGGCACACGTGCTGTTCTTACCATCTAAATAAACATGAATGAAATAAAATACATTGTGAAAGCACATTTAAAAGTACATATGGTAATGTACTTACAGTAACTGTACTGTCAAGTAAAGGATCAAAAGCCTCAATGCTCTCACACTAGTTGTGGTAAAATTTTTAATTTCAGTGTTAGGCATGGACAATTCGATGCTGAAACATTAGGGGGTGTTTGTGTAAGGGGCAGTGTGTGTCTTGTGCCATGTGTTTTTATTTACGTTCTTTGCTCAGGGGTATTTGCCCTTGCCCTACCCTTACTTCTGCCCCTGAAACACCTGCTCCTTACATTTCTGATTACTTTTCCTATATAAACCTGTTGTCTTGCGTGTGTCTTCATTTGTCCTCACGTCTTTTCTCTTTTCTTTCATTTGGGTCTGATTTTGTACCGGAGGAGGCACCCGTTTCTGACAATTTCCACAATAATTTAGTTATCTGTCATGTTTTTTCTTGTAAAAATATACTTTTATGACACACATATGTAAAGAATTTGTGTATATGATAAAATTACAGTGTCACTGTTTTTAGTCGCTTGTTACAGGACAAGGCCATGACAAAATAAAATGACATTTTTGTTATAAAATTTAAATCAGAAAATTGTTTCCAGATACATAGTTATGTGTATTGTATTTTTAGAACTTTCTTGCACTGCGTTATTTAGGTTACTTATGAATCTATCTTAGAGTTTGGGTGAACGCTGCCTAATGCCCAACTTTCAGTTCTTAGAAATATCCCTATGAGTTAGATACACTGATCTTCAATTCCTTAGGTTTAATCCCTCCTGATTGTAGGCCACTTCTGCCTCCTCCAGCATCTATAAATATTTTAAGTGATTGATTCATTGCTTTATCCCCATTAACACATGCTTCCTCAGAGACACATGAAGCCAGCCAGCTGCATCTTTGTCGAACTACTGTTCATTCTGCATCACAGGACAGCATAAAGCATTCTGAGGAAAGCTCTATCTGCTCTCTTCTGCATACGAATTCACAGATGTGCACGATTAGCTAGTGATTGACGGGGGAGAGAGTGTGCCATCCCTCCCACCAAGAAACCACACAATTTCGCTCCCTTAGCTCCAGACCCTGGGATTTGAACTACAGATGATAGGGCAAGCGCCTTTCTGTTGATTGATTGATTGATTGATTGATTGATTGATTGATTGATTGATTGATTAATGATCCTAGTCTAGCAGTGAGTCTAGCACTGGTGTTTAAATTCCATGGCTGTTTTGAAAATGTACAACTAATGATCTTAAATTTGATCTTTAAAAAATCTTTTATCCACAAAAATGCCACATTTATTTACTACTGGCTTAGATATAGATTTATACATTTTTAATGATTTAGTTAAGAAAACCATTCCAGGAGGTGATCTGTCTGCATTAAAATGACTTAATGTATGAATGTGTGGGCATGGTGACTTACGATGGACTGGCGAAACATCTACGGTGTACTTCCGTCTTATGCCCAGTATTTGAGGACGAGTTCCAGATCCACTTTGACCTTGACCAGGATAAAGCGGCTATTAAAGAATTGAGGCATATTTCATTCATTTGAAGAAATTTTAAAAGCACAGGTAATCCATGCACCTTTAGAAAAACACAACTGTATTATGTGTAATATTTAATGACAATACTGTATGTGAAAACCTTTTTAATCACTTACTTTAATCGCTTTAAATCCTTCAGCAATGGATTGGGGTCTGTCATCACATGATATGTGATCTTTCACAAGATTTGACAGATGAGTTGCAGAAGTGGATTGTTCCTCTGATTGAAAGCTCTTAATATTCAAAACATGAGTCTGATACCATCTGCTCATCAAAATTTAAAATAGTTTCTCTGCCAATTACACTCATGCAGGCGCCAAAACAGATTTAGAGCCTTTATTATTTTGTACATTTTTAGCCAAGTCTGCGGGTGACCTTCAGTAGAGAATGTTTTATGAATATATACTGTACACACTCTCACTTTCCCAGAAACACACACACACACACACACACACACACACACACACACACACACACACACACACACACACACACACACACACAAACACACACACACACACACACACACACTGACATTCACCTATCACCCTTTTTTATGTGAAAGAAAGAGTGACTTAGATTGATGTACAGGCCAACGTTTAAAAACAGGTGTAATTACGATAATCTATTCTTGGTAAATGTAAACATATGTAAGTGAAGAAATGGTCCAAACAGCATCAAGCGACCAAAAACTAGTCTAAAAAAATACCCCTGCTTGCTTGTTCTTTTGAGAAATCATGGTGTTGTCCATTCTAAATAGTCAATACTTTCTTACACGGTCAATAATTTCCTCTATGACTTGTACACTGAGAAATTTCACATGCAACCTTGTTGCTTTTTATTATCTTAACTGACTGAGATTAGTATGAACGCCAGCTTTACTGCAGAGCTATCCTAAACAGGAAATGTAATCCAATTGAATAAAAATGACATTTCTCAGCTCTTATTTACATTGTGGATATACTGATGCCTAACATGGTGCAGTATTTATAGAATATGATGGTACAGCACTGGTACATGGGCTTAAATGATACATTATTCCAAGCGCTGTTATGTAGAAAAAAGAACAAGTCAGGCATCAAAACAAGACGATTATGTTCTATTATTAAATATACTATAAAATAGGGTTATTATTAAATAACATTGTATTAATTATAGTTTTAACCCCTCCACCTACAATATCAGTGAACGATAGACACGTTATGAATAATATAGAGCCATTATAATACATTATGTTTTATTTATTAAATATTTGAAAAAAGTGTACATAACTATAATGTCATTAGACCCAGAAAAGCTACAGAAACATGAAAATAAAATAATTTGTCTTTTTTTAGGAATATTTTATCAATTAATATTTTGCAAGCTGAGACCCCCCCATTATTTATTTATTTATTTATTTATTTAATAATTCATTTAATAATTCATTTAATAATTAAATACAGCAGTGGTACATGGGCTTAGCACTTAAAATGACTGGTGATTAACTGATAAAGCGTTAAAATACCATACTCTCTAACCCCAACACAAATACCCCACCCTCACCATGCCTTTCACCCTTCCTGTCCTTCAAACATATGCAAAGCAGCTATGCTCTTTAAATGTGCACTAAAGTTCATGATTAAACATACAGTTTATCTGCTCAGATTACTTCTTGAAATGTCCTTGGATTTTAGTAGTCAAAAGTCATAGTAATTTTGAAAGTAAAGTTGTTTCCTCCTCCTGCTTCTCCGAACTCATTTCCTCCTAACTACAAGAAAGATACCAGTTGGTGGATCGGCTAGAATGAATTGTCTGTAGATTTGAATGTGTAAGTATTTGTTCCCTGGCTTCCCATCTAGGCAATATTCCAGAATCACACTGATACTGGGAGTAGAGTCCAAATCCACCGTGAAGAAATAAATGATATAAAAAGGTATAATAGAAACCTATACATAATATTGTATAACCCAAATTAGAAAAAAGACACAAAGAAAAAATTGTAATGAAACTAAACACCAAAAACAACAGCAATAATCCAATAAATTCACCAACTCGAGTGGTTAAAATGTAAGGTTAAGATGAAGTTCGTCATATCCTTATCCCATATATGCTGCCAAATACTTAAAAAACCAATGCTTTTCAATGCTGGTAGTAAATTCAGCACAGAAAGCTTTAAACTGTAAGAAGTTAATTATCAGAATTAGTCCACAGGGCTTTTAAGTCGAAATGAAGTTCACTAGATAAGCCTTTTAATAAAGTGATATAAATTAATTTAGCAACACTGTTCCATTAATAGAAATTTTAATACAGAAAGGTCTGGAATTATTAAAAAAGGGAGCAAGATATAATTATGAAATATTTCTTATGAGATTACAATAAAACGAATATAAGATTATTTGTGTATAATTTCTATTTTACTATTACTATTTTTAAGCTTTAAACTGTATTATTCTATTCTAAAGTTAATGCTTAAAATATCTATCTATCTATCTATCTATCTATCTATCTATCTATCTATCTATCTATCTATCTATCTATCTATCTATCTATCTATCTATCTATCTATCTATCTATCTATCTATCTATCTATCTATCTATCTACACATAATATAGTTGCTTTGAAAGTAAAGCTGTTTCTCCCTCCAGGTTTTCTAACTGATTGCCTCCTAACTACAAGTTTTCTCCTAACTGCTATATATACTGTAAATATATACGTACCTAGAAATCAGTTTAATAATCTTATATTTGGTTCATCATATTTTTATAATTAGAAATAGATCATTTTGACTACATTTTTTTGCAATAAAATAGCATGAAATTAATTATTCAAATTATTAAAATGTCATTAGTCCTATATGATACTGCATAAAAAACAAACAAACAAACAAAAAACAGAACATTTAAATATAATATAGTGATGACTTGTTTGTAATCCACCCCCCAAAAAGTTTTCAAGGATGTACCTCCTACCTGCTCATCCCTGAGTCTTACAGACAAAACGCCTGTGACATTTTCCAGCATCTGCTGTAGCAGCCACGTGAGTGATATGGACAGCACCTTTGGTCCCCTAAGGGGAAGAAAGAAGAAGATGAAACACTTAGCCATGTTGCAGAAAAGCAGGTACGTGAAGTACTTTATCCAATATCCATCATGTTGAGGTGGGGCTTTGCAAAGCTCTTCATCACTCACTAATTACTTCAGTCTTCATCTGGTTAATATATTCCTACAAGTAAGCCAGGGGGCAGCTAAGGTCTGAAAGAGTATGAAGAGAAATAAAAGGGAATGATTAAACAAAAAAAAAAGCTAAATGTAAAGTGACCTCCACAAATGTTATTATTATTATTTTTTATTAGATTACACATAAACCCTTGACAAATGTAATTGTTTACCATGTCCACATAGGATGGGTGATATGACAAACATTTTAATAGTTTCATAAAAATTTTATTTTCTTAATATCATTCTATTTATTTCTATGATACACAAGATGTATCACGATACATTGGTTAGCTATCAAACTTCTAGCTAAACTGTAACACTACAGTTAAAAACAAATAAAAAATTTAAATAAATGGAAAATTTGAAAACAGAAAATGAACAGATTACAGATTTTGTCCTAGATATTTACAGAAGGTAAAAGTTGTTTTAGTGATATATTCAATACATTATCGATATTACTCATATCGTCATCATCCGCTTTGTATATTTTATAGCATAACTGAGTTTCCTTGCAAGAAAAAAGCTAGAACTTTACTTTTCTTGAATGTATATATATACTATGACAAGAAAGCTCAAAAGAATTCAAATATAAAGACATAGCTTTTTTTTCTAGCAAGGAGCCTCAATTACTTATTTCCATGAAATTAAAGTGTAGTATGTTTTTTTTATCCTTTTATTTGAATTTTTGATTTATATAATATATATATATATATATATATAATATGAATGAAATTGCGACGTAATTAAACCTTCCATATAATGAAGCTAACTTATATAATTGGTGAATTACATAAACTTCCATAACAAGTTATTTGTAGTACCTCTCAGCTCAAGCTGAATTTTTTTTTAACAATATCTCTATTGTATAAAGCATGTGTGAATTTTCCATATTTTATTCTTATGGTCTCTTGCACCTTGTATTACTTTACATTTTCATACCTGTTTATCTTTTTGTACCATGTCTGAACTCATATCATCTCATATTATATCAAATATCATATTATACTCGGCTTTTGTTTGACTCTCTTTCCAGACCTTGCTTATCTTCATCATGTGTTATAAGATCACAGAGCTTCTTTTTTCACATTCAGCTTTTACTTTTTGTCTGCTTTACTAACAGAATTTGCTGCTTAGTAATGGGATTTATGATGTAAAATAGTCAGTGAATATATTACAGGTTATACATAGTACATATATAGTACATATAGTAACAAAGACAAATACATACACATTTAGAAATAACAAGGTGCCATTGGTAGGTGTTAGGTCAAGACAAGGTCACGACAATTGTTTCAATGTATTACTTGGTGTAGATTCTACAAATCTCTGGAACTTGAGGAATGAACTTCCTCACAAGATGATATTCCCTTAATTAGTGTTTTGATGATGGATGGTAGAGAGTGCTGTCTTAAAAAGTCAGTCCAACAGTCAACCTGACCCATAATTCCTTATAGATAAGGTGGAGACATGCTGAAAGTGACCTCACACATCTCATGAGATAAAGTATACGAATACGTTGTTGAACTTTTGTACAAATTTGCTGTAATGCATCCCTTTAAGGGGACAAGTAAACCCAAACTATGTCAGCAAAATTCCCCATCACTTAGTTAACTAAAGATGCTATGATTTAATGTGGGAGTACATCATCAGATGAAATATTATTTCAATAAGTTATAAAAGGGTGCCTTTTGAAGAAGATACAGTATCTTGACTGTTCTTTGAATGCCACCAGCATATATTGACCCTTGAATCTAACTAGTTTCTTTGTTTTTCAGCCGAAAAAATTAGACCAGCTTTGCCCTGAGGTCAACATTTTCCTTACACAGTAAATGTCTCTCATATACAATACCCATGATACTAAGATGCTGTGCATTTGTCTACAGTCCAGGAAAACTATTCTATATTTATTAAAAAAATATAAATCTATTCACAATAACTTGAATATAGACAATATAAAATCTTAATTAAAAAGGCTTAAGCAATAATTAAAAAAAATCTACATTGTGTAATTTTCAACCAGATATATAATGACTTACACAAATGGGCTATTTTACCTTTAATGGATAGAAAAATGCATACTCATGAAGGTCTAAATGTCTTTCTGCTTGTATCAAGGCATCCATCATTAGAGAGAGTCTGGATGACGGAAGAAGATACTTCATCTGTGATAAAGAGATTATGAGCTTTATGTGAAACCCACTTTAAACTGGCCATATAAAAGGGCCTTCTGCTCAGAGAAGGTTGAGTGGCTGTAGTGTACATACTTTTCAGACATATGCGGTACTCGAATAAAAGTATAATCCTCAATAACTGTCAAGTATAAGTACTTATCTGTATATTCAACAGACAGAGAAAGGTAGACACATTACATACACCAGTCCATACATCAGTCATGAATTCCCTATCTCAGCATACAGTATGTTAAATTCACTCAATATGCTTTTGTTTTGGTTATGTTCCTGTCTACATCCCTGTCCTTACACTGTTTAATTACACTAATGTGTTCTCCTGTATCATTTCCCTCTCTTTCTTTATTATTTTTGATATTTTTTGTGCTCCATGTTCTTTGTTTCTCATAGCCAACACTGTTTTGGAGCCTTGCCTGTTTTCGATTATCCTTGTGTTATTCTATCTCCCAGAGTTTTGACCCCAGCTACAGACTTTGATGATATTTGTTGGCCTGCCTCCCACTTCCTGTAACACCAGTGGCCATGAGCAGTAAGATGAGTTTGACATCCTACAATGCTATACCAGGTTAACATAATTTAAATTTCAATCCCAAATGAATTATGTAGTCATTTTTCTATACCCCAAAACATTGCGAGACAGTGCAAAAAGCTAGCATCAATGAAAGCTTAATAAGCACTCTTTAAACATCATCTGTGAAAAGTTGCACTTGAACATAGCACAAAGATTAGAGCTGACAGTCAGCATGCACATCTGGAAATTAATGGAGAGAAAACAAATCATTTGGCATGTTTTGACAGGAAATTGTACTATCTCTGTAATTTAAAACAAAGGGAGCTGCACACAAAAGCATATGTCAAAATAGTACAACCTCTATATCAGTGTTAATAACAGTGTGCCGTTTGGTTTTGTTGTATATTGCAATAGGATACAAATGGGTGCAGCCAAACAAACCAGCCTAGCATCCATTTCACACCACTGTGAATCTGTTCATATAGACTGCCTGGAATTTAAAACACTCTGCTTAGGCATTTTGCTGGAAAAATATAGCAGATAAGCAGAAATTGATAAATGTTGAGCAGCCGAACAGAAGTTAAACACTGAGATAATTTGTGTGCATGAACTGTGTGTAAACTGATGTTCTGAAAATCCATGCATGTGCTCTTGTTACAAATAAGAAGTGTCAACAGAGTGGCAGAGATAGATCGGCATAGAGGTTGTCAGTGAAGCTGTGGCAACAACATATATTCATTTATTCTACCATGACCAGGAGGAGTGGGAAAATGTTGACAAGAGATAGGGACTGCTGTTATAACCCAAACTGAAGCAGTATCTCAGGTGCGAGTAATGGGAATTATGAACTCAATCTGCTAGATCCACCAAGATAATAATAAAAAAAAATGCATTCTGGACTATTTTATTAAACAGAGCTGTCTGTAGAGGTATCATATACAGTGTAAGCACCCACCTTGTGGCATCTCAATCAGAAAGTGCATGGGAAGCATATAAATGATATGATTTGACCACACAGGACTAGAAATTCCAGTGTACAGTGTGAGATGAGATGATTTCTAAAATTGTACAGTGTTTTCTTTAAGATTATTATTATTATTATTATTATTATTATTATTATTATTATTATTATTAGTAGTAGTAGTAGTAGTAGTAGTAGTAGTAGTAGTATTTATTTTTATGTATTTTTTATTAGAATTATTATTATTTGTACAATAACGCTTATTTATTTGTACAATAAAGCTTGAAAGTGAGCTAACAAAATTGTGAAACAACATGAGCAGGGTTGCCAGAATTGGCATAAAAACAACATTAGATCACATTTATAAAATAGTTCTTTTATCAAGGTCTCAATTTGATCATGTATTATTAGGGGTATAGTTAAAAATATTGAATGCTAAGAGAATAATTAGACCAGTTAAACTTTCTCTCTTTCACACACAGAAACACAAACACATTATACAATATGTACTGCAATACATAGCATTGGTACATTATTAATTTAGCATTATGAATGTAATGGATAAAGCAGTGGGTAAAGAACACTTTAATTGTAATTGATAAATAAATAACATCATAATAAAAAAATTAAATTGGGGATGGTATGTTGGTGCAGCATTGCTACTTTAAAGCTCCTGGGTCCTAATTTCAGTCAAGTTACTTTCTGTAAGGAATTTTGCCTGTTTATCCCATGTGGGTTTCCTCCAAGTTTTCCTCCAAGCAAAACTTCTACAAGGTTTGAATGTGTTAAGTGTATGGCGCCCTAGAGAATTTGTTTGCTGTCCCATCCAGGGTGGACTGATTGTCCCATCCATGGTTGACAGATTGTCCTTGAATCCAGTATGTATTGCTACATTAGGCTAGGCACTGGATTCAATACCTTAGAAGCTGTAGACACGGGGTGGCAATTAGGGTAAGCACAATGGATGAGGAGGCTCTGTGTGTGTGTGTGTGTGTGTGTGTGTGTGTGTGTGTGTGTGTGTGTGTGTGTGTGTGTGTGTGTGTGTGTGTGTGTGTGTTTGTGCGTTTAGGGGTGAAATTTCTAATTGTCCCGTTACCAATTCTTTGTCTACGAAATACAAATGGTATGTTTGTTGTAGATGTGCTGAGATTCATAAAAATAGGTAGAGTTTCTTATGCCATTTTATTAGTGATTTATACATAATCAAGGGTTAATTTAAAATCTTTTACAGTGGATTATTTTGTGTCCTTCATCCACCTAGTACCCCAGGTTGTTTGAGGCCTATGGTTACTTGCCCTGCTGGTCCAGTCAATAATCTATCCTTGGATTTATTGCCCATTCAGCTAATTAAATGGTGACAGATATATGTGGATGAAGGAGAGAGAGAGCTGGATGAAGCGAGGAGTGACATTGCATAGTGTACCCATGACAATGATGAATTTTTCAGTTTCCCTACACACACACACTTAGGAAAGTGACAAATGGATGCTTGTGGGTATGTGAGTAGTCACATATTCACAGAGAAGAGAGACATCAGAGACAGACAAGACAGGAGTGAGTAATTGTCTAAATGCTACATTACATGCAATTTTTTTTACTTGTCAATCCTCAGTGTACTCCTCTTTCTACGCTCTATATATCACACACAGATAAACTCACAAACACTTTTTTTTTTACTCTGAGGGGAACCTTATATTGAATCGCTTAGTGAAGCAGGATGCATGTAAGGAGTAATCTTTACTGAAACACTAAGAAACACAGGCATTTTAAAGTCTAGGGAAAAAAACTGGCAAAATAGAATAAAATGAAGGCTACAAATACACAGCAAATAAGCACTAATAGCTGTTCCTGGAGTGGCAAAAAATGAGATCTAAAATCATCAAGCCACTGATAAGCCTTAGAAATCGCTTGACATTACTTGCGACTGAAGTTTAATTGGTCAATTTGTTGTAGTGTATTCTTTGGTCATATTCGTTTTGAACGGAACGCCCAGATGGCGTATGAGGTTGTTAAGCTCCAGAGTGTCTGGCCCAGTTAGAACCTGAATGTGCAGCATCCAGGTTGTTTATTTCTGATTTGCACCACTACTTCTGCCTGATTGAATCCAAAAGCAGTTGCCTGCCATGAATGCGCAAGTCTTCTCTAAGAGCATTCTTTGCCAGACTTTCACTTTCTCACTTCATACAATGTTGTTAAAATGCACAAAGGCAACTCCAATCTGGCCTGCGACATAAAATGTGTAAATTGTTCATCAGGGGAAGTTCTGATGCCAGAAGAACATTCCTAGTGTGTCATTAGGACTTAAAGTATCCCTTCAGAAAGATGTTTTTCCTTTTTTATCCCACCTTGCTAATTTGGCCAGTTTTCCCCCAACAAATCTTTGTTGGCATTGTCGGAATTAGTTGTCTTCTGTCTTTCTGATAAAAAGCTAACGGCAGTAACATAACACATTTATTGGTGGGAAATGGTGACACTTTATGCCAAAATATTCTGATCTCTTTGATGGACAAATCAGACATTTCATGTCTTGCAACTGTTTTTCACGACTATGCTGCGATGCTAGGAGTGATAGAAGATTGAATAAAATAGAGGGGCAAACAGAGGAAAAGATGAAGGACAAATGGGATATGAGGAATTGATGAGTCTCTTGGGCTTCAGAAAGTACTGGGACAGTTCAGAAGCTGATGGACTGTGTCATTTGATTTTTCCTGGTCCTCTGGCTGTTCTTTATAAGGAAGGCGTAAATTGATTTTTGCATTTCTCCTTGAGAATGGTGAGGCTTCTAGTGCAATTAGTTATACCAAACATGAGAAACATGGAGGACTTAGCCTGGAGAACTTTATTTATCAGCCCAGAGTGCATTATTACAAAATCTGTCAATCAACATGATTTTATTATGTCAGAAGGGTCTGCACCACACCATATTCAAATGTATATTACACAGATATTGACGTGGGATTATGAATGTGAAACTAAGGCGAATGAGGAAAAAAATGCTTTTAGTTCCAGTCAAATATATGCAAACACACATGTCAACAGGAGGATTCTCAAATACTGGATTTTTGATGAACTGCTAAAGGATCTGTACGAATATATACATATTGCCAGTTCTGTGTTTGTGTACAATTGTTCTTTCATGTGTTTGCTGTTGTCTTGACCAGGAATGGCTAAATAACTAATAGATAAATAAATAAATTGCTGTTGTAGTTATTGCTAATATCTGAGATAATGAGATATTATGTAGCTTAAATTTACAAAGATAGGAAATATTGGAGATTTTAAAATTCATTTTTTTTTAAATGTTCAAGCAATATCCATAATCGTATGATATGTCTAGCTGCAGCAGCAACAACAAATAATACTACCAGTACTACTACTACTACTACAACTACTATTACTACTACTACTAATAATGTATGTATATGTAGTTATGGCTTCCTTTTTGTATGATTGTGACATTGACCATTTGGATCTCTGACTAAATGGCACGTACAGATAAAAAAAATAAAATACATTTTACATACTGTACATGATGTATATAATCCCCTGGTGTATAATTTAAGCCCATCTGTTCAAATAACATTGATGTATACAGTATGTCAGGCTCTTAATATGCCCCTAGACATATTTTTATTTTTCCATGCATACATCCTCAGAATCATCTGTGCAGAATTTAATGCAACCAATCATGATCGAGCTTCGGACTGCTAGAGATAATTGGCATGTGGCAGCCATTTGGTGGCCATATTGTTTACAAGTCTCAAAATGTTTTTAATAAGTGTTGACGATCACACTTTACTGAGAAAATAAAGCTTGTAGAAAAATATATAAATCATAACCTTTACCAGAGAACAAATAAACAAAAATGATTTACACAGTTTTATTCTTTTAAGCGGTTGAAATATTTAATATAGAGCATGCATTAGGAAAATTGGGCAAACCCTTAAGATAATACATTCTCTTTCATTTGGTTTGGAATGCAGACTGAGATTTAAAATCAGTCTGCTAAAAAAATTTATATGGCTCTATGGAAAAAAACACAAGTGTTAAAATACTAGTGTGTTTAAATACCAGGGTTGCTATAGAACTACTGCTGGGGCCTTGAACAATGTGTATAACCCTTCACTGTTCAGCTGTATCATTGGGATGTATTTTATGCCTCACTTAATTTGACATGAATTATATTCATATTCTTATCCACAGGAATCCAATTATTATTATGTTTATGATTCTTGCTAAAGAGATTTGATAAATATGCTACTTAATTATTCTTCTATATTTTAGACTTAATCTTTCATGCGCAACAGCTTCAGATGCTTTCACTGCCTCGTTCTGATTGGCAGTCATCAATTCTTCCATTGTCAGTCTTGTTAATTAATCTTATTAAACCCAAGGATTCCCAACTGCTTCTGGACTGGACAGCTGGTTCTGTTTGGCATATGCTTTTGCAAATGAAGATTGTATGATATATTAACTCAATCTCAACCATCTGTTTCTGGGGCTTGATCAAGCCTGGCCACAGTCCCAGTAGAGCGAGTCAGAACCAGTAAAACCTGGGTAACGTTAATGAAAATCAACTACAAATTTGTTCCTGTTTACCAACATTTGTTCCTGTTTAAGCAAGTTCACACTTGACCTCCCCAATAGATCCAGGATCAAGAACTGTATTATTTATTACAAAGCATAATAAATAATACAGTTCTTGACCCACACAATAGATCCAGGATCAAGAACTGTATTATTTATTAAGCTTTGTAAAGCAAATCATTTTGACCAAAACAAGACTAGAGAGAAAATTGGACAATAGGCAGTAAAAAACCCACTACCTAGTTTTCCCATTAGAACAGCTTGCAAATGGAGAGAGATGAAGCCCTGCTTTCTTTGAGACTGAGACGTGAAATGCTAGTCTCAAGCATAGTCAGTTTTCGGGCATGTTTAGCATTGCATTCAGCCTATTATTCATCTTAGAACCTTTAAAGTTTAGCCAATCTTGCAAAGGTTTGAACCGAAGCCCAGTGCTTTTCACAGTCTTTGCTCATGCCACTGATTGCTGCAAGCTTCTGCATCTCACTACTGATTATTTGTTGGTTTGGAATTATTTGATTTTCTTAAAAATGTATTCCATCCAAGGGTGTTCTGACCTGATATGTGAAGCCATAAGATAAGTGGATAAAATGTACTTAGATAGATAAGTGGTACACATTTTCATGTGAAGACCTTTTATACTGCAGTGAACTAATCTTCTCAGAGTACTTTATTGTATAAATGACCTAAAAATGTCTAGTTACAGGCTAGGTAGAGTTAAAGGGATGTATTACAAAAAAGTCCCAAATAAGCCGCAAAATGATGTCACTACAATGTACCAATGTACTAATGTTATCATTACTCACTCACTTATTTCCATTAACTTCTGTAAGGAAGATAAAGTTGTGCTGTTTTGGCTAAGTGAGAAACCAAACAAAACATGCAATAGGTAGCAGTCTGTACAGTATATACAATAAATATACACCACACTTACATTTACATTATTTGGCAGACGCCCTTATACAGAGTGACATGCATCATATCATTTTTTTTTAAACAGCTGAGCAATTGAGGGTTAAGGGCCTTGCTCAGGTGACCAACAGTGGCAGCTTGGTGTGATCGAACTCACAACCTTCCGATTGTTAACCACTAGGCTACCACATGCCCCACACTTGATTAACACTCATACATAATGGCAACTGAACAGGATGCAATACTTATTTTCATACAGTATATTGAAGTTCCAGCCCTTTAATGGTTAATCTGTATATAGTGTGAGGGCATGTGAAGTATATTCCCTCTGCTTTTAATGTTGTGGGCTAAAGTATAACCTATAAGAATGAATTTAAATACCAAAGAATACCATTTATATAGAAGATATTATTTGCATGAGGAAAGCTTTGCAGATCACTTAGCAAATCTCAGCGACATTTTCACAACAATATGAGAAGCTGGATTAAATATAAATCCTAAGAAATGTCACACATTTCACACATTGTCTCTAAAGATGGTCTATCATTAGTTGCAGAGCACATTCAATGTGTACAGAAGTGGCCAACTCAGATCTCCTACAGAGGTGAGAACACTTCTGATGTTGCATAGCAATTTCAGGTGATTTGTTCATAATTACGCCATGACAGATTTTGCACAGACTGTTTCATAAGGCTGTATAGTTTGAGTAGATGCAAGACTAGGCATTTGCATTTCATCAGCTGAAAAATGCATTGATGTTATCTCCAATTATGGGCCTCTGTGATTTTGATCAACCATTTATATTCAGTACAGGCATTGGTGCTATTTATAATGGCAGGGAATAGATAATAAGTTATGCAAGTCATCTTTTCCCTTCACCCTATTCCTTCCCCAACAGAATGTAAACGGTCCATTAATGATAAATAGTTATGGGGCAGTGTGTTGGTCTTCAGGCATTTTAAGCATTATCTAAGCATTTTCAATTCATTTGGCACACTAGCCTCTGGTGGGCCTTAGAATAAACATGATAGCAAGGTCTATGGCCAATGGTGTTAAACACTAAAAATTACATAAGGAAGAAAGCAAAATTTGTAATGCATATGCTATGTCCAGGTTTCCATTCCCTAAGGCCATTGATCAAGGCAATCAAATAAGAAACATTTCCACTCAGACACACGGCTGACTGTACTTGTCAGATTGACATGTTTGCCCAGTCAGTCCTCGCTGTGGGCTTTCCTGTTGACAAATCCATGTGTATTTTTAAACAGACAATGTACATTCTTAGACATTCCCATAAGAGGAACTACTGAGAGACATTTTTATCACCAGATTAAAGCCATTTCAATAAACCAACAACCTGTCTGTTCTCTTTCAGAACATTATGTCTGGCAGTGTTGATCTTAAACAATGATGTGCTCTGTCAAAAAATGTATCTGGTCCTAAGAGTTATCAAGTCCACATTGCAAGACTAAACATTCAAGATATTTTAAGTTATATACATAGTGAGGTCACTATTGTTCCCAACACATATTCCAAAGGGCACAAACAAAGGGTTTACTTTATTTACATAGGCATATGAATCAATGAAAAAGCCTTTACTACAGTTTTTTTGAGCTAGCTGGGCTACCAGAAAGCAACAGAACACCATTAATGCACCTTGGCATAGATTTTGCATGTCTTTGGAATTGAATGACGGTGGTAGCGAGTGATGTCCTTCACATTGTTCCAGTTCTTCCATTGGTGTTCAGTTTGTTTGAGATCTGATCACTACAAGGCTACAGCATATCATTTTGATACTCATCAAACTGTGAATATAGGCTCAGGATTGAAATTATTCATCGTAGGATAAAGGTGATCAGTCAGAATAACTTTGTATTGATTTGCAGTAATCTTTGCCTCCAAACGGAAAAGTAAACCAAGATTTGTTTTAGGAACAGATATGTATTAGTGACTGAGAGGACCATTAGTTCATAGAGAATAATGAAATAATCACAAATCTATTTGGTACAATGCCAGAGAAAACATGATCATTTTGCTTCTGATCCATACATAGTACCACATATAGAGGTCTTTGTCATGAACAGGGTCCAATAAGAAATATAGCTGCAAGCAGCAATGGCGGGCCCTCGCATGTTTTTTATCGCTATATGGTGCCTCCCAGAAAACAATGCACGATGGGCAAGTGCATCAAGTGGGTAAATATCAGTGGACTATTTTATGTTGTTACTGACCGATTTTGTCCATACTTAACAGCCGACAAATGTGGTGTATGTGTCAAATTTCAAGTTAATCTAAGCAGGCCAAAAGCCTTAAATATGCCTGAAATAAAAGTAAAATTTGACACGATGCCATGGCAACGGTGTTTGAGATATCAAAAATCCGTTCGCAATTTCGCATTAGGTCCAATCGCATGAATCCTCTAGGAGGAGTATTTAAAAGTTCATTGCATGCAATTGTGAAAAAATCCACCATTGTGACTGACACACTTCCTGGGGCCTGTTGGTGGCGCTATACCCGGGACTCACAATAAGCACATCGATGTGATCGGAATCCTTGGCCGAACATACACACAGCGTGTCATCATAATAAGACATTTTTTGGCTTAGATAGAAGACACTTCCTGTTTCTCTGAATTCGCCATAACTTAGTCGCCTCACCATGGCAGCACCGTTTGAGATATCAAAAATCCCTTCGCAATTTAGCAAGTGCAATGTCTCGGCATCATGTTCACCACATTTGATGTCAATCGCATGAATTCCCAAGGAGGACTATTTAAAAGTTCACTGCATGCACTTATAAAACAATCCAAAATGGCCGACTTAGGCGGAGCTCATAGTTTAGAGCGCGAAAATTGTTCGGGCCGATGAGATCTATATGCGTACCAGCTCTTGTACATTTGTGTACATACTGTAATTGCCCGGTCTGTGCACAAATGTTTGTTTTTGCATTACAGGGGGTGCTACAGAGCCCCCCAGAAACGTCCGTATTCCAGCCTTTGCCCGAGCCCAGTGAAGCACGACTCTGATGTGTGCGCCAAATTACAAGAGTTTTCGAGCATGTTAAGGGACCCCAATTGGCCAATGTGTGCAAAATAAATAAATAAATAGATAGATAGATAGATAGATAGATAGATAGATAGATAGATAGATAGATAGATAGATAGATAGATAGATAGATAGATAGATAAAATAATAATAATAAACCCGAGCAAAAACAATAGGGCTTCGCACCATTCGGTGCTCGGGCCCTAATAAAAAGAATTCAGGATGCTAAACATTTTCAGTGTTTTTTGAATGTTTTTGCATTTCTTTATTATTTTATTCAGCAATTCTTAACAGATAATTCATATTAAACCATTTTTATATGTGTATTATTGTATTGTATTATTAAAAAAAGAATACATAAAAATTAAAAATATGAAAATTTGCTTGTGTGGCAGTACACAAAGACCATTGCATAGTGGATTTATTCCACAATGTTGTTCAAAGGAGCTAATAAAATAGTGCATTTTAAATTTATATTTGATTTTGATAAACTTTTGAATGAATTTGCTTGATATGAACAATTAATTTAAATGTTGATGAGCAACAGATCACTGATTTTAATTTATTATATTTTTGGCAATGGTAACAGATGGTATCATTAGGAATGTCAGGTTTTATTTAGTCAGCACCATACTCAAATTTTGATTAAATTAATGGTACCCCGAATGATCATATTAAATTGTATTTAATTGACGCTATCAAAGGTAACAACTGAGGCAGGTGACCATAATAATGATGCTTTCTTGAGTGAATTATTACATGCAATTTATTCATACTTGCAGTTAGATTTTATTATCCTACCAAAAGTGTAGATAAAATAAAATAAATTTACTAAACCAAACTCAAACATTTACAGCATTTAGCAGACGCCCTTATCCAGAGTGACTTACATTTTATGTAATTTTTTATACAACTGAGCAATTGAGGGTTAAGGGCCTTGCTCAACGGCCCAGCAGTGGCAGCTTGCTGGACGTAGGAATCGAACTCACATCCTTCCGATCTGTAGTCCAACACCTTAACCATTAGGCTAAATTATTTGTTCAAAATATGCATGTATTGTCCCAAATCCCAAAAAGGTAATGCCCCAATTCATACGGTATTTACAACAAGTGATACAGAAAAATTGTTGCCCAGAGGGACTAGGAAATAAAATGGTGCTAACATAACAACAGAACAGGCTGCAATAAGCTGTTATTAATTGTCAGTCTTGTGAAGCATTTATTATTTATTCTGTTTTGTGGATAAATGCATTTCCTAGTACTGTATGTAAATTTGGTTTACTTATGCAGTAAAGATTTACAGATAAAACAAGCCTATACACGAAGTGTCATCTTCTGAACTCAGATTTACACGCTTCAGATATTAAAGCGTCCATTTGTAAACATATGTATATATGAATAAAACATGTTTTTACTAATAGTCAAACCATGCACCTGTACCAATTGTTCTTTAAGAATAGAAACACTTAATAAGTCTGTGAATGGATAGAATGTATTATGGGAGATCAAATTGTATTTCTAATTTAAAACTCTGTTATTTCAGTTCTAATCTGCTGCTTATTTCTTACATAATTCTGATTTGACTGTGGTTTTAGAGGAACTTTAATCTCAATTTCTCAGGTTTACATTGAGATTTTCTTAGAGAAATGAAATGGAAAAATAAATAATTACTTTGTTTTGGTAACCTGCAATCTCTGCAAATATCATCATTATAATGCTGTGTTATAAAGGTCAGAATGTAGTATGGTAATTGTTACATCATCTATTCGCACATTTTCACACTATTTACGGTAATAAGAAAATGCAAGCTTTAACTATTGTGGACTGTATTAATTCAATACAATTCAATAATATAATTTTGCTCTAAAATTATTCTAGCAGTAGAGATGACAGAATTTGTGCTTTTTTATTTTGCTATTTTAAAACCTAAATGTATGGATATTTTCATAATAGCAACATATCTACATGATTGGTAGTTGAGACACATGACATATCTAAATGACTGCATGATTTAGGTGAAACGCCATAATTCCCTCAGTCTCTACAGGCATCTTTTCAGATTTAGTATAGCAATATGTATTAAATTAGCTGCCTCTTGGCATTTGAGAAGTGAAATGTGTAATAGAGAGATTACCATGAGACAGGGTCAGTCATTTCATGTGTGCCTGTAATATAACACCTGCCTATGTTCATTAGTGTGTCAACATCTCTATGGCAGGGAATTAGCCAAAACCTTCTGATACCTCTATTTGACTGCTGTGCCAGAATAAATAAAAATAAAAATAAAATCTCTATGTAGAAGAGACGTGTTATCTGTGCCAAGTAGAATCCAAATTCCATTTGCCTTATTTTGCTTAGGGGGAAAAAGAATACGAAAACCAATCTTATTAATTGAATGGAGCCTGCATCATGGCAGGTGTTTAAGATAATAACCTTTATTGATTTTATGTATATCGTGCTTGGTGAAATGTACAAAACAAGCAATTTTTCTTGAAAGCAATCGACCATATTGAGTGAAACACATCTTAGTTGAATGATGATTAAACAGGTATTACAGTATATAAAATCTTAATTAGCAACATTGTTAATTCAGTCAAATCAGCTTGGACAGTGCTTTTGATTTATTAAAGATAGTACAATATTTACACAATGTTTGATAAATAAATCAATAACCACATACTTACTTTATGTAGAATAGATCTTAAGCCACTTTGTTACTGTGTGCCATTTACGTTACTTATTCCATTAATTCTTTATTTGAGAGATTTTGATTGAAACTCTCGTAGGCCCTGGCAAACACATTCCTGTTCATATGTTCATAGTGAGAAGGTATTCATTGACACATTAGTCTGGAGAAATGTTTAACATGCTTCAGTAAGTCTGGAAATTAAATTCCATACTCTACTGATAAACCAATCATTCTTCAGTACTGAATACAGTAGTTTTCCTGGCTGTACGGTCACTGTGGATTTCAGAGGAACATTATAGTCCTAAGAAAAACATAAACTTCTTTAGGGTTACATGACTACTTCATATTTTCTTTTAGACGGCTATGAAAGAAGGAAAGGACAGTGTAAGAGCAAGCATTCAGAGCTAGATTACTGTAAAAGTAGGTGTGCTGCGTTACTAATCAATCATCAAGGCATCGATCAATGAATGTATAAACTGAACTGTAGCAGAACTACCATATGTGAGTGTACAAAGGAAACAAACAAACAAAAAAGAATAGCTCCAACCCAACAAATAAACAAAATGGGTGGCCAGCACAGAGTTTCACTTTTAGGTTTTCTGATTTTGTCGCTGCTCTGCCTCTTGGTCATTGTTTGCACCTGATCCACCACCCTAGTATGCCCACACCAGAGGTGCAGGGGTGTCCAATATTTTCGGCAAAGGGCCAGTGTGGGTGCAGGTTTTCATTCCAACCAAGCAGAAGCCACACCTGAGTCTAATGAAGCCACAGTCAACTGATTAATCCAGTGGAATCAGGTGTGACTCCTGCTTGATTGCAAGGAAAACCTGCACCCACAAACAACCTGGACACCTCTGACCAACACCCTCAGAACAAAGGGTTCTAATCTATACAATTCCTTTTTGCTGGTTTGCTGCCATCAAGTAAATCATTTTAAAGGTTTGGCTTATCCATTTTTCTCTTTTTTTCTTCATAAGCATACAAAAGTACCCTTGAGAGTACCGGTGACAAGGAAGGGATTGTTATATTAATGTTTCTAATTATTCTAGTCATATCTAGTAATTTTCTCTGCTTCTAGTCTTAAATCCTAGTCATTTATATTTTTCTGGTTTTAGCCTTCACAATTACGGTGAATACATATATTTATTTGTACGCATCTAACCTCTGATTACTGCCTATTATTTATTTGAAGTTTAAACTACAGCTGATTAAATATGATTGAAATAGCAAACAGCAAAACAGCTAATTACAAAAGCAGTTAATATATTTGGGTTCCTGCGCCAATCCTGCCTTAGCGCACAAAATGATTGCACCTTACAACCTACAAAACAAAACAAACATCCTATTTTGCAAATATCTGCTGCAATGCATTAAACATACATCTGGCAATCTGAAACTAGGGTATACTTCAATGCTGTGAACGTTTTAAGGCTTCCCAAGGTTACTCTGTTTCTGCTTCTGTGAAGTCGATGATATTTCAGCAGTAAAAGTGAGTGTTTATGGATTTATAGTTGTTATAAACCCAAGAGTGTCTGCATGAGGCTGTCAAGGATTGGACTGTTATTAGATTTAGGCTTTCGATACTGCCAAGACGAGTGGAGGATCATTTGCCGGCAGAAGAGATCATAAGTGTTGGAAAGGAATTTAACTGTGCATTTGTCGAGTACATTTAAAGTAAAGGTCAAGACACAAATGTCTATTAACCCTAATCAGTGACGACCAATAGGATGCAGAACATGTCCGTCATTAGAGATAATATCTATGGAGTTCTTTCGTGTGAAATAATTAACCAAAATTTAAGTAAAGCAGCTCTTTTGGTTATCATGATGGTGTATTTGAGCGCATGTTTACATGCTAATCAGAGGTGACCCGCAGACGCAGCTGTGACACACTGCAATGTTGATTATCCCGTAGAAGGCTTATTAGAGACACTGTTTACACACTCAGCCTTGCCACAATTGTGCAAATTTGCTCCATTCTCAATTATTATAATTTGTCACACAAAATGTTACACTCCAGAAATCTGCAGAATGAATGAGAGATTAGTTGGGCCGGAGCCTCATTTTCCAGTCAGCTACACTGCCTGGAGCAAACGGATCCAACGTAAAATTTGTAGAAATTCTAACAAATGAGAGTTTGTTGTGTTTTTTAGAGCTTCAAGAATGAACCTGTCCTATTCCGAGCTTGTAGTAATTCCTAGAGGTTTGTGAACATGAGTCAAGGTTTAGTCTGGACAAACGTAACCACACCACAGGCATACACTTCAGATCTCTTAGCATACGTGAAACATCTCTGTAAATATCTCACACTGGAAAATTACAGCGGTATATGCTGTAGTTTATTTTCAAACTAAAAATCTATTGCGAGAACTAAAAAAACGGCGGAGTGTTGTTGCTACGCCTCAGGGTCTGTCTAGTGATCCTGTACAATAGAAGCACTCTCTTTCCACTCAGCAGAGATCCCTCAGGACCGCTGGATTAAATCTTACTGCATGACCCGAATTTATTTGGGCTGCTGACTTTGTATCCCGCAGTTTCAGAGAAATGTGTTACAGAGAGAGTAAGAGAAAGATAAATCTAATAACAACAACCAAAAAAAAAACCATTCTAGCTCAAATAAAGGTTGTGGGCAGGACTGGGACTGAGCACATAGTGGGGAAGAGGACAAGTGTGTCTTGATGTATGAATGGATGGATGCAGAGGAAAAATAGCATTTTAGGTAACATCGTATCAGTGGCATCTTGTCAAGCCGGGGAAATTTATTTAAACAATAAACGTGGGATTTAAGGCGGTGTCTCTTTTGCATCTGTCCGGATAAGACAAAGCGCTGCCTGGATTGATACAAGACGTCTGAGAAAATGAAACTCTTATCTGAGTGAGTGCTTCCAGAGACTGCTATCAGCTTCACAAGTCTTATATAAACATTAGAGAGATACTTGGCTTACGGAAAGCGTGTGTGTGTGTGTGTGTGTGTGTGTGTGTGTGTGTGTGTGTGTGTGTGTGTGTGTGTGTGTGTGTGTGTTGTTGAGGTTGTAAGAATGTTTTAGAAAGAAGAAGACCTGAAGAGAAAGGAAAGTCCACCCTTTCTCCCTAAAAGAGCCCTATAAAGAGTCCCATTATTTTACACTGCAGCTCCATATCTCTGCCTTCTTTTTGTCTTTCTCTTCATGTATAATGCCAGAGAAATTAAAGAGAAATATTCCGATGTGTTTAATCAGATGTTTCCTCCTTAAGTGCTTGCATTAACTCAGCTAGGTCATTAAGCTTGTTTTTAATTCGTTCATCTTTAGTAAGCTTTTTCCTGGTTTGTGGTTGTGGTTAATCCGGAGCCTATTCTGGAAGAACTGGGTAGAATTATGTCATAAGTGGGATTCTAGCATGTAACAGAGCATTGTCCAAATAAATATTAACACACCACTAACAAATAAAACACACCACTAACAAAAATGAGCCCATGAATGTGTTAGATGGCAGATGTGCTTTCCTTAGCGCAGGTTACAAGGAACTGTGATGCAGCGTGATCGGTAGTTTTCTAAACTATTATACGACAGGGGAGAACTGGTGAGGGGAAACTGACAGGTGACCAAATTGGGAAGGAGAAAGATTCACAAAAAATCCTGCTGCCACCATCCTACCCAGTATCTGATATTTAATGCATTTGGATAGAAGCTTTTTGCATACACAGCCCGGGTCAGGAGTTAGTAGTAGGCTTATGCACTGAAGATTTCATACTGAAGAAAGAAAGAAAGAAAGAAAGAAAGAAAGAAAGAAAGAAAGAAAGAAAGAAAGAAAAATAAAATGCAATTGATTATACATACTATAAATATACATGTGTATAGTGCCATGAAAGTCTTTGCTTTGCATATCAAAGCTCAGAAGCAGCTTGGGGCAGATCTCCAGGTCAGTCATACTACAGAATTCCTGGAGAAGAGAAAGATAAAGGTTTTGCTACAGGGCCCAACACTAGTAGCTCTGTGGTACTGGGATTTGAATATATAACCTTCTAGTCAGAAGCCCAGAGCTCTTACTACTGAGCAACACTGCCCCATGGCCTGTATGAAACATCGAAATTATAATAATAATAAGACTATGCAGAACCTGAGACAATACACTTCTTAACAAGATCCTCAACTATTAACATGAATGAGCTGATCCTCATTTTCTTTCACTATTTCCTCCTAGTGGCTATGCACAGCAAGTAGCCTGTTCTCTCTTATAGTCCCTCTGTGGCTGAGCACACATCTCTGAGTGAGCACCTCAGTGAAGCTCCCTGGCAACTGGCACAGTTGCATAGTATCCTGGGATTTGAGGCTTTTTACCTAGTAAGATCGGCAGTACCTCACAGCCATCACTCACCTGCTGTTACTTTTATTGGTTTGTTGTGGTGGTGCACTTATATACGGACGATCCCCCGGTGCAATTCCACTTTAACTTTTATTTCTGTTCAATTTTATTTGTATATTTATATTTCTTTAAGCTAAAGCTGGCTACCAATACTACCAGTTACATTTCCCACTATTAACATGGAATGAAAGCAAAAACAAAGCATAACACACAAAGTAGTATCTTCATTGTACAATTAGCAACGTTTACTAAGAATAAACACATGATGTCATTTAAATAATATAAATGATCTAACAAACAAATAAGCTAATGTTGAGCATTAATCTATTCCAATACATTCAGTGCCACTAAAATATTGTTAATATTGATGAACATTGTTAGTGTTTTCACATACAGGGATTCAACAGCATTGGATACATGAGCAGATTTTATTGAAAGAGCATAACACAAGCAACCAAAGCTATGAAACAAGAACCATAAGCATGAACATGAGACCAATTGCAGCTGTAACATGTAAAAAAGCTTGACAATAAAACATAAAGTAACCCGGGTTTGTATTCATGAAAGGTCTCCTAATGACGAAAGGTCTTATAAATGTGGGCATTACCCCTTAAAATGAAACAGAAGATCCAAGTAAAGATAAGTTATTCATAAAGCATCTTAACTCTTAAGAGCTCATAAGGTCAAAAAAATCTTAAGAGTATTGAGGAGGACTTTTAAGAGGCTTAAGAGTTTCTTTAGCAGAGGACAAAATGTCGAGGGAGATGTGTTGTATACAATATTTATTAATAGGGAGTTAATTACAGTAAATGCTACAGATTAGATCGTACTGTATAGGGATTAATTTTGTCATCATGTGATCGATCATATTAGAGGAAACATTATATAAGCTGTAGTATTATGGCATTTTAGAGATATGTGTGTTGATGTTCATGTTTACATTACATTTACTACATTTGTAACATACAGATGTTCGAGCATCTCTAATATGACATGACCAAAATGTCATCGTTACACAGGTCATTCTTAGAATCTTTGTCTTTATGAATATGGGCCCAGGTCTTTATCAGGAGTGAGTGATCATTGGGACACATGACATGAACATGTGACATGCTGGGTCTGATGGTTAATGTAGTTTAGTGTGGATTCAGGCATAACCATGAAAGCTTGAGAGAGATATTTACAAATGCAAAACTGTTGCCGTTTTTAATTAAAAAGTGGTATTTTGTTGTAAATAGTTTCTTTTTCTAAATGTATTTCTCCATGAAAAAAATAAATAAAATAAAGCAATAACATGAATGGTTGTGCTTTATGGTCCCCTTTTGATTTACTTTCTAATGTTTTCAGGGATGCATGAGGTCTTTATTGGTTTTTCTCCACCTTGAGGCTGCTGCAGCGTGGCCTTGATTTTCAAAGCAATGGCGAACGTTCATCCAAGATAAACAATAGATCGCAGAGTGAAGGATGACTGAAATGATTCATTAGTGATTCATCACTCTAGAGTTTTGAATCTCTTTTTTTCATCTATTTCGTTTACTACTACTTCTTTTGACTCATGCTTGATCTATATTATTGATATAGAGCCATAACTAGGGCAGTAGTAATAATATTGGTATCACATCAAGCTGATTCTTAACCATTTAATTGTGATGAGCAATGCATATATTCCTCCTCAAATAGCAAACTGCGTATGACACTATTACAATTATAATAAGCATTGCAGCATTAACCATATCTACCTTCAGTATCCGCAACTTACTTTCTCTTTCAATATAGCAAAATATAAAGAAGCTGCATGAACATACACTGCATCCATTTACTTTCAAGAGTTCAGTCAAAGGACAAAGTAATGAGCAAAAATAAGTTAGTTTTTAAGAACCCAAACCCAGCAGTCAATTGAAAAGTGTTGCAGGATGACCTTAAAGTAGCAGGAACAGTTACAGAGAGAAAAATAAGCAATGAACTGCGCCATAATCCTTTCTGTTACTACTCATGCAAAACTAAAATTTGCACTCAAGCATTTAGGCAAATCCGAGATCTTTTTAAGAACAAAAGAACTATTACACAATAATTCAGCTATAGCACTGCTTCTTTTTAAACAGTGTTATACTGTATGTCTTTGAAGCAGAGATGGGGGGACTCGAGTCATATGACTTGACTCGAGTCAGACTTAAGTTGCAAATTTGAGACTTGAGACTTGCTTGACAAACATTTAAAAAAGTCTCGACTTGACTTTGACTTGACATTCATGACTTGAGACTTGACTCGGATTTGAGTTAAATGACTCAGAGATGAGGGACCCGACTTGACTCGATTCAGACTTGTCGCAAATTTGAGACTTGAGAATTGCTTGACAAATATTAAAAAAAGACTCAACTTGACTTTGAGTTGACATTCATGACTTGAGTCTTACTTGTGACTCCCACTTCTGCTTTGAAGGAAACATGAATGGTGTGATGTACCGGACGTATTAGTGTAGGAATTGATCTCATCCAACAGGTAACTGAATCTAAGGATAAAATGGATGTTTCAATATGACAATGGCACCAAAATCAAAGTCAAAATAACACAAGACCGGTGTCTAAAAGAGAAGGTGCACGTCCCACCCAATGACCTGACTTTATTTACACAGGATTTAAAAATGATAATTTAATAATAATATGGTAAAACCAACATAAATGCAGTAAGAGTTAGCATTGATACAACATGAAAGTTTCACTTCATATTACAGGACACGTTCACATTCTTAAGATAGTATGTAGTTAAATTAATGTCCCTACCTGAAACAGAAATTATGCACAAACAGCAGGGCACAGCAAATCATTAGAGTATTGCAATAAGGTCTAAATGGAAATTTGGCCATATGTTCAATCAAATGATGGAAATGATAAATTGTTTAGTCACCCAGTGAGCGTACTTGTCCTGTTGCTTTTGTTGAACAGGTGTTATGTCCTAGTTGGTATCCCCTGCTGAGAAGTAAATGGATAGAAGGGGATGCGTATGAACTGTCGATGTTCTTCATTTATCAATGTAATATTGTACATACATCAATTTATTCAACAACATAGTCTTTCAGCAATTAAACCAGAGACAAGCATATAGCACATAATAAGTGTGGTTTAATGAATTGGTTTTCATTTACTACTGAGCCTTAATCTGTAACTAAACACAATAATGAGTAAATAAATAAATAAACAAATCTATTTTGGCGTACACATTTTTCACTCTCCGAGCTTTAAGGTTACTTCAAATCAGACAGACTTAGACACTAGATGAATATTCATTAAATGCATAATCGATTCATTGAATTAATTGCTAAAATTCAATCAAGTAAATAAATTAATAATTCCATGTATTTCAGCAGTCTTTTTTTAGCAGTATTAGAAACAATTCAAAAAGGTTGTTCATTTGACCCAAACAGAACAGAAGGGTTAACAAAGGGAATGTCAGGCAGTTAATCTACTTTCCCCTTTTCCTTTTCTCTTTTTAATTCCTCCAGGAAATTGAGCACTAGCACTATTTTTCCCCCTCTGTGGTCATCCTCATTAAACCTCTTCTTGACTGGGGTGAGAGAGGTGAGCCTCTGCCAAGCTTGGATGTTCAAAGCAATTCTCCACACTAAAAAGGACCATGCCCTCTGCCTCCACAGTCAGTGCCCTATCAGAGGACTTCAGTGCCATCCACCCACACCACCCACAGACTGCCAAATGTAAAGCCCTGCATAAATTTGGACATTGTGTCCTCTTTTGCCAAGCACTGGCAGTATCTGACACCAACAGGAGGTGAGTAAAAATAGATCATTAACCCTAACAATGAATTAGCCACATCATTCTATCATGTGACCGCTCTCTGTGTGGTCCTAGCAGCGGTGCAATCAAAACCTTTTAATTTCAGCCATGTGAGAGATACTTCGCTCCAATCTGGTGTCAATTATGCACAAAAAGAAGAATTAAGCCTATTGGAATTTTATTTATTGGTCCAAAGAAAAGCTGCAAAGATTAGTCACATATAGAGCTTGTAAGCTTGAATACTGTTTTGGTTTTACAAGGTTACATCAGCCTGATTCTTATCTCCCATTAAATAGGTAGTAAAAGGTAATAAACTCAGCAGAGAACGACATTTTGATTAAGACCACGTTATTATTTTAAATGCTTCTCAATAAATGCCCTAAGACTTAAAATACAAAGCTATTTAACTTTAGTTGTTCCCATAGAAGATACATTCGTTGTAATTCAGTAAAAATAGTCAAATACGTTAGAACATACAACACAGCTTTCTGTACAACTACACAAGTTTGCTAGCTGATCTTCTGTCCCCTTTACACTGTGTTCCATTGATGTATATTGCATGTAGTATGTAGTAATGACAGTAATGCTGAGGCTATCAGATGTTAGACGCAGCTTTTTGCTGCGCTGAAGACTTTATTTGTACCAGAACATTGATATATTTAAAACAAAACTGATTACTAATTATTTGATCTCTTTTATACTCTTAATTTTTTAAATTACTCTCATGGCGATTGTGTCTTTGAAAGAAATATGAATGGAGCCATGTACCAGATGTATTAGTGTAGGAATTGATCTCATCCACCGAGAAACTGAATCTGGGGAGCAGATGCTTCACTATGATCGATTGCAGGAATCTTAGTGCAATGTCCCTACCTCTATAGTGGGATACTGATCTTGTGTATCCAGGTCATAACCCTGCACAAAAAGGGGAAGATAAAGGACAGAATGTGAGGAGAGAGGGTTGGAATTATGGAAAGGTTAGAAACAGTAAGGAAGCCAGTACTGGGTATAAAACTAAAAAAAAAAAGTAATTTTTCTGAGTGAGGATATTCAGATGCACCTATGGTTTATCTTTGAGGTAAATAATAAAAAAATAAATAAAATAAGTTCGAGTGTTTTAAAGAAACAGGGTCTAAGAATACTACAATTCTTTCAATCTATAATTTTGTTATAGAGGTATTAAATCAACGAGAGAAAATTCGACATCATTCAGAACATTTGTCAAAAAGAAGTAAACTTGGTTAAATCAGATGCACTACCTAATTTCTCTGCAGCGCATTTTCTGATATACAGTATCTAATGAGCTGAATTTTAAAATGACAGTGAAAAAAAGATGCAGCCTACACACAGATCTGCTAACATCTTTTCTCATCTTGCTAGAAATGAGACAAACTAAATGACTATAGCTTTTTAATAATTTGAGAAATAGTCAGATGGTGTTATTGCCTATCCACGGATGTTTTTGTGCCAGGGCCAAAGACGTGCCAGCTACTGTTATTAGCATGAAATAAGGCAATGAATTAAAGTTTGTAATCATCATCTGACCTGTGAAATACTAATATATTGTTCTTTACACATTTGCATACTCGGTTGATTTGAGAATTAATTTTGTGGTTAAAATGGATATTGAACAATTAAAATAAAAATCTATATTGAAATATGATGCTAATTTAATCATGGTATAGCGATATTACAACAAATTAGTATTCATACACACAGACCTCTCAGTTCTCAGCAACATTACATCAACCTTTTTCCTCTTTACATACACACACACACACACACACACACACACACACACACACACACACACACACACACACAAAAATATATATATATATATATATATTTTTTTACACACACACACACACACACACACACACACACACACACACACACACACACACACACACACACACACACTACAATGCAATATAATGTAAATAATAAGTGTTAACATCTAACAGAAAACCTCACCGTATCAATGATAATATGCTTTTTTGGTTATATAACAGAATATACTTGCATAGAAGAACAAAGAAAAAAGAAATGTATAAAAGACCTATAATGTGAAATAAAATGCATATATGTGCAGCTCTGTGCATCAGTATGTGCAAGATCTAAAATACATAGATAAATAAAAAGATAATTAATTTTGTGTTTAAAAATTATTCAATAATACAATTAGTACAATAGACTATAATAAATTACTACTATATAAGCCAAGCCCTTTTGGTTAAAAAAATGATGAACAAAATAATATAAAATTCTGAAATATTCTAAAAAGATAATTTTTAATTAGATATCTTTTTTTGTTGAATATTTTAAGTAAAAATAATCTTGTGCATTCTGATACTTAATTGAATTTATTCTAGGCCTTTTTAATTTTGTGTGTTTAAAGCATTAAATTAGTTACACAATGTCTAAATATATAATTCGTTTTATTGTAATTGTAATACAAACACTACTAGAATAGAACTATATTCAGGATGATTTTATTTGTATATCACATATTATATCATATATCATATCCATGTTTTTTATATTTTGACTTCATACTGCATTATCCATAATGTTTTCAGCTTGCCTGGCTTATTTTTCCAGTTGTCTTCTGATTTGTAAGAGGTTTTAATTTAATTATACTATAGCCCTTTCCTGACACAGTTCTAACAAAGTTTGTGTCAAATAAAGTGCTTTTCCCCTAATTTTTCAAATGTTTGTGTTACTCAACATTTACCTAATAATACTTTCACACTCACTAACACACTTGTGAATGCTTGGATAATTTATTCAATGTATCCATTAGTGCCTATATTGTTGCACCCTACTTCCTTGATCCATTAACTAAGACACTGCAATTAGAAAAAATCAATACAATGAAAAATCACACACACACACACACACACACACACACACACACACACACACACACACACACACACACACACACACACACACACTCTTTTTCTTAATATCCTTGCTAACCTCTTAATATCCTTATTAATGCAATGCAGTGTAATTAGTGTTTTTGGGCAAACATTTGAATCGATCTGATTAAAAATCCACATTTTGTTGCAGTTTTCTCTTTTATTCCCACACACATCTTGCAGTACATTTGGTCACAACATTACAGTTTAAACTTTGCAAAATTTAGTCACCTCCTGTAGTGGTAGATGTTTGGATTGTTTTAATAGGTCACTTTAGGCATTATCAACAATTGACATAATATTATAATGCAAAAAAAAAAAAGTTAGTTAATGTTATGATATTTTATGATGCCAAGAAGGGTGTTAAAATAATGTCTTATATTTTATGGAAGTTTCTTCTTACTGTGTGTAGCAATTTTGGCAGTACACCACTTACAGAACCCCGCAAAGTAAACACAAGCTTTTTATTTGGGCGCATGGCCTTGGCATAGTCATCGGTCAGTAACATAATGTAAAATTTTTTACAAACACAAATAATGTTCCAATTTTCTAGCTTGCTCAAGACTTTCTGCTCAGTTTAGACATTGCTCCGCTCATGGTCACACACACTCACCTCAGTGCTCAGAGAAACAGTAATAAAAAAAAAAAAGATCAGATTTTCCCCACTAGAGATACAGGAATTTTTTGGCCTTAGTGAGAGAAAATGTGACAGCCTTTTGAAGCAAGGTCGTGAGACAGTTTCATGATGTGAACATGTGAGAAATTTAAAAAAAATGTCACTGCCTTGTATTTTATCTTATGTTTTACGTCTATTCACTTCACAGCTTATCTGCTGCACTTAATAATCAAATCACTGTTACGTGTAATTTGGATTATCGTGTAGGGGAGAGCGAGGACGATTGCACCACGTTTCGCATTTCTTTCAGTTTCTCTGAGCCTGTTTGTATTGAAAAGCCAAAAGTTGAATGCAATAAACCCACATCAGTCAGCTGCCCAGCAATACTGCTGAAACATGCGTACATATGATAATATCCATACAATCTGTACTTGAACAGACAAAGTTAAATGTTGCAACTGACTCCATAACTGGGGGCAGTTGAGTAAGTGTGTGCCTTGCATTGCCAGCATTGTATCCAAATCTCTCTTGTTTTCGAGTAGTGTAGGCTAAATTGTGGCCTAATCTGACTGTATTTACTTAAAAAAGGTCGAACACCTGGCAACTGAAAAGGTTTTTGTATTAATCCATATGATTACAATGTTATGATGCTATAAATGTTGAGCTCTTTTAGAAGCTAAGAAAACACTGATTTTAATGATATGACTCTAAATGGTTTAGATAGGATGACAAAAAATCTTAACCTAGAAATGAGTTTTTTGCAGAAGAAACGGTTACATACGGTAGCTTTGTTTCAGAAAGCGGGAGGAAATAACTGAGCGTGTATTATCACTGTCTCATGCTACAATAGTCTCCGCTCTCCCCTAATCATCAAATGTTCATGTTTGTTCCGTGTTACCTGCATTTCCGTTCATTTCCAAACAACATTCACATTGTAATATTAAAACTCTCATGTTTATTTCCTTAAACAGTTTCCTCATTGGTTCTAAAGAGGAATTTTCACCTTTTATTTGATAGGCAAAAAATGCACATGCTTTTCCCTTTTCTATTGCTTTGCCATCTCTAGGATTTCTAAACAGAGACGGTATGTGTTAGAATACAAAAATTGTTTTTTAAAAAATGTGTTTAGCTACATAGTTTTATTATCCCTTACTTGCTTGCTTAAATCTGTATTGCTTATTTAAATAGAACCTGCGTAAACCATTTGTTGTTAAAGAGAAAAGTCATTTATGGTTCCGTTTTCTTTTCTGCTAATAAGACTGTTGATTACTTTATTGTAGATATGATAGCCACTGATTGTACTCTTTGTTCATTTTAGAAAAGAAATTGGTCTGCTATATAAACACCGGTTGTGCATATTTTTCTGTACTGTATAAAGTGTATACTCTTGACTGAGAAATCACACTTCTTTATTTGTGTGTGCAGTTTGGTGACTCCATTGTCAAAATTATGAGCTGAACTTATGTTTTTCTATACTTTTTGTTGAGCTCACTACAGTCATCATTCATTGCTGCTAAAATTTTAGATGCTACAGCTGCTCATTCAGATGGAAATTTCCAGTGATTATTGAAACAGGGTTACACTCCTTGTCCGATATTATTCATTCCAGGCTTGTGTGTCCATGAAATGACTATCTAAAGTTAGACCTGCCATCATGGTACAGTATGAGCATATCAAGAACAGGAAATAGGGGGTGAAATTTATGGTCACTCTGATGCAAGGTGCTGTGTGAGTTGCTGTGGAGTCCAGTGGTTGTATTCACAATGGGAAATATTCATAGTGATTTGAGTTATTCCACTTGGTTTTCTGAATGGCTTAATCAAATTATGCTGAGTACCCCCAGAAATATACCTTGCCGGGCACATGGACGTTCATGAATGTCACCTGGTGTGGCCTCTGAAATGCCCCACTTTGATCCAGACTGTGGAGGATTGATGTCTGGTTACAACAGTAGGATACACACAAATATGTCATGAGATGACATGGTATGCCCTAGATCAATTGCAGGAATCTTAGTGCAATGTCCCTACCTCTATAGTGGGATACTGATCTTGTGTATCCAGGTCATAACCCTGCACAAAAAGGGGCAGAAAAAAGCACAGAATGTGAGGAAAGGGGGTTGGAATTATGGAAAGGTTAGAAACATTAAGGAAGCCAGTACTGGGTATAAAACTAATTTAAAAAAAAAGTAATTTTTCTGTGGAACTGGAGTGGGAGAAGATCCGAGAATGGCTATGAGAAGGAAATAAATAAAAAGAAAAGAGAAGCCTTTTCACCCCATATACACACCATATACACCATGTTTTCCGTTCATAAACATCCATGCAGTGTTGCTGGTTGGTGGATGCATTCAGCCTTTTATTTAAGTCTCCAGATGCACTGCTTTATTGGTTATTTGATTTTGTAATGTGTATAATGTATATTGTGAGAAGTGTGTTCCGGAAATGGCACCAGTATGCTACTCTCAGAAAACTTGTTAAAAAGCTATAATTTGAGATCAAATTCCAAGTAAGTGCTAAAATTGTTTTTGTCTGCTCTAACTGAGTACCTTGTTGAAACGGTGTTCAAGCCAATTGACTTGTTTGCCTTGTATGGACATCCCTCCCCATTGTTCCAAACACAGTAATATATGGCTTAAATGTCTTGCTTCACATTGAAAGCAATTAAGGATATCTTCAGGTAACTTAAAAATATATCAAGAAAAAAGATTCCAGTTGTATTTTTCACATGCACAATCATACACAGTACAGAGTGCAATTGTAATTTTGTCCGTTTGAGGTAGTAGGTGATTATACTGTACGTCCACAAAAACTTTGGTGTGTTGTCTATGCAAACTTTTGCTAAATGATATTTAGAATATAATACATATTGATGTGGAATGAAATGTCTGTCAATTGTATGGAAAACTGTACCCCATTTGGATTCTTTGTCTCCAAAACAGATTCAAAGTTAAGCTTGTTAAATAATAATCAAGCTAATTTCCATCCATTGCATCTGCCCAGCTTGATTTCTTTGCGAGCACTGTTAATTGGTAATTAGAATGGGCTGCTACACCAATCACAGCTATGAAGAGTGTGACTCAGTCAGTGCTTAGAAAAAATGTCAGCAACACACACACACACAGAGAAAGAGAAAGAGAGTGAGAGAAAACAAGAGAGAGCAATTACAAATTCACAGACTTTTTACATTCTTCTAATCAGATTTAAATCTTGTTTGTTCATATTCCATCAACAACTTATTTAGGTGACATTATTGGCAATTAATACAGGTTTGGAACAACAGGGTATAAGCAGAACCAGCAGGGAAGTAAATTAGCAAGCCATCCATATAATATTCAGCCATGAAATTATTTTTGAATCGACTTCACTTTTGATTCTAAATTGCAATTTTTCATCATTTGACAATTCAGATCATTTCAAGCTCCGGACTGAAGGTTTCATCACTGTGCTTATGGTTATCGATGAGAAACTTTAATGAATTACATCTTTCAATTTGTACTAATGACATGAAGGCTCTGAGAAAGACTGGTGTTTACAGTGTTGCTAAGGATGTCACTGATTTTTAGGATCTGACTGATCTGAGCTCGTCGCTGGATTTAAAATTTAGAAAAAGAATCAGAAAGAAAGAAAATCAGTGAGGGAGTCACACATTCCATGCAAAGGAAAAACATTATTTATATATATATATATATATATATATATATATATATATATATATATCTATATATATATGGAGGACTTAGTAGTATAGTATATTTTATATGTGTATATATATGACATAGTATAGATTATATAGGACAATAACAAAATAACATGGTGTTAGTTGTGTCTTGTGAGCACAAATTTGGTGAAGCACAAAGGTATTAACATCAAGGTGGCTTCAGACTAAAGTTTAGAGGTTATAACAGTTGACTCATGTTATAGGCTACTACTGTATCTATTCAGACTTACCCCATATTAGGCAGTCATCCAGCATATAGTCTAGCAGCTAGTTTTGAGTGGTTTTAGATGTAAATTTGTTTAACTGTGTTCAGTACAACAGAAGTGTCTCCATTGCATACACAAACAACTACGTACACAGATGATGCTCCAGCCTCTGTCTGGCTTTAGCAGAGTTTTCAGTCTGACAACATCTGAAACTACACAAAAGCACTAAAACAATGGTCACTGGAAAAGGGAGAGACATTTGTCTTTTTATTCTCAGACTCTGCTTGGGAAGCAAGGCCACATTGGTACACACATTTGTAATGTACAGACATTATTCACTTCATAACCCTGCTTTCCTTCTCCCAATCTTTGCAATGCATCTTCCTACTGTAAATGGTTCGGTACATCATAGCCATACTTTCCACACTAAAAAGTTGCCTTTGTTTGTGGCCAAGGATTTTAGTTTTTGAGAACCCTGTTATTAGCCTGAGGTTGTCCCCTGTTCCTACCCTGTGCATGGGGTAGCATGACTTCTGCTCCAATTGGCCTCAGTTTAGAGCTTATAAGCAGTTCCTATCTAAAAGGAGCAGTGAACACTACCTCATGGTTGTGCAAAATATAGAAAGAAAAGAGAAAAACACAGTACAGTCATCATAATCTCATAATCTTTAACATCCAAGGGAGTTTTTCCTCGCCACAGTCAACTGTGTCGCCTTAGACTTGCTCTTTGGAGAAAAATACAAACACATTTAAATATATCTAATATTAATCTTGAATTTTTGTATTATATTAATCTTTATATTAACCTTCTGTTTTATGTTTATGTTCTGTAAAGCTTCTTTGAGACAATGGCAATTGTTAAAAGCGCTATACAAATACATTTGAATTTGAATTATTAATCTCACCTACATTATTTAGTATATAGATCTTATGCACCAAACATTGGCAAGTGAGCAAACATGTCATGACAATATTTCATTCTTTTTATGTATTTATTTTTTCTGTGTCATGGCATCGTACAGTAAACTCTAGCATTCGTGTGACAAAATTTAGATTACACCGCTTTCATGCTTTCATTATTCTGTTTTATTGTGCTGGTGCATTGGTTCATATTTCTAAGCAATATCTATTCTCTGTTTAATATGTGATTGAAGAATTTTATTTCAAGGTACTTGAAGAACATTCATAATGTGGGTTAAGCTGTTTCATGTGCATTTATTTAATAGAATAGAATGCTGTGTCCTAAACCACACAATATACCCTAAGTAGCCTTAATATTAATGACAACATAGGGTTAGTGGCATACGATTTATTTTAGTACATTTACATTTACAGCATTTGGCAGACGCCCTTATCCAGAGCGATGTACATAAGTGCTTAAATCTCTAACATTCAATACATTAATGCTGGTTCACTAGGTTACATATGTAACCCAGATAAAGTTATGGGTGTTTGTTTTAGATTTATGCATTTATGCAAAAAAACAATTGTTTATGTTCCATGTAAATAGTTGTCCAACTGAATGTTGTGTAAATTAAAATTCATTGGCCAGTAATGAGTCATGTGATACCTGAATAAGATAACCGTAATTAAAAATAATTAATTATTTGTTAATTGTGTTTTTTTTGTTTAAATAATATACATATGCTGGTAAAAATTATTTAAAAAGAACTTGTATTTTGTTTAAGTTTTATTAATTTTGTGTCACATGATGATGGGTGTATGCTGGGTGCACGTGTGCATGGAGAGAAAAAGGGAGGGAGAGTAAGACAATGGAGCTGCTGCACTAAAAAGTACGACCTGTTCTTTAATTAGTGTAACGAAGCTAATTAGGTGTTCAACCCGAACCCTTAGACGCGATAGTTTCTGTTTGGAGTGGTAAAGACATCGGAAAGACGTCGATCTCGCCTCTGACGAACGGATATTTAAGTGGTGGATTACTGCGCCATGTGCATGAACTTGGTTAACGGACTGGCGGATAGCTAGCTCAACTAGCAAGGACTTCGTGTGGTGAAGGAGTATCCCGTGAAGCATCCAAGCTCTGTCTGTGTTCTTCAGCGCCCTTTTTCTTTCTGCTGCGTGTAAGGAATACAAGCCATCTTCATCAAGGTACTATTTTCCGTTTGTTGCCCTCGTGGTGAAGTAGCCATTTTGTTTTGGTTTCTACGAACCCCAGCTACGTACAGGCCTGCAACTGGTAGACTGAGTGCAGTTTTCATTTACTTTTGCCGGCTTTTATTATTTATTTTGTGACAAGTTTGAGTAATAATTTGATGTTATTGATATTTTTCATTTAAACTTGACCTTGATTTTTTTTTAACACAATCTGCACAATATTTTATCTGACCACACGTTTAGTAAACTGTTCATTTTGTTTAAATTGTGTTGTGTCTGTATTTAGTGTGTTTCATTTTCCTCGGTACCTGTTGATATATTTAATTATAAATAGAACCCACACTCAAGGTAAAGATGAGACGAATTGATTAGGCTTAATATTGTTAGATATTTATTTAAAAGAGCTCAGGTTAGCCACCCCATATTAGCCGGTAACGCTAGGGGCGCTACATAAATTGGAGGCACCGCTGGGATTATTGAGTGGGTTTTTAATAATTAAAGTTTCAAGTAGTAATAAAGTACAACATGGCAAGCCGAGCAGAGCTAGCATTAGAGCTTAAAGGATGGTGCCAGGGTGAAGCTTTAGATGAAACTCGTGCACTTATGGTTATCATCCATGATGACGTGAGTGTAAGTAATATTGAAGATGCTCTTCAGAAGGTGAAGAGTTGGGGCCGTGTTCGTGTCAGAGGCCGAACGTTTAGCCTGCAGCACAATAATTATATGGTCTTGTGTGAATGTAAAGAAATAGTAAGAGGAGAGAGTGTTCCTTCTGAAATCTTTCCTGACACGGGTGGTGAACCATGGCCTATCATCAGAGCCGATGAATGCCCACAAACAGATGTGCCAGGGTTTAATCAGAAGTTAGCAGGACTACTGCAGGCTGAAGGTAAAACCTTGGAGGATCTTCGCACGTTCTTTCCAGGACAAGAGCCTGCCTCTAACCCAACAGAGGCGATACTGCGAGCTGTGTCAGATTTTTTAGATAAGACCTCTAAGCCATCAAGTGAACATGTCAGCTATCGCCGCCTACGATTTTTCTCTGGGATATTGCCCACTCCAGCAGGGGAAGAACAGTTTGACCACTGGCTGGAGCAGGCACGTGTCATGGTGGAGGAATCTGACTGCTCTTTCAAAGAGAAAAAACGGAGACTGATGGAATGTCTTAGAGGCCCAGCACTAGAACTTGTTAAAGCTGTGCGAGCTAGTAATCCAGATGTGAGTCCTGAGGATTGTTTAGAGGCTCTTGAGCATGCTTTTGGTACAGCAGAGTCAGGAGATGACTTGTACTTTGCATTTCGTTCGTTGCAGCAGCAAGCTGGTGAAAAGCTCTCTGATTTCCTTAGACGGCTTGAACATTCACTAAATAAGGTGATCCAGAAAGGTGGTCTTCCTTCTGATTGTGCTGATAAAGCAAGATTAGAACAGTTATTGAGAGGCGCTATAGCTTCTGATCTGATGTTGGTCAATCTCCGGTTAAGAGAAAGGAAAGCAAAGCCACCCACATTTCTCGAATTATTGAGAGAGATACGTGAAGAGGAAGAGTATGAAGCCTCAAGGAGAAAGATTAGTCCGGTTGTGCAAGGTGCCTGCATCATACAGGAGATGGAGGTAAAACAGACTTAACTTCAACACTTGAAATCTGAGATAAAAGAGCTCAAGTCGTTAGTTGCTGCTGTGGTGTCAAAGCCAGCTCAAGTTAGATCAGACCAGGTAGAGAAATCTCCTCTAACTACACCTAGTGAAAACAGTTCTGACTGTGAAGAACAATACTATTGAAAATCCAGTGGGTACAGGAGTTCCTGATGGACTGGTTGGCCCACCTAGCGTAGTGCCATTGAGAATAAATGGAAAGCCCTGCACTGCATTGCTGGACAGTGGCTCACAGGTGACCATCATTTTTGAGCATTGGTATGAAAAATACTTGTCCGAGACACCGATACAGCCTGTTTCTGGTTTGTCACTTTGGGGTTTGAGTGAATCTAGTACAAGCTACCCTTACCGTGGCTATGTAGTGGTAGACTTGGAATATCCAGCGGAGGTGTTTGGGACTAGCCAGGTAACACTTCTTGCTCTCATATGTCCCAGTTCTAGAGCTGAAGACCAAACACCAGTGATTGTGGGTACAAATGCTAGTCACGTCAGACGGCTAGTGAAACAATGTAGGGAGAATGGTATTGATGTGGCCCAAACCCTTGGCATTTCTGTTAATGTACTGGAAGATGAACCTGCACACAATAAGATTGATGCTCCTGTCCAAGGAGATGAAGAGATTGGGCAGGTCAGATGGCAAGGTGCAGGCCCATTGATTTTACAGCCAGGAGATTCTACACATGCAATGTGCAAGGTTGAGTTAAAGAATCATGTGGAGCATGAGATCCTGATGATTGACTCCTCCCCAAAAGCTGATCTTCCTGCAAGTGTGTTTCTTCACCCTATGGTTGTGCCCAGTGGAGCAGTGGATATCAATAGTTTCAGAGTACTGGTCAAGAATGAATGCTTGAAAGAGACTGCTATACCTGTCGGAGCAGTGATAGGATGTATTTATCATGCTGATGCAGTCACTACTATTCCTCCTCGAGAGACAGTTTCATCTGAGTGTGATATAAATTTGATGAACTTCGGCGACTCTCCAATCTCAGAACAATGGAAGAATAGACTGCGTAGAAAACTGGCCCAGAAGTCTCATGTCTTCTCTATGCATGAGTGGGATGTGGGATTAGCTAAAGGAGTGGAGCATAAAATTCGACTTTCAGATACTCGTCCCTTTCGTCAGAGATCTCGTCGACTGGCTCCTGCTGACATTGAAGATGTGCGAAAGCATCTACAGGAACTGTTGCAGGCAGGGATCATCGCTGAATCTAGAAGCCCCTATGCATCTCCAATTGTAGTGGTTAGAAAAAAGAATGGGACTGTCAGGATGTGCATAGATTACAGACTGCTAAATAGCCGAACCATACCTGACCAGTATACTACACCATGCATTGAGGATGCACTGAATGCACTGTCAGGGAGTCAATGGTTCTTCGTACTTGATCTGCGTAGTGGCTACTACCAGATAGCAATGTCTGAAGAAGACAAAGAGAAAACCGCATTCATATGCCCATTAGGATTTTATCAATTTGAACGTATGCCACAGGGCATTACAGGGGCTCCGGCTACCTTCCAAAGGTTAATGGAGAAGGCAGTTGGGGACATGAACCTTTTACAAGTCTTGGTATATCTTGATGACTTAATTGTCTTTGGAAAGACACTGGAAGAGCACGAAGAGAGGTTGCTCAAGGTCCTTGACCGTCTTGGAGAGGTTGGGCTGAAACTTTCTGTAGATAAGTGTCAGATCTGCTTGTCCAAGGTAAAATATCTTGGGCACATTGTGTCTGCAGAAGGGGTTGCCCCTGACCCAGAAAAGATTTATGCTGTTACCCAGTGGCCTATGCCAACGAACCTAAAGACACTGCAGTCTTTTCTTGGATTTTGTGGCTATTATTGCAGATTTATTGCGAATTATTCTGCAATTGTTAGACCCCTTACTGAGCTCACCAAGGGCTATGCTCCCACTCAGAAGAGTAAGAAAAAAGCCTTGGATGTGACAAGAGTTTACTTGAGAGAGTCCGAACCGTTTGGAGCAAGATGGAATCAATCTTGTACAGATGCATTTCACCAGATTATTCACTGTTTGACACATGCACCAGTACTGGCCTTTGCAAACCCTCAACAGCCCTACATCCTGCATGTTGACGCCAGCTTAAAAGGACTGGGTTCCGTATTATATCAAGAGTCTGCTGAGGGCTTACGACCTGTTGCGTTCGCTAGCCGAAAGCTGAGCACATCTGAAAGAAATTACCCTGTACATCAGTTAGAATTCTTGTCCCTCAAGTGGGCAGTAATGGACAAGTTTCATGAGTACTTGTATGGAGCAAGATTTACAGTGCGTACCGATAACAATCCCCTTACATACAGGCTGTCCACAGCAAAGCTCAGTGCTGTAGGCCATCGCTGGCTAGCTAGTTTGACATCTAGTATCGACCAGGCCGGCACAATATAGATGCCGACTTATTATCTAGAAACATGCCAGATGATGTGAATGGAGCAGATGAATGGGTGACAATACCTCAGTCTGGTGTAAAGACACTCTGCCAGCCTGGGTCTCAGCCAGCCGTTCCTACCAGTTCACCTGTCTGTTACTCAGTTGGGGGCATCTCCCCATTGTGTCCCAAACCTGTATGCTTTCCCGACACACCTGGAGTTAAAGTCCCTTGAACTTCTGTCTAGACAGAATCTCAGGAGAGCTCAGGAAGAGGATGATGCTATTCGACCAGCCATTCAGGCCGTAAATCATGGGAATTGGCCAGATGACAAGAACACCAACCCAGAGCTCTTGCGTCTGAAGAGAGAAACTGGAAAGTTGTCAACGAAAGATGGCTTGTTGTACCGTTTCAGTAAACGATCATCAGGAGATGAGGTCTGTCAACTTCTCTTGCCAAGAAAGTTCAGAGAAATGGTTATGCGGGCGATGCATGATGATTTAGGACACTTTGGGCAGGAAAGGACCATTGAACTAATCAGGAGTAGGTTCTTCTGGCCAAAAATGGCTGTAGATGTTGAGGAGTACATAAAAAATTGTGGAAAGTGCATTTCTTATAAGACTCCTCCACAGAAAGCTGCTCCATTACACCAGATTATAAGCCATGGGCCTATGGACCTAGTGTGCATGGATTTTCTTTCCATGGAGCCAGACTCCAAAGGGTTTAGTAACGTACTTGTAGTCACAGACCATTTTACACGGTACGCTCAGGCTTTCCCAACTAAAAGCCAAAAGGCCCAAGTCGTGGCAAAGATCCTTGTGGAAGGGTACTTTGTACATTATGGACTCCCTACCAGGATACATTCAGATCAAGGTAGAGACTTCGAGAGTCGATTGATTCGGGAACTCCTGCAATTGATGGGGATTCGTAAGTCTCGGACAACCCCATATCATCCACAAGGAGACCCGCAGCCCGAAAGGTTCAATCGTACCTTATTGTCAATGCTTGGTACTTTGGGCCATGAGAAGAAACGCACCTGGAGTCAACAAGTGAGTTACTTGGTTCATGCATACAACAGTACAAAGTGTGATGCCACTGGTTATTCGCCTTATTACTTGATGTTTGGGCGTGAGGCAAGACTTCCAGTTGACTTATGTTTTGGAACGTCCCCTGATGGTATAGAGACCACTTCTCATTCTCGGTATGTTGCAAAGCTAAAAGAGAATTTGAAGCTAGCCTACAAGTTAGCCTCTGATGCTGCAGATAGAAGGCACCAGAGAAACAAACGATTGTATGATCGAGTCACTTTTCGAGCATTAGAGTTTTTCTTAGGAACTTGGGTCTGAAAGGGAAACACAAGCTAGAAAGCAAGTGGAAACATGAGCCCTATGTAGTTACAGGAAAACTGCTTAATCTGCCTGTGTTTAAGGTCAAGCGGGAGGATGGTAGTCCTGGGACAAGGACAATACACAGAGATCATCTTCTTCCCATTGGACAGCTAGTGAGAATGCCCCCTGCTGATCCTGGTAAAAATCTGCCAGTCCGACCTCGAACCAGAGCAGTTACACAAAATAAGAGAGATGTAAGCTCAGAGACTCCACAGTCCATCAGAGTCTTCCGATTCATCTTCTGAGTTGGAGTATTGTATAACTTCACAGAGAGAGTTTGCACCTACCGTTCCCAGTGTTTCTAGACCTACAAGTGATGATGATGATGATGTGGACTCCCACCTTACTCCAGAAGGAGATTGCATAGGTGATGAATACCCTGAGAGAGACTTGGACTCTGAGTCTGATGAGAACAGAGATGAGGAGTGCAAAGAAAGTCTAACTTCAGAAGAGACATCTGGTCTTGAATCAGAGTCTGAACCAGAAAAAGAATAGACTGATGTCCGTAAAGACATTATTGTGTCCAGGCCTGAGCCCAGACAAAAGAGATCTGTGAAGCCAACCATTAGACTCACGTATGATGAGTTAGGTAGATCCAAAGATCAGCCTCTAACTATTGTGCACAGGGGTATTGTTATGAAGATTGGATCAGAGTAAGGAAACAATAAGTACCTAAATAGTTATTGTGCCCCTAAAGATCCTTAGTTAATTTTGCTAGTGTCTTATGAGGACATACAGACATTTAGAAAGGGGAGGGTGTAACCCAGATAAAGTTATGGGTGTTTGTTTTAGATTTATGCATTTATGCAAAAAACAATTATGTTCTATGTAAATAGTTGTCCAATTGAATGTTGTGTAAATTAAAATTCATTAGCCAGTAATGAGTCACGTGATACCTGAATAAGATAACCGTAATTAAAAATAATTAATTATTTGTTAATTGTGTTTTTTTTTGTTTAAGTAATATACATATGCTGGTAAAAATTATTTAAAAAGAACTTGTATTTTGTTTAAGTTTTATTTTGTGTCACATGATGATGGGTGTATGCTGGGTGCACGCGTGCATGGAGAGAAAAAAGGAGGGAGAGTAAGACAATGGAGCTGCTGCACTAAAAAGTACGACCTGTTCTTTAATTAGTGTAACGAAGCTAATTAGGTGTTCAACCCGAACCCTTAGACGCGATAGTTTCTGTTTGGAGTGGTAAAGACATCGGAAAGACGTCGATCTCGCCTCTGACGAACGGATATTTAAGTGGTGGATTACTGCGCCATGTGCATGAACTTGGCTAACGGACTGGCGGATAGCTAGCTCAACTAGCAAGGACTTCGTGTGGTGAAGGAGTATCCCGTGAAGCATCCAAGCTCTGTCTGTGTTCTTCAGCGCCCTTTTTCTTTCTGCTGCGTGTAAGGAATACAAACCATCTTCATCAAGGTACTATTTTCCGTTTGTTGCCCTCGTGGTAAAGTAGCCATTTTGTTTTGGTTTCTACGAACCCCAGCTACGTACAGGCCTGCAACTGGTAGACTGAGTGCAGTTTTCATTTACTTTTGCCGGCTTTTATTATTTATTTTGTGACAAATTTGAGTAATAATTTGATGTTATTGATATTTTTCATTTAAACTTGACCTTGATTTTTTGAACACAATCTGCACAATATTTTATCTGACCACACGTTTAGTAAACTGTTCATTTTGTTTAAATTGTGTTGTGTCTGTATTTAGTGTGTTTCATTTTCCTCGGTACCTGTTGATATATTTAATTATAAATAGAACCCACACTCAAGGTAAAGATGAGACGAATTGATTAGGCTTAATATTGTTAGATATTTATTTAAAAGAGCTCAGGTTAGCCACCCCATATTAGCCGTTAACGCTATGGGTGCTACACATACTTAAGATACCATGAGTTTAAAACATTTGTTCAAAGTTACAATGAAAAAGTGTTAAATGTTTTTTGTTTTTGTTTTTTTTAAATTCAAAAGATAAGGAACAAAGTCCTAGTTGAACTGTTTCCTGAATAAGTAGGTCTTCAACCACCACTTGAAAATAGCCAGTGACTCAGCTGTCTGGACCTCTAGGGGAAGTTCATTCCACCACCTTGATGCCAGAACAGAGAAGAGTCTTGTAGTATACTTGCCTCTTACCCTGAGAGATGGTGGAACCAGTCAAGCAGTGCTGGTTGATTGGAGGTTGCGGGGTGCAGTGCCAGAAATGATGAGGGCTTTGAGGTAAGGGGGAGCTGGTCCATTTTTGGCTTTGTATGCCAGCATCAGTGTTTTGAATCTGATGCGTGCAACTACCGGAAGCCAGGGAGGGATCGCAGCAGCGGGGTGGTATGCGAAAACTTTGGCATGTTGATAACAAGCCGGGCAGCTGCATTCTAGATCATTTGCAGAGGACTGATTGCGTTCATAGGTAGACCTGCCAGCAATGCGTTGCAGTAATCCAGTCTAGAAATAACAAGAGACTGAACAAGTACCTGAGCAGTCTGTGTGGACAAAAATGGCCGAATCTTTCTAATGTTGTAGAGAAGAAACCGACATGAGCGAGTCACATTAGCAACATGAGAGGAAAAGGAAAGTTGATTGTCCATGGTTACCCCAAGGTTGCGAGCTGTGGCTGAAGGGGAGATCAGATCGTTGTGCAAGGATAAAGGAAGATCATGACCTGGGGATGAATCACCTGGTATGAACAGCAGTTCAGTTTTGCTAGGATTGAGCTTTAACTGATGAGCAGTCATCCATGATGAAATTTCTGCCAGACATGCTGAGATCCGGTCAGAAGCTGTGGCATCTGAGGGTGGGAAAGAGAAGATAAGTTGTGTATCATCAGCATAACTTATCTTCTCTCTCATAGTAGTATGCATATGGGATACAAGTATTTGTGACTTAAAAACTGTAACAAAACTGTTATATTATTGTATTGTTTTTTCAGTTTTTTTAATGAACAAGTACACACTGAACAGGAAGCAGTAAACAAAAACCTAATTATTGTGTAAAGCCTGAGCTGAGAAGTTTAGTAGAAAGAAATATATCCCTTTAACATTTATCTTTTCAGTGATAAATGACCATGTTGTCACCTTAGTTTCTTGAAATCTGATGCAGAAATCTGTGTTCAAATGCTTCAGAGAGATGTATCATGTTACTGGTTATAAGCCCGCTTTAACAAACCAATAGAAGCATCGCAGATGACCTAACTTAAATTATCTTATATAAGGTATATTGTAATTCTTTAATTAATGAGGATATTAAAATATACTGTGTTTTAAAAATTTAAAAAGATAGTTACATTTCTGAAACTATCTATATTACTGTCTCTTATATTTTATTAAACAAACAAACAAACAAACAAACAAATAAAAACAATTCCTACCAAAAAAAAAAAAAAACACAGAAATTGATTTTCGTAACAGTGATCAGTAACAGTAGTATTAAGTCAAGGTGACCAAGAATATATATATATTTTTTATATTGCTTTATTAAAATATTCATTTTTTGCTTTTAGTGATAATAGTGTTAAACTAGAACAGGAACACTGACTGTAAAGCCAGCAGCCTACAGATTATGTGGTCCTCCATCCTGAAAGGTTCCCCAAACCTGAAAGGTTTCAGAAAGTTCAAAAACAAATTCCAATATCCTTGACAATCGACCAGAATTGAATTTGACCAGAATCGATTTATTTACGGCAGAATTTTTGAAGTCTGTCACATAAGTGGAAACATTTCTTGAGAATTATATACAGTACAATCTAATAACCCATCAAACAGATTTGTATGTATGTTTCTTCTGTGTAAATGAATTTTTCATTGGCCATTTTATTTGGAACACCTGATCATTCATGCAATCACATGGCATCAGCTCAAGACATTTACAACATCTGGCAGACACAATATTAAGCGAAATCCAGAGCGATTTACATTTATGTTATTCATACAACTGAGCAATCGAGGTCATTGCTTAAGGACCCAGCAGTAGGGGATGGTGGTAATGGGAACTCACAACCTTCCAATGCATAGTCCAACATGTTAACCACTGACATACCACATCTGTGATTCAGATACAGGTCGAGTTTCAGGTAATGTTCAGTGACTTTGATTGTGGCATAGTGCCAGAATTGTTGAGATTTTCACACACAACAACCTGTACAGTTTTTCACATGGACAAAAACTAATTCTGCAATTCTTGATGAATGAGAGAGGACAATTCTGTATGAATGAGAGAGGACTCTACAACCGTGGTGAGCAGAAAAGCATCTAAGAACACACTACATATTGAGCAGAAAACCAAACTTGTTCCCATTTCTGTCAGCCAGGAATCTGAGGCAACAGTGGGAAGAAGTGAAAGTGACAGTTGATGAATCTCAATTTCTGCTGACATGTAGTTGTAGGTTCAAATTATGATGCCAACAAAATGAATTCATGGACCCAACCTGCATTGTGTCAGCAGTTCAGACTGATGGAGGTTTTGTAATAGTGTAGGGAATACATTCTTGGCACAGTTTGAACCCCTTACTAAAAAAGCATGTTACAGTTTATCCTTTTATAGCTACAATATGATGATACACCATGTCACAAAGCACTTTCAAAACATTTCTGAAACTGGTTCCATGAACATGACTTCAGTGGCCTCCCCATCCACCATATCTGAATCTAAGAATTTATCCAGAAGAACAAAATATTTGTAGCTTGAATGTTCAGCTGACAAATCTGCATCAGTGATGCGGTGCAGTCATGCCAGCATGGACCAGAACATCCAATTAAATGTTCCCAATAAAAAGTTTGTTGTCACTTTCTTTTTTTTTTCTATGCAGCGTAACAAAGTAAAGTAGTTAATAACCATAGTAGGATAAAGGCGAATTGTCTGAGGAAGGCATAGAGCTCAGAACTACAGCAACAACATTTCAAAAAGATGCACAGAAGTCATACATACGCACTGGGATCAAATATGAAACAGAATATGTTGAATGCTGGGCATAATCCAAGACATGGAGTACAAACAAGAGCCTCAATTTTTAATGTTTATTGCCAAGATCTATATCTCAAAGATTATCTGTCTTAAGGATTGCCAGTAATGCCATATGATCAAGGCAACAAGTCACACTGTGAGAACTGCGAGGAGAAAAAACTAGCATAAAAATAGACATATTGTGTAGTACAGAGATATCTTTTTCTAAAGAGTAGTAAACTCTTTTCACTGAATAGTTTGCTCTCGTGGCTTGGTGCAGTTTTTTTTTTTAATTACCCATTTATATAATGACCGATACATATTTAATTACATTTCACGTATACTCTAGAAAAACTGGTTGGCTGCTAAATTGTTCATTGAACATTTTAAGACATTTTCTTTGTAGACTTACTTCCTTATCCCTGTGATTGCAATTAATCTTATAAGATCATTTATTTCATTCAATATCGATGTACCACATTTTTGTTAAAGTCCGAATTTTAATAGACAGGAAGTATTTATGATGCTGACCCACACTGAAACCTGTCAGTGATTTTGTTTGTTTGTGTGTGGAGGGGACTGGAGTGTGTGAGAGCGATGTGTATGCTGCTGAGAGAGGGAATGGATGGATGAGTGTGGTGGCAGACCGTGAATAAGGTGAAGCAGAGGGATCTGGGAGCAGTGCTCTTTCATACTAACCAGTAACTCAACTGGGGATGCATTCTAATGGCACGGTTTGAAATTTCCTGTAAATTCATGAGTGGCAGAAAAGTAGTTTAAAGAAGTTTGAACATTAAGAACATTGAGCTTTTTAAATTTTTTAGAACAATGGAAGTCTTAGTAGAGAAATTATCCTTAAGTAATTAGAGTCTCTATGGTTATGTTGTATATTTTAGAGATGGCATTACACTCTACAGCACTGACAAGAATGCCAAAACAAAGTGCAACAATATATTTTTCTCCATGTGCCTGTTTGCTAATCCCAGAGTGCCACAAACTAGCCAGTCTCTGTGCTAGAGACTTGCAGGCCATGAAAATTGTGCATGGCCATTTATTATTTAAGACATAATTACGTGTGAGGCTGCTGTGTCAGGCAGCCTGTGTGAGTGAGGCTTTTCATTAGGTGGCTTGTCATACATCCGAGGCTGCAGGCATGTCACATTGCTCACTTGCTGCCAATGTTCACCCAACTTTAGATTCTTAATGAAAAGGGGCAGGCTAGAAAAGAATGGAGGACAGAAAGAGAGCATTGTCTGAACAATTTGCCCAGTTTTTTTTCCACAGCTCACAAGGTCTCCCTCTCACTTTCATCCTCTCACACTCTCCTCTTTCCCTGCTTCTATCTTCATGAAATTGGCCCCCTCTGGGACTCAATTTAAATGTCAAATGAAACTGATTGGATTTCATTGGAACTGATGGAGAGGGGCAGACTAAGGGAATGTGGGAAGAGCACAGAGAGCACTGCTAGATTGGTAAAGAAAGAAACAAGGTTATCACACTAATTTTTCCATAACAAAAAAAGATGCTCTTTAGGATTGATATGATAGATAGTTAGAATCTAGAGAATTCCTTCTAAAGACCAATCCACGTTATTTACATGGTTATTTGCAAGGACAAAAGACCCACTGTCAAAAGTCCTTGCACAAAGGGCTTAAAGCTGCATAGCTCAGCTCTCAGCGATCATTGGATTATGGTTTGTATGTAAGTCACATATATAAGTAAACTTTTGATTGAAGTGTAAATGTAAATAAGAACATCCTGCTACAACAAGAGATTGTACTTTGGTGCAACAAGCCATTACGTCCGTCCATTTGGCAAAAGCCTATAAATCTATCGATTGTTTCTGCTCAACACTGGCATCTGTTTTTCTCACATTTACTTATGTCTTTTTTGGAACGGATTAGACCGCTCAAGAACTTGTTCATCCGACTACAGTTTTTACATTATGAATTCTTACAGATTTTATTATTGCCAAATAATTTGTAACATTACACCTCCAGCTATTCCAACGTCCACAACTTGTTTAGGAGAAGAGTATCTGCCAAATGACTGCCACCCAGATTTCCCAAGATCCCGAATAAAAGGTACAAATTTGCATGTAGCAGTCAACAAAAAAGACATATGCAGTTTGTGGGTGTGTTGTCTGTGGAAAAAACAAAACAAAACATGGACTATTTGTCAGCATGTGTAAATTTAGGGAAGGAAAAGAACATGTACAGTGGTGTGAAAAAGTGTTGGCCCCCTTCCTGCTTTTTTTGCACGTTTGTCACACTTTAATGTTTCAGATCATATTAGTCAAAGATAACACAAGTAAACACATCATGCAGTTTTTAAATGAAGGTTTTTATTATAAAGGGAAACCAAAATCCAAACCTACATGGCCCTGTGTGAAAAAGTGCTTACCCCCTAAACCTACCCCCTGTTACAGCGCTGTGGGGGAATTTTGGTCACTTTGGAGGGTTTTCGAGCATTAACCTCCTTTTAAGGTCATGCCACAACATCTCAATAAGATTCAGGTCAGGACTTTGACTAGGCCACTCAAGTCTTCATTTTGTTTTTCTTCAGCCATTCAGAGGTGGACTTGCTGGTGTTTTTTGGATCATTGTCCTGCTGCAGAACCCAAGTTCGCGTTAGCTTGAGGTCTCAAACAGATGGCCGCACATTGTACTTCGAGATTTTTTGGTAGACAGCAGAATTCATAGTTCCATCGGATTACAGCAAGTCTTCCAGGTCCTAAAGAAGCAAAACAGCCTCAGACCATCACACTACTGTACCACCACCATATTTTACTCTTGGTATGATGTTCTTTTTCTGAAATGCAGTGTTACTTTTACGCCAGATGTAATTGGACACACACCTTCCAACTTTTGTTTCGTCAGTCCACAGAGTATTTTCCCAAATGTCTTGGGGATCATCAAGATGTTTTTTTTCTGGCAAATCTGAGACAAGCCTTTATGTTCTTTTTGCTCAGCAGCTGTTTTTGTCTTGGAAATCTGCCATGCAGGCCATTTTTGCTCAGTCTCTCTTATGGTGGAGTCATGAACACTGACCTTAACTGACACAAGAGAGCCCTGCAGTACTTTGGCTGTTTTTTGTGGGGTCTTTTGTGACATCTTGGATGAGTCGCCGCTGCACTCTTGGGGTAATTTAGGTTGGCCGACCACTCCTGGAAAGGTTCACCACTGTTCCATGTTTTTGCCATTTGTGGATAAAAAAACCTTTTCACACAGGGTCATGTGGGTTTGGATTCTGTTTTCCCTTAATAATTAAACTTTCATTTAAAAACTGCATGTTGTGTTTACTTGTTATCTTTGACTAATGTTTCAGATCATCAAACAAATTTAAATATAGTGTGACAAATGTGCAAAAAAAACCCAAAACACTTTCACACCAATGTACTGTAAATGATTTTATGCTAAATATCTTTGATCATACATAGTTCTAGGTACAAATCTGCAAAGCATATGTAATATGAAAGCAATTTATCATGTTAGTTATAATTTATAATACCGAGAAACTTTATTAGTCATTTTGAGGAGCAAAATGAACAGACATTCTGCTGCTATAGAGAGCGGTGCATCTTAGTGCATCTTATTTCCTGGATATCCATTTCTAAGAGTCCCCAGTCCTTACCCATGCCAACACCCAATGAGTCCTCCAACAAAAACCGCTCAAATTTACAAGAATTTTTGAAGCAGCTCACCTGTTATTCATTTACCTAACTTATTAGGCCATTGTGTTTTCCTATTCTGCTCTGTTTGCATGTATGTGATGTTCAATTTAGCCTTGGTTTTTGATATCTGCTTTGCCCCATTTGCCTTGCCACTCGCTCATCTTGCTCTGTGTGCAGGAAATAGATCTCTATAGAATACACACACACTACTCTGTGACCTTGCTTAATCAAGCAGCTGTCAATCAAAAACTGGCTCTGTGCAGAAGGTGTCAAATGAAATGCTTATACATTCAGAAGACCATACTGATTGGTGAGTCTTTTTGACCTTGGTTTATTAAAGCAATCTCTTTCTATCTCTCCCCGAGGAGAGTTGGACATCTTTGCTGTTATGACCCATTATGAATCGCTTTGATGCAGATTCTACACCTCACTGTAACTGCAGCAATCATCATTTTCTTCTTTTGTCCGAGACACAAAGTGCTTAGTGCAAAAACTGGAGTCTTTTGTTTTCTGCATTATCAATGAATTCAGCCTGCAGCTGTGGCAAAATTCAAATATCTCCATAGGTTTGCACGATCGTGTACAGTGATGTGAATATGAAGTATCTATACACATTATTAAAATTGCAGGGTTTTTTTTTTTATATAAATAAATAATTTACTCTGTTTATTTTTTCTTGTGATTTTAGTTGCTTTCAAAGGCAGAGGGGAAAATGTTCAATAAGAGTCTGTAGATTTTTTACATTTAGAGGCAAAAAAAGGATGTTTTGTGTGTGTGTGTGTGTGTGTGTGTGTGTGTGTGTGTGCGCGCACGCACCTAACAGAGAATTAGGTCATTTGCATCTGTCAGACGCCTAACTCTGAACACAGACCTGATGTGACCCCATTGTCCCTCTGTCATCACCGCTCTACTAATTAGATCAACAGCATTAAGAGTCTGTTCATATGAATTAAAGGAACTTTCATGTTGATGTAAGCTGCTGCTTCATCTGTGAATTTGTTATCTCTAATTAAGTCAGCTACATATTCTCTCCCAACACGTTATGTTTGTTATCACTGTGTGTTGACGGAGACTACCAGGCTCTACATGTACATTCCTGTGTTGGTGACAATGATCTTTTTTAAAACTATAAGTAAAAATGACTAAATGTACAGCACAATGTCATCTTTTAACATCACAGGGCGTTGCTTGACTGCCCTTATATTAAATGTCAGATGCATCACGGTGGAGTGTTTTGCAAACACACACACACACACACACACAATAGATCCTCTATTCATATGTACACGGTGTGTATGCAATATGAAAGCAATTTATAGTTAGTATTAAGCAAAATTGAAAGAGTCCAGTTAAATATCCCAGCAGATACAGGGATATTATCCTAGAACAGTAGATCTAACAGAGCACACACACACTTTATTTATAATACATTGTGTTTCTCTTCATATCCTCAAATGTAACTTGCATTCAGACCTTTCATACTTACCGTTTAGAGCTTTTGATTGTGATACTGTATAACTCTTTTGAAACCCTCCACAGTTAATACAGCAAAACCACATGTACATGCATCGAGTGAACAATAATTAAAAAAAAAATGACTGCATTCATTTTCCACTCAAGCTCAATCATGAGCAAAACTAGATATTTATACACCACAATTTGCAAATGCCTAATTTGCAAATGCAAAACTGACTCACTCATGTTAAGGACCTAAAATCCAAATGATATCAAAATCACTACACTGAATTCAGATCATTTCTTGTTCAAAGTGGACCAAAGACCAGCAGTGGTACTAATGTCACTATGCATATATAAGTATTATTTAAAGTAAATTCTTGTGACTCAAATCTACAGGCTGCATTGTACAAAGCTTCTAATGGTATTCTAGGATGATGTCTGTGGAAGGCTTGTACCAGTCTTTAACCTTACAGAACAATTATTTTCTTCATGAAGGTACAAATTTTGCCTGATTAGATCTGAATGTCTGTATAAGCTGAACATTTTATACAGGCAGACTCTTATCTCCTATACTGCATGTCATTTTAGTGTTCTCTCTAGACTCGTACAAATATATAACAAACTCATATAAATCTCATCTTTTTGTTGTGTTAAAATTGAACTGAAACATTACTATCAAGCTTCTTAAGATATGCTATAGTACTTCCAAGTATTTGGAAACTTACCTTTTAGGAAATAAACATATCAGGTTAAAATTTTGGGAGGCTTAGTGGTTAGCACGTTCGCCTCACACCTTCAGGGTCGGGGTTCGATTCCCATCTCCACCTTGTGTGTGTGGAGTTTGCATGTTCCCCCCGTGCCTTGGGGGTTTCCTCCGGGTACTCCGGTTTCCTCCCCCGGTCCAAAGACATGCATGGTAGGTTGATTGCCATCTCTGGAAAATTGTCCGTAGTGTGTGATTGCGTGAGTGAATGAGTGTGTGTGTGTGCCCTGCGATGAGTTGGCACTCTGTCCAGGGTGTATCCTGCCTTGATGCCCGATGACGTCTAAGATAGGCACAGGCTCCCCGTGACCCGAGAAGTTTGGATAAGTGGTAGAAAATGAATGAATGAGGTTAAAAATTTATTTTTTTTAATCTACATTTTGGTTGCTTACTGCTCTATTAAGCACCTCAGAGATATTATTGCATCTATTGGTCAAGAACTACACCAGGCACTAATAGTGTCCCATTGGGGCAGATCTCATGCTACCCCTGTCAGGAGGAGCCCAATTTCTTTCACCAATTTTGGCCCTATGACCGCCAGGCTTGTCTTTTAAAAATCACAATCAAAAGCACACAGTAATTACCAAGAGTGTCTACAATGTAAGGAAACATTTCTAAGATATATTGCAAAGATTGTGAGTGAAAGGGCAATCATGGAGTGAATAATGGCTGTACATCAGAAATGTGTGTGTACCACAGTGGCCTAATTTACCAAGCTAAGAAAAAATAATTGTCTCTCCTTTTTCAGTTTCTGTATTTTTTTATATTTGATTGGGATTGAAATTTTATCAAAACCTTAATGATGACGGGAAACACACCTGTTGTATCAAAAACAGTAGATACAAAAAAAAGCTGCTGTGGCTAGGCTATATTGGAGAGTTGCTAATCTCACTCTCATTCACTATATAGTAACTTATGGCTACTGTCGTAATCTACTGTGTCTAGTGTGATAGACCCTTGATTTAGTTTTGAGGAACGAAGCGATTTAATATAAAATCTATAACACATAAGCCTGTATTTACAGAATCGTGATACACAAGCAAAAACAAAGGCACCAACTGTACATCACATGAAAAGAGTGATGAAAAGAAACGAAAGAGAAAATGTGCAGAATGTTAATTAGTAATTTAGATATCAAGGCACACATTTCAGCAAGCGCTCGGAGGTCATGCTCATAGAGTGCATTTTTTACACATTGTTTAATGGGTTGAAACATGGCTTTCTCTGAAAAACATGATCTCTGCCACGTCTGTTTTTTTTTCTCCACAGAAGAATTAAGACCCCATGCCCGAGAGCTTTATCAAGATAATATGCTTCACACAATAGTTTTCAACAGTGAAATCTAATTTCACACTTTTGCAGTTTAATTTATGTAGATGTATGTTGAGTTATTGGATCTTTGGTGATTTCGTCAGCACATTTATATGTAAAACATTAAAAAGAAGATGGTGGGAGAGAGAATGTGGAAATGTGTGAAGTGAAAATTACGAATGCTATTGATATTTTAACAACGGTGGTATTCTTCAAAAGAAAGTAGTTGTACTACACATATAGACACATGCATACGAAAAATATTTAAGATAAAATGTTAAAATAGAGATGTAAGTCATGTAAATAAGTCTGTGCCTGTAGTCAAGACATTTTATTCATTGATATGCACTAAGAATGCTAATGTGAGATAAAAAGCATACATTAAGCAGCAAATTATTCTATGCTTACTCTAGCATGAAAATAGATCCTGTAATATAATAGTACTTGGAAATTCAAAATTGCAAACACTTAATGTCATATGCAATTGTGAAATTGTTTGGCAGTCGCCATGCTTTAAATCTTTTCATACTGTTCCACCTCTGCATTGATTGCAGGAAGCTCAAAGGAAAATGTGTCTGGTATTGTCAGGAAACTGGGGGTGTCTTCATGGATAAAATACAGACCCAAGTGCAGAGATAATGTAAAAGAGGGGATTATTTAGTGAAAAAATAACAAAGGGCTAGACGCACTAGAAAACCAGAACCACGAAACATGGGACCACAGAAACAGGAACACAAACAAGGACTCGGCAAACACGGGTCGCAAGACAACAGGTATAAATAGGGGTGACAATCATTGAAACACAAGGAGCAAGTGTGCAGAGGCGGGAACAGATAAGGAAAGGGTGGGGCTAACACACGGGTTTCAAAATCCAAAAACAGAGGCTCATACTGTAGCACAGATTAACAAAGCCTGACAGAATGTCCCCCTGGTGTTCAGGCAGGGAATAGTCCTAGTCATACCTGACAGGTATGTGCTAGTGTTTTGCTAAGAAACTTGTCTTTGAGTAATCCCTGGAGAAATTTGCTGATAGCACATTTACACATTGTTCCAGTATTTAATGCTATAATACTTTGATAATATTATGGACTTTCTTGTTTTCGAGTTTGTTTTGACCATGTGTGAATTGCTTTGTTATTCTTTTATTATAAATGACCTACAATAACAGTACTTACAAGTTTACAAAGACCAGATCTATTCAAATTGTTTACTGTGTAGTTTTTTTTTGAATAAAAAACACTCTGTAAATCATCCATATAGTTCATGTCTGTTTAATGTATTCCTTTAATTAACACGCTCAGATTAAAGTTGTTACTGTGTTCACAAATTCACCTTTAATTCACACTATCATGCAGAGACTGCACTATCAGTGCTCCTTGCTTATCTGGTCTCCAGCAGGGATAAACCATGAGCTTGCAAATGTTTAGCTTTTCCATTTTCTGCAGCACAGATCGGCACATATTTGTCTATTAGGCATGTATTTGTATTCTCAGCACACACATAAGAACATGCCCTCGACTAACCTCTAGAACTCTTTGCTGGCCTAGCTTCAGTTTCTGTGGATAATTCTTGGAGATAAACCCTTTGGGTTGTCATATAGTCGACTTTATGTGCTGCACAGGTGGGATGTGGCATAGCAATGGCACAACAGGGAGCATGCCAATCCCTCCTCCAGGTGTTTTAAATTGATAAAAAATTGCATGTTGTATTTAACGAACTAGAGAAATCATTCACCTGTAGTGAAAGGGAAAGACATAGCTGAATTTTTAGCTAGATCCATATATTCACAATCAACCATATTCACTTCCAGCTTTATCCATTTGGGTTTTTTTAGGATCCAAAGGACCCACTTGAGATTTTACCAATCTGGAAGAAGAATAAAAAAAAGAATTAGGCTTGCCAACCTTCCACATTTTAATATCAATCAAGTTAATACTTAAAAATACATAAAAAGAAAAAAACACAGATATGCCTATTGAAAAATAAATGACAAATGACAGAAAAGTCTTTCAAACTTTCTGATATAGCTAATTAACAACCCTTTAAGTCTTGCTATATCTACCGCCATTTCACATCAGTAATCTTTCACCTAAACACAATTTTCCTGATTGGCAGATACACTGACCTATATATGACTTAATAAACTTTAGACCAGTACACAAGGCTTACAAACACCACACAGGGTACAAACTGCAGACACTAACTCAGTGTCTCAATATAAATACTATAAATAATATAAATAATATTATTATATATAACTCTTTTCTTTCTTATTCACTCAGCCACCTGTACACAGACTAGTCAAATGGAGGATCTGTAATGCAAAATAATTTTGTTATATGTTTCTAGGAATATTGATTATTGCTAATTTCTGAGGCAGGAATATGATATATTGACAATTTTAGCAGTTGTTTGTCTCTGAAATAAACGCATTCAATAATCAGTTGATTCTCCCAGGACTTTTGTTATACAGCTATTGTTTCTGCATAGGTGTGTGTGTGTGTGTGTGTGTGTGTGTGTGTGTGTGTGTGTGTGTGTGTGTGTGTGTGTGTGTGTGTGTGAGAGAGAGAGAGACCAGAAGCATCAAAAACCTTTTTTTTGCTCAATGATATGAATTGCAAATAAACGGATTAAAGAGAAAATGTTTTAATAATATATATTTATTTTATATATATTAATGGAAATTTTCTGTTTAATTAGTTTAGTTGCAATTCATATCAGTGAGCACAAAATAGTTTGTGATACCCCCCCCCCCACACACACATACAAAGTATATACAAACAAAGTGGAATCAGTGCTATTTTATATATAGAGCTATTTTATATATTCTAAAATAAATTTTATATATATATATATATATATATATATATATATATGATTTTATTTTCTCTGTCTCACTGTATCACAAGCACTGATTTCACTTGTTTGTTTTGCCATGTACTATTGTTTTGTCCTGGCTTCTCCTTCACTTATCATTGGTTTCTTACCTTATTGTGTGCACCTGTCCTGAGTTCATGCCTAGATTATTTTGATTATCTGTAACATTAAATCTCTGTTTTCCAGCTCCTGAATGCATTATCAGTTCTGATTATGGATAGTCCTTATTTAACCCTGTCTGCCTGTCTACTGACCCTCTGGAAATTGATTGGATTGCACTTGATAAGAAACATGCTGAATTTACAAACTTGTATCCTGCCTCATCAGCTCGCATATTGCAGATAACTATCCTGGGAGCTTTATTATTTGGCTTTGAGAGTGATTTTAATGGTTGGTGTAGTAGTTTGGAATGTAATAAAGCAGTAAAATGTCAGCATTAACTTGCTTATGCTAAATTATGTATATTTCTAGCTTATGTCCCTTTCTACTTGCTTTACCACCGTTTCCAGGAATTAAATTCAGGAATTATTGAATTAAAATATCAACAGTGCATATATTTGCATGTATATTACTCTGACTATGATAGATATATTGTCTTTAACAAGCTAGATTTTGTGTAAATTGGCTTAAGAGAGAACCAGTTACAGTTGATTTATCGTCAACTTCATATCTCTATGTATTAAAATTGACTAACAAGGTGGCAGGTGGGTTAATGTATCATAGTATTCCTCCCTATATCTATGTTGTTTCTAACTGTCTTAACCATTTTTATTAATCCAGTTCAATGATGCCAAGCATGCTTCCACACTGTTCATCTCCATCTGCTTCTTCTGCCTTGAAGGGCCATTAATAAAGTGGCTCTTATTAAACCCTACTTCAATTTTTTTCAGAGAATAATTACCGCCAAGAGTGATGGCCACCACAATGTTTGAGTGAGTGCATTGACTAGTGCTAGTAAAGACACACAGATATTTAGTTCTTTTGTACAACACGGTTCTCTGTGATGTCCTGGCATCAAATCCGTGTATATTCCCACTTTTCACCAAGGTTTCCAGGGATAGGCTCCAGATGCACCACCACCTTGCCAAGGATAAAGCAGTTACAGAAAATGAATGAATGAACACATTTCTCAATTTAGATTCACTCATTTATTGTGTTTTAACATTAAAATAAGTGAGTGAATCTAAACTGTGAAACTCCAACTCCCAACAGCTGCTTCCTATTCTTTCAAACACACGTCAGTCTACGCTCAGTTTACAGGACATCTTGACTATATTAAGCCTTTGTTTATACTGTTCATACTTTCCTGGATTAACCTTATTTTGATAGCCAATGACATGCATTGCGTTCTTGCCAAGCTCTGTTTGTTCTGTTTGCTGATCGCTTGACCTGCACCTATTCCAGCCACCATGAGTTTGCCTTTCGATTTGAAATGTTTGCTAAACTGTCATTAAAGCTGCCTCAACTGCAGTTAAATCCATCGCAGACTAACAACAATGCATGTTTAAGGAAGCTATCATGATCATGATAAAATAAATTACACACAGACAACTCAAATAATCAAATCATCCAATGTAATTAGTCTTAGTGGCTGTGCAGCAGTGAACGATCTAATCTAATGACCACAAGGTTTCAAATTCAGAGCCTAGAACTGTTAGAGAGCAACTAAGCAAAGCCCATAACTCTCACAAGCTCCCTTGTATTCTTGGGTTGTATTCTTCTACTACTGTACATTGTTTGGATAAAATTGAATCCGGAAAACCAGCAGCGTTTAAAAGTGCTGATACACATGTTTGCACAATTTTAAAGTCACTTAACTTCCAACTGCTCAGCTCTGGGCCTCAAATGTATTCTGCTTCCCTTGTATGTGCTTTTAGATAAAAGTGTCTGCCACAGATATAAAAAATAAGAAGGATGAAAAATGAGTGCAGACAAAGTGAATCAGCTAGGTAAATAATATATGAGCTTCCAGGTTGGGCTTATTATAGGTAAAAAAAAAAAAAAAACTTCAGCATGGGTTGTAGGTGACCAAAGATATTGAGATGGTAGTTCAGCTTATACTGTATCAAATAATACGGCCAAGATTTAGATGACTATTAATAAAATAGTAGCTGTAGTTCAAGAACATTTTCTTGGATCATTTCCTGACACAACTGTAGAGAACAAATTTCAGTTATTTGCAAAACACTGGGTTTTTTGCACCATTGCGGTTTTAAACTGTGTATTAATAACTTTGTTCTGCTCAGGATATTATACTCAGTAATGTATATTTATGTATCTTATGTAAAAAAACAACAAATGCTATTTGTACTGATACCTCTGCTATATGTTGTACTACACAATCTTGCAGATTTAGTGACTTTATTTACAGAAAAATCTAACAGATTTTAAGCAGATTGTCCTGCGTTCAGTTTGGCTCTCGAGCTCACAGCGCAGCTGATGACTATATAAGCTGAGAGAGCAGGTGTAACCAACTGGCCATCCCACCAATATGTAAACCCTCACTGAGTTGTACTCACTAACATTCAATCACTAATTAATCACTATTATTCCCAACAACCAATCACTGACCACCATTGTTCCAATAAACCAATCACTAAGCCCCACTGTTCAACAACCAAGAACAGATCACCATTGTTTTGAACAACTAATCACTGATCACAACTGTTTCCAAAAACCAAACACTGATTACCAAACAGCATTGTTCCCAACAACAGTTACTAATCACTAGTCTTCCCAACAACCAAACACTAACTACCAATCATCATTATTTCCAACAACCAATTACTGAGCACTAGCGTTCCCAACAACTAAAAACTGATTACCAATCACCATTATTTACAACAACTAATCACTGATCAGCATTGTTCCTTAAAAAAGAAATTAGTATTGTTCCCAAAAAAAGTAATTTGTTCCCAACAACCAATCAGCAGTCAGCAATTTTCCCAACCGCGAATATCATGCTTGTTCCCTATATACTTGCCATCACTACTTCTTTTCCTCATTCTTAATAGATATATTATTTAATATTTTGCAAACACAGAAATAACTGTTTATATATATATATATATATATATATATATATATATATATAGTTAGGTTGTGGAGAGGGGAAGTCATGGCCTAGAGGGGAAGTCGTGGCCTAATGGTTAGAGAGTTGGACTCCTAACCCTAAGGTTGTGGGTTTCAGTCTCGGGCCGGCAATACCATGACTGAGGTGCCCTTGGGCAAGGCACCGAACCCCCCCGAACTGCTCCCCGGGCGCCGCAGCATAAATGGCTGCCCATTGCTCCGGGTGTATGTTCACGGTGTGTGTGTGTGTGTGTGTGTGTGTGTGTGTGTGTGTGTGTGTGTGTGTTCACTGCTGTGTGTGCACTTTGGATGGGTTAAATGCAGAGAACAAATTCTGAGTATGGGTCACCGTACTTAGCTGTATGTCATGTCACTATATGTCCAATAGAATTCTTATTTAATCAAAAGTATCTTCAAAACTTTTTCAGCACCTTCAGAAATAAAGGGTCTGCAATGAATTCTACAGCTTTTCAGGCATGCATTAGTGACTTTCCCTTGAAAAGAGTTGTCAGCACTGCTCAAGCAACAGCACCATACATCACATTAGAGAAAGCTGCACTTCTCTTCAACATGATCATTACAGCTACTGGTAAGTACAGGAGATTTTAGTGTCTGTTCCGTGTCACTAGAAACCAGCTAGCTAAATCGCTCGCGGAAACTGCAGACAACTTGCTCTATTTAAATCTGCCATATTTCATGTTTCCAATTCATACTTACCTGCAGAAGACCACTCTTTATTTACTAAAGAGGTCTGTATTGATTCACATTTTTTTCTCCCTTTTAAAAATGTGACTAATCTGATTTCACAGTGGATTTACAGTGATCCATCATAATTTTAAGAAAAACACTTCACCTAAGAGAAAATTATGGGTTATTTGGTTTTGGGAATCCATTTGGATCTTTTGAGTAAAAAAACTAATATATTTCTCAGTTTTTTTTTATTTTTTACATACACTTGTGGTGTTTGCTCCTCTTGCTAATGCTACTCAGCAAGACGAATATGAGTCTGCTTGACAGAATGAAAAATCTAACGAATATTAATCTAATGAATGTGAATGCGAATACAAATTTAATAAAGTAACAATAAAGTACCTTACACTATCTTACCCATTATTAGCCACCTGGCTAGTTTTAAAATTCTCTCCGAAATCCTTTTAGGTTATCTCATCTTAACAAATCCAAAGAATATTGTGATAATTCATGAATTCTTTAAAATCCTTTGAAAAATCCTAGCAGCTTGGCTTTTTTTATTTTTTTTTTTGAGTCTGCTATAATCGTAAAATAATACAATCCATTTTAATATGGATAAAATATTACCTGCTTTTTTTATTCATTTCCTTTTGAAACTGTTTACTGACATAAATTCAACTGTGAAGCAATGTATTGTATTAGATATCAAAGAAATCTGAAAATATAATTTCACTCAACACTGACAACGAAAATGCAGCAGACAAAATCCTGTTGCTATCATGTAAGCGTGTGTTCAGAATACTGATGACGAATACTGATGAGACAGGTGATATTTTTTTCTCTCTCCCTTTTTTTATATACAACTATTGGTCCAATACCACTAAACAAAAATGCACTAAATAGTGACCTAGTGCTCGAGAGTGATGGTTTGTATTGTTTCCACGGTCACAGAGACTAACCCAGTGGTTGGGTTTTACACACAAACAAACACACACAAAGCCAAACACTGTGCAAATAACATCATTAAATGACCAAATAGCATTTGGGTAGAAATAATAACCTAAAAATTTTATTGGATTATATAAAAAATAAAAAAAATAAAAACTAAATATAGACTATATGTTGAATATATTGTTCTTTTTAAAATCCAGTGGAATTACAGAATTCAGCTTTAAATATATATATATATATATTATTTACTTACTTCTATATTTAACTATTTTGTGTTAAATATAGTGTGTGTGTATGAGAATGTTTGTGTATAAAATAGACCGGCCGGTAGCTCCTATCATGGACATCAATACTTCCTCAATATTTTATCACACTGTGTTTGATGAAACCATACACGTAGAAAGCCAGTGCATTGCAAGGCACCATGCACACACTTTATCACACCTAGGAACAATTTATCTCAGCCAATCCGCCCGCTGGCATGTTAGCAGGAGATAGGAGGAAACCAGAAAACACAGAGGAATCCCATGCAGAGGAAACAAGAAAAGTCCACACACAATAAAACCTGAAAGCTCAAGATTAAATCTGGCCCCTAAAGTGACAACAATACCCACTGCACCATCATGCCAAGTATTTATTTTTTATTAGGATTGATTTTTAAAAAGAAATATTTGGTATTTGGTATTTCAGTATTTATTTATCCATTCTTAGTTCTGGAGACCACTACAGGTTTGTTCATGCAAGATATGTTCTGGTCTGAACCATTCATAAAAAATTTTGCCTTTGTTTTAACTTGCACAAAACATTCATTCTGTCCTTAGCACTATGGTTTACTTTGGATAAAGACATAAAGGAATTTGATACACTTCAAAAACCAAAATCTATCCAAATGAATCTTTAATATAAGCAACTTTTTCTGGTATCACCTAACATCTGAATTTGATTGATTACCAGCTATAAACAGAAACAAGACCATTAAACCTACTTTAAGACATTTTTTCCTGTTTTTAATGTATTTTTTTTTTGGATTGTTTTTTTATTTTAAGTTTTTTATTTTTTATTTTTGGTTCAAATAAGCAAAATGATCAAGTCCAACAATAGGTTTAATAATTTTATATGTAGTTTATTGTATGATAGTTCCTATCATACAATAGTACCTAATAATAAAAGTAAATATGTTTGATTATATTAAGTCGGTATTAAAGTATTTTCACTTGCTGTCATTTTTGTGTAAATGTCTCTTTTCTTGACATCAAGATTCTTTTTATTAAATATTCTCACTGTGTTTATTTAGCTATTTGTGTTTGGACAGTTTGGACATCTTAGTAAAAAAAATAAATAAAAAAAAATATATAATCTTAACATATTAATGTTCCCAGGTGTAAAGAATATAAATATTTAGTAAGGGGTTAATCAGATTAGAATTACATACAGGTTGTCTTCCTGAGAAATTGCTCAGTCCTACACTCATTCAGCAACCTCTATAGGTGTGACGGATCATTTCCTGTAATGTAACAGCCTCAGGTCGTATGCTAGTCTTATGAGAATTCCCCAAATCAATGTAAGACTTGCTTCTTTTTTTTTAAATTGCTGTGACATTTGAGAAAGCTAATACCTCTAGGAGTGTAAGCAGATGCCTTGACTAGATGAGGAACACCAGTGTCTATCATCAGACTGCAAATTATACAATGACATTCAGGGTGGTGAGATTTTTTTCTTCATAATGACTGGAAAGAAATCCTATTTAACACGTGCATGTTTCAGTGAACTGCCACTAATTGCATTTCATTTTATGCGATGTCTTTTAGCAAACATATTACATGTCACTAATAGTCCTAATAGATACTGTCTTGAGCATCCTCTGTTACGTGTTGCTCATCCGGGCTTGAGCATAACTTCTTTGGACATGTCATTTAAGTCAGAATGTTCGACTTTGAACTTCATTACAAACCTACCAACACATTTCTACTTGCAATGCAGCTCTTACAATCTCGTGAACTGCAAAAATTCAGAGGTATTAAGACTGAAATTCATTTGCAGAGGCAATAAAGACTTCTCCCAGTAATGAAATGTGTAATTACTTCTTAGGATTTCCTAAGGATTTTTCTTAGGATTCATTTCAATACAATTAAATTTTATTTGTGTGGTGCTTTTAACAATGGGCATTGTCCCAGAGCAGCTCTACAGACATATAAAAAAAAAACAATTCATGTTTAAGATATAGATTCATATTCATCCCTAATGAGCAAGCGAGAGGCAACAGTGGCATGGAAAAACTCCATGAGATGATATGAGGAAGAATCCTTGAGCGGAATCAGACACAAAAGAAATCCCATCCTCATATGGGTGACTCTGGAAGGTGTGATTATACTTTGGTCGCCACTTGGAGACCATTGCAGTGTCATTCATTACAAATCACAAATTCATTATAGATTTTACATAAATTCCTTCCTGCCAAAGCTATCAAATATTCAGTGATTTGGACCTGAGCGCAAATATGACTGCAGCAACAGCAATTCAAAGCCACTGCCATGGTCTCCAAGTGGTATTACTCCAAGTGGGATGATCCTCAGCAGCAGTGAACACTTCCAAGTGATGAGACTCCAAGCAGAAATAGGGCATCCAGATGGAGCAAGCAGAGCTAAAAAGCATTAAGGAACTCAGGGAGCTCAGGAATACAATGCTTAGCTGCAAAACTGAGAGACAGATAGATGCTGCCATACCACTACTCAGGGAGAATAGGTTTGCTGACCTGTAACGATCCACTTCTATGAGTTCTTTTGGTGCTTTACTTTTCATTCTTCTCATTAAAATGGTGGCCCAAAACTGAACATTTTCAGGACAATCTTGAAACTGGTTCAGGGAACCATCACTCATCTTGTACAACCAAGAAACCCCCATGTTTGTTAAGGGGAACTAAATTATGACTGCCGTGCAAGGTCATCAGCATAACTTCTAAAATAGTTTTTGTCACCCATGACTCCACGACACATCACGACAGGAGATGTTTATTGTCTCTCCTGAAAGGGATTTGGATAAACCAAATGAAGACTGGATGATCACTCTGTCAGAATGAAGGATTTCACCTGGACGCAATAATAATGACTGCTTTTGTTGTTAAAGGAGCAATAAATGGAAGAAATATTTTTACCATTCTCAACTTTAGAAGCACTTACAAAGCTGACAGAAGAATTTTGCCTGTAAAGTCTTGAGTCATCTTAAATTAATCCTACATCTGAAATTATTTCTCATATACACTATCAGTTTTATTGACAAATCCAGATCACAAGGTACAATTATGGGCAGAAAAGTAAAGCTCAAACATATGCAAACAGACGGCCAGAAGCAGTCAAGAAGAAATGCATAAAAAGAGGTGTATACAGTATGTACTGGTAAACACCAGCACAGGAAATGCTTCCATCAGACAGTAAAGAATGAGAGAGGTCTATTTTGGTAGCAGTTATGGATCAACAGTATGTGGGAGAGAGATATTTAAAGTTACCATGGTGAATTAATCCCTGTGGTATTTTGCCTGGTAACATTTTCACCCCTTAAGAAACATTTGCATTCTTTTATTATAAAAAACATTATAATAACCAAAAAATTTAGAAAATATCTGACAAAAAAACAACTGGTTGGCTCATTTGTTAGCTGAATTCGTTGGATCACCATCATGAAGATGATGTGTGCCAATATAGATGGAATAGATGCAATATAGAACCTTAAATCCCTGCAGAAGCTTGGCAAGATAACGTGCAATATAACTCTTTTGAATTTGAAATTGTTTAGAAAGAGTACATTAATTTATTTGCTACCTTATCAAACCATGTTACAGACTTAATCATAATACAATCATAAACATGGTTAAAACGTGTTAGCTGTGTTTGTAGAGTCCTCATAACAAACGGTAAACTGTTATGATAAATTCCCGGAGAAATTCACACATAATACACATCATAATTTTACGTATGTGTCTCAAAACAAACATCATGGGCAGTATCACATGCGCAAGTTGTGGGCTAAGAGAAAACTATGTATCTGAGTAGATACAGCATTTTCTTCAATGTTTCTTTGGGGTAATAGGTATAATCTTACCTTCATAAGTATGTAGGTTTGATGAAGCATTCCATCTGAAGCCTTTGCTAAAACTGGCTTTGCAAGTACTCTTATATGTCTGATGAATGTCAGTCATCGACTACAAATTTCCCCCAATGAAAGAACCTGGAGCAGTCCCACTGCATTATGCATTATTTCCTTTTATACACTGCAACAATGATCAAAAATAAATCCAGCAAAATTTAATATTTTATTATTAGTATTCTTTTTAAAAAGTCAAGTAAAAGTACTATGATTAAATTATACAAAAACACTGCCATTATAGTGAACTATGCACTCAAAATACTGTAATGAGAGTATATAATTTCCACCCTTGGTGACACGAGGTATTATAACGAGGTAAAGTGTCCTGCTTTTACAAAATGCTTTCCCTTTTTTTGCTCTGACTGAGCTAGTGCCTATTAAAGTTCAGGCTGTATGAATTCGAACATTTACTGTAGCACACAGGTAATTTAAGTGTGAGTATTAAACTGGTGTTTTTAGGAGACGTTTAAATGACAGAAGTCTACCTTGCTAATTAAAGTCAGTTAAGTGTTCATGAATGTTTATATACTAATAAACAGTTGTATAAAGTAGTAGAAAACAATACTTGAGTAAAAGTACAAGTATCGTACTAGAAAAAGACTTTGGTAGAAGTGAAAGTCACCTTTTAGAATATTACTCAAGTAAAAGTCTTAAAGTATCTGATATTTACTGTACTTAAGTATCAAAAGTAATTTTCTGATATTAAATGTACTTAAGTATTTGAAGTAAAAAGTAAAATTTCAGTGATTTTCTGTAGGCATAAGAGCAGGGGGGGTTCTAGGGTTTCAGCTTTAGGGGTTTTAGCCCTCAGTGAGAATTTACAACAAGAAGAGTTTTATATTATATATTATATGACTACATAGTAAGCCAAAAGTTATGGTATTATTTAAAATGGCAAAAGTGGACACCAAAATTTTATGCATGATGTAATGATGCCAGTCTCAAATCAAATCAGTTCATGTATGTGTGCATTCTCTATGAACAGTGTGTTCAATGAATGCACTCACTCACTCACTCACTCACTCACTCACTCACTCACTCACTCACTCACTCACTCACTCACTCACTCATTTATTTTCTACCGCTTCTACCTCGGGTCACGGGGAGCCTGTGACTTTTATTTAGTATTGAATGGAATGTTTGCATTAATATTTTGTTTGTGCTACAGTATCAACTCTGCATAAGAATAGCAAAATTTCAGTAGTTTTGGTTGCCGTCTTTGCAACTTTCAGCCGATTAACGTTATAAATGCCTACAGCTCTGACTGTGCGTACACGCTGTGCATACCTGTGTTTCTCCGTAGAGCGTGCGGAGCGTATAATGCAATCTAGGGGCAATGATTCGCCAAACGTCCCTTAATGCAGTCGCACAGATTTCTTCTGATTTTATTTTGTAGTAACGAGTAACGACGATGCTTAGTGGAAATATAACGGAGTAAAAGTATACATTTTATCTAGGAAATGTAGTGGAGTAAAAGTGAAAGTTAACATAAAACATAATAACATAACATAATAGCCTACAGATACATGAAATTTCTACTTAAGTACAGTAACGAAGTATTTTTACTTCGTTACATTACAACACTGCTAATAAATTGCTATTGTGCACGTATCACGCTTGTGCACAAATGCTTTAGTAATCTGAGTGAAAAAATCAGCATAACAGATGAACCGCTCTACTCACCTTTGTCTAACCGTGACAACTAATAATCCATGTTTTAGTTGATTTCATACCTTTATTGGGGGGAAGTCGTGGCCTAATGGTTAGAGAGTTTGACTCATAACCCTAAGGTTGTGGGTTCGAGTCTCAGGCCGGCAATACCACGACTGAGGTGAGCAAGGCACCGACACCCCCCTCCCCACTCCCGCCCCGCGCAATAGCTGTATGTCACATCACTAATACTGTATGTCACATAACTACTAATAATACTAATACTAATGGTATTTATTGCTTGCCTCCATATTTGAAACACATATTTGGCTTTCAATGCTAAATTTGCGATATTTTGTAAATGTTTGAAATTGGCATGTTTTAAAATTTTATACATTTTTAAAAATTATATTTTTATCTGCTTTCTGGATAGTAATGTTACTATTTTTTATAGGCTACAATATGGTAGAATGAGTCTAATTTTTAGTCAGGACAACGGTAGATTCCAAGCTGCCATCGGCCACGCGGCACACTTAAATACAAAAGACAATCAGATACAATTAGGAACGGGTGTGGAAACAGGGAGGAACAGACGAGGGCAGGGCAGACATGTGATGAGGAACATAAACAAACAAGTGCACGTGGCCAAAGTCCGGGCTGAGTCATGACAGGTACTGTCTTGACTACAGGTACTGTCAAGTATGAACCACCTGTAATAACAGAGAGACAAGAAAGAAAGTAGAGAGTGAGATTCTGTACATTCTGTGTAAGTAGGATATCTGATTGAATCTATGAAGTATGTTGAATAAACCATTGATCTAGGCAGGTCTTAGTAAACCATATTAATAATCAATCTGTGCCACTGGGCTGGAACTTGGGTCTTGTCAGCTAAGGAATGAGTTCTCTACTTCCTGTGAAGAAGCTGAATGATACAATATGTTCTGGGCATACTTTGCCCAGAAGGAGAATGCAATCAAAGTGCAAGAATGACAGTGGATCCACAGGAATCATTGCAGCCATTAATTGGTCCCTTAAACCAGGCCATTGTACTGCTCAAACAAGTACAGTATGCTCTCATGACCAGCTGTACATTATACAAGCCACGGCAATCCACCACTCTCACCATATTGATGCTAAACCAATTGGAGTATTAAAAAACCTGTGTAAGATATCTTTTAATTTCAATATGGGCTACAATGCACTTGTTCTGATATTTGATGGTTTAAATGGGTATCTTGTTAATCCTCCTTAAATAGTAGATTCCTCTTAGTTGAGGCAGCTCTGTTGCTAATCCTAGAATTTTTTATATCATGGAAGTAAGTTATTTAATCAATTATTAATTGTGTATATACATTTTCAATACTGGGTAATATCAACATATTTTTCGATCTTCAGCTGTCCAGTTTTGGTGAATCTGTGATTAATTGGTCCATTAAACCAGTCCATTTTGGTCCGCAAACAAAAGTATAACATCCGGAAAGTCAGTAGACCAAACATTCCTTGGCAATCTTTCCAATGTCCCCATATTGGTGTTATTGAGATGACACAGCTCTCAGACAGGCTTCCCTGTCCTCCAGATAACCGAGTCATATTAGATGTAGGTGCCTGCAAGCTTTTCTTGGAACACCAACCTGGCAAATATGTGCATGCAGACAAGATTAGTAATTATTGATTAGAAAAACAATTCATTTGTCACATATTGGTTTATTATTATTTCTCTTGTTTTTCATTAACTTTATAACAATAGCTAACTGGCATAGAGGCGAAATATATGTGATAAATGACAATTTTTTTGGGCGAAATAAAAAATTATTTCACATTATGGACATTTAGCCCAGCAATGTTCTACTATGTTATTAATCATTCTCATCAGTCCCCATTATGTGAGAATGTGTGATGAATTGCCCTTTCTGATGAAGCATGTATAGCTACATCTGTAGCAAATGTATAAAGCAAGGTTATGATGCATGAGTACAGCCTACTTCTATATTTATGGACCCACTGTTCCGATTACCAATAATTATTCATTGTTACTTGCTGTTATAAAAGTATAATAGTTTATCATAAATTTCATTCTACTTGCTACAGAAAGCTCTCTCCGGTCCAGTGTTCTCAGTTCTCTCTTCTCTCTCTTTCTTTCTCTCCCTTGTTATTATTCCACCTCTTTTCCCTCTCTCAGTTTACAATCAGGTTTTATATAAGTTAGAAATGTAAATGGACATAAGAAAAAGTAAGAGAATGTAACATACATTATACTAACTATAAATAATTCCATAATTAATTATTTCTCTAAATTGCTTACTATTCAGCTTTACACAGCATTAGAAAGATGATATAAAATGAAAAAATGTCGGCTCTTAAAGAAAATATGGTATGATTCCCCTTACCGTTTCTGACATCAAGCTTAGCATTGCAAATGACCAGAAAGTACATTATACAGGTTGAAGTGGTGAGTGGGATGATAGGAGATGGGGATGTTACTGAGGGACGAAAAGAGAGGCCAATAATAGACTTACTATTTATGAAGTCATACAGTAAGGGCGCTTTAAATGCGAATGCATGTCACCAAGGGCAAAACTGTAGCTGATAACACGATAAGTAGGTCTGTACATCTAATGTTGTTCTAACACATAAATAATTTGATCTAAGCAATGTAAAATATTTAAAATTCTTTGGGCAAGAATCCTGGATTCAACAATACAGTGGTCCCAGAGTCAGATGGCCACCAACATTCACAACATGACCTCATTTATTAGGTAAAATATCATAAAACTAGTGAATGCTTCTGCATATATTGGACTATAAAAAAAAATTGTTCAGTCCTATAAAAACACATATTAGCTGTCTGTTAAGTTCAAATTGGCAATGATGTCCTTCTGATGTTTAAAGGTGTAAATAGTTTAACCTTGGTGTTTCTTGCTGATCTCGTCAAAGGTTATTTCCAACAGCACTTAGCTGAGGCACCTCTGCGTAATCTCAATAATTTCTTATATCATGGAAGTAAATACGCACTGATCAATTAAAACATAAACTGATCATGGGCACCCAAGGCTCACGTTGGGAGCAAACGTATCTGTCTCAACCCATTTGAACTCTTCTGTGGGATGTGCTGGACAAACAAGTCTGATCCATTGAGGCCTCACCTCACAACTTACAGGACTTAAAGGATCTGCTGTTAATGTCTTGGTGAGTCTTGGTGGTCTTGGTAAGCACGTCCTGAGGTCTTGTGGAGTCAGTGCCTTGATGCATCAGAACTGTTTTCACAGCACATGGAGAAAATACACAATGTTAGCAAGATGGTTTTAATGTTATGGCTGTAAGTTGTATATAGTATACTTATTTAATAAATTATTAACTGAGTGATACCTAATCAGTATTAGTATGATGCTTCTAATTAGGTGGTCTGAATTAGACTAATCTTTTTATTTTTTTTATTTTTTTATGTGATCTGTCCAGTTTTCATTGGTCTATGCCAGGGGTCGGCAACCTTAAACACTCAAAGAGCCATTTGGACCCGTTTCCCACAGAAAAAAACCCAAATTCATCTAAAATGAAGATAACACTGCATATGTCCTTTTTTACCTTCATGGAAAGTATAGAAAAAACTGTAGTGTGTTGCATTTATGAAATCAGTGAACTGCTACCGAGTAAACGAAATTTTATTTCTGCAGGCAAACAAAAATATTTTGAACAGTTTGAACTAACCTTAAGTAAAAAGACACTGGGTTGAAGGTTACTTTCAAATAAAATGTTCAATGTATAATTGAGTCCTCTTCGGCTCTCAAGTTTTGAAGACAGGCAAGCGTGACATCTCCCCACGCAACCCCATTTTTTTCATTGGTTGTTGGGTTAAATCTTTCCCAGATATTGCTATTTTCTGATTGGCTATTGTGTAGCCTCTTTTTTGATTGGCTGATAAGTGTCAGGCTCGACTAATAACTTCAGGGGAGACGCTCTTGATTCCTGCGCGGTTCCAGACAGCGGTGCAGACTGATACATTTTGGGCGCTGCAGCTTATTAAATATATGATAAATAGTCAAAAAGTTTTTCTGCGCGAGAAATACGATGTTTGGCGGGAGAGCGTGATAAAAGACCCAAATGCGTGACTGTCACTTTCAATGTGTGACACCTGACAGCCCTGCATGACATCAAAATTTTAACTTGTCGGCTGCAGCAAACCAAAAATGCGTCTCCTTCTGTGTCGGATTTCACAAGTCGGCAGTTATGACGCATATTTTGAGCGACAAAAAAATTAAACACGGTTTATTTTAATGTTACAAGAGCATCATAATCTTAGAATTTAGAATTTTTTTTAAACTAACTACCTAACTAAAATAAATTTAAATTCAATTTTTATTTTCCAAATATACAGGGAGCCGCAGCAGAGGGATGAAAGAGCCACTTGCGGCTCCGGAGCCGCGGGTTGCCGACCCTTGGTCTATGCCCATATTGCCTGAGATTCCTGGTTGTTACTGACAGGCTTAAAACCCAGTGCAGTGTTCTACGGATGTAGCTCATCCCCACCCCAATGGCTGATGAGTTTTCTAAGATTCTGAGATGCTTTTCTGTTCACTGTAGTTGTAAAGTGTGGTTAGTTTGACTTAAAATAGCTTTTCAGTCAGCTCAAACTATTTTTTCCTCTGACATATCTTATCAACAAGCATTTCTACCAACTTTTCTAAAGTAGAAAAGCAGCCTTCTCAAAGCAGCCTACCTGCCACCAACAACTGTGCCATAGATAAAGTTAATCATAGATAAAATTTAACTGAAGTGCTTGTCTTGTTTCTGCATGGTTTCATGTACTGCCATATGGCTCAGTGTACAGGGATAAAAGAATATACATATAAAATTATGAATATATGTACTGAATAGAATTTATTTTCTTGCTTTCCAGACACATGTAGCCTATTAGTTTAACTAGTAATGAGCTAAAGATTTAAGAATACGATGGTCCGTAGGCAATTATAAATAAAAAATAATGTAGATGTTTAAAACAATGTAATAATGCCAGTGACTGTTTGCTTGTGATATTACAGATTGGATTGGGATTGGGGAAGATGTGAAGGTGAAGAAAAATGAGATGGAGAAGTCATAACTGAAGATAGAAAAGTATCTGAAAAGAGCCTGCCCCTGGAGCAGGTGAGAGGAAGTAAAATAAATAAATAAATAAATAAATAAATAAATAAATAAAAACAAAAGCGCAGGAATAATTTGATAGACAAGAAGACAATCCGAATGTTATGAGTTCAAACCCCATAAGCACCAAGCCAATAAACACAAGTCAATATGGATAAAGGTGTCTGCGATATTCTCTAAATGAAGATATAATTAAGGGGCAGAACCTCATAAGCATTATTTTTAGAATCACCCTTATTGCAAAAGATGAATTCGGGCCTTTATTTTCATTCAAAAATTAAAAACAATCAAAGGCAACACAATGTTTGAGTAAGCAGTGACCAAGAAGAACTTTTTTAAGATCAGCACAACCAAGCCTTCCTCATTTTAAGATCTTTTGGCTCACTACTAAATGCTTTAAATGCCTCTCGCCTCTTTTACCAAGAAAAAATTACTCATCTGATTATCACCTATACACAGTATTCATTTAATTCACTTATCACATTTCTTTCAACACTGATTTCTCAATATACAACTGCTAAATATTACACAGCATGCTTGGTACAGGTATCTAAACACACATTAATGAAACAACAAGTGACATAATCAATAAAGATTGACATGGTATCTACTGTGGCATGCTTAAATATTTCAAGTGACTAAATCATCTATATGTTGGAGAGATTTTCCTATACTAAGGGCTCTAGGCTGGGACATTCCTTCTTGACATGTAGGTATACATTTTAATTCTATTACGTACCAAAGGCATCAAACGTATGCTGTTATCTGCTTCTTTGGATTACCATGGAACGTTAGATCCTCAATTCTCGCCAAATTGACTTTTAAGAGCCTTATTTCTCAGCATACTTTCAAAATCTTTTCTACCAAACCGGATAGAGAATTTTTTTCCCTGGTGTCACTTCACGATCCACATTCATTCACGATTCACACTTCTTCTTTAAAAAACAAAACCAATCAACAGAAGTATATTTTGAAACAGAATATATTTTCTACAGAAATTGCTCAAGACAAGCTTTAGTTATTTATACACTATACACAATACTATATAACTACTGTCTCTACAGCTATTCTTCTTTTAGTATATGATATCTGCACAACATACCCTTTAGATCTATCTACACACATCATGCACCTAGCATGAGCATTTCTCTAAGCATGCTCATACAGTAACTCAAAATCTCAAATAACTTTCTTCCTATAATTTGTAAAGTTTTCGTTTCACAAAAGGAGTTCGGGAGGATTTTGCCTTGCAGTTAAACAAATTAGAAATGTCTTTTCTGGAAATTCATAAATCATCTAAAAAAATTCATAGCAGAGATGTCACAAATCATGCTTTTCAAATTCTTTCTTTCTTTCTTTCTTTCTTTCTTTCTTTCTTTCTTTCTTTCTTTCTTTCTTTCTTTCTTTCTTTCTTTCTTTTTACAAATATGCCATTTGCTTTAATTGTGAAGTTGCACAAGATTGTTTTCTTCTCTACAACAATGTTCCTTGGCACCTTGCAGTTTCCAGTATGATGCATATTGAATTGAAGTTTTAGGCTATTAGATTTCAAATCAATTCAGTTTTTAACAGATGGTTCTTCTTTTGCTCTAAGCACCTTACAGAGATGAGTACACATTCAAGAAGCTAGCAAAGATGAATGCACATTGTGTGCATAAATAATGCATGCATTAATAAGTAATTACCACATTTCCACATTCCACATACCCATTCCTCCACCCACTGTAGGGGTAGAGAATGATGAGTCCCAGGAATAAACAGATGATAGAGATAATGAAAGTTATTAAGCTATAGGGTTAATAGGCTGTGTGTCTGTATGTGTAAGAAAAATACAGACATTTCACCCAAAACTAATCTAACAACAAAGGAAGTCTCCGTTTCTCACAATCAGTAACTCTTGCTTTACCAAAAGCCTCTTGTTTTCAGTCCATAGCTGTGCTTTTACAACAGGGAGCTCAGAATCAGTGCCTCTGCTTTGACACTTTATTGAAGTGCCCTTGTCACCTGATCCTTCTGTATCCTTCTGTGTGTTTCATGTGATCCTTTAGTCCTGGACAAAGTGTATATATTTAGGCATTTAGTTTTGTGGTTCTATCATCATATCCACCTTTCAAGAACACTATCTGGGATAGCTATAATCTTCCGAGGTGCCATGGCAACAGCTTTACAAAACATAAGAAATGTAGTACAATATGTTTTATATTATACAAAGTTTAAAATTCTACAAGGGGGGCACGGTGGCTTAGTGGTTAGCACGTTCGCCTCACACCTCCAGGGGCGGGGTTCGATTCCCGCCTCTGCCTTGTGTGTGCGGAGTTTGCATGTTCTCCCCGTGCCTCGGGGGTTTCCTCCCCCCGGGTCCAAAGACATGCATGGTAGGTTGATTTGCATCTCTGGAAAATTGTCCGTAGTGTGTGAGTGTGTGAGTAAATGAGAGTGTGTGAGTAAATGAGAGTGTGTATGTGCCCTGCGATGGGTTGGCACTCCGTCCAGGGTGTATCCTGTCCTTGATGCCCAGTGACGCCTGAGATAGGCACAGGCTCCCCGTGACCCGAGGTAGCGGTAGAAAATGAGTGAGTGAGTAAAATTCTACAAAATTATAAGATTAATATTAGACATATTTAATAAGGGCAGTGTTTGGGTGACACTGTTATAAACACCAGATAGTGTTTGTATGAATAAAGTCCTTTCTGTAGTCATATATCTGACAATTGTGTATTGATTAGGAGACATCCTCAAAGACCACTTGTAGTTGGCATCTTCTCTATGAAAGCCGAACACAACTGGACCTGGCACAATCTCTAGATTCAACAAGATGGACATGCTTCTTCATGTCTAAATCTATAACCTTCCAGATGATACTGAATAAAACTGCCCTCCTAGTAATCGCTGAAGTATTAAACTAAGGTGACCTCTCAGCTGCCTTTAATACTGATCTTGTGAATTACTACATCCCCATTTCTGCTCTTGCTGAACAGTCCATTGGGAGCTACCCTCAGACCTGATTCTCAGCCTAGCTTTAAGATATATCCTACCGCAAACCTAGGAGAGGCTTTGTTTAATCACCAAAAGTTTTCCTTCTGGAGTTCCTTTTAGAGTCAGTTAATGGTCCAGCTTTTGTTTATCCTTTATTATGAAGCAATGGGTCCAGTCATGACATCTATAATCATTGATATACTGATGACACACTTTTCTTTTTATTTCTCGATCACGCCATTTCCAGGTTTCTTAGCATTACTTTTGTTTACAAATCCGATCTATGCAAGTACAAACACTCGCAAATTCATAGAGTGTATTTCATGATAATTTTCATCCCCTTGACATATATTCAGACAAAGAACTTGTATTGTTATAGTGGCTGGCACAAATAAAAACATTAGTAATTAGCTTGATGAAGCGATTTAGCAGGCCAAATATTGCAAGGAACAGTGGACTACAAATTTCACCTCTGAAAGAATCGTACATCTTCTGGCATCTCTTCTCTCTGCAACTTGCATTATATTTGGGTGTAGGACAATGCCATTTTCACTGACACTTAACTGAGGTAATAAAAAGTGATATAGATCTATGCACTGCGTAGGATTTCAAACACTCTTAGGGCAGTGGTTCATCTATCACTTCAAACTCCTAACCATAATGTGTACACATTTGATTACCTAGCTAATACATGTACACATTTATGTGCTTAAAGTGGCACTATAATTCAAACAGGTAAACAAATGTAAATTGCATTACCGCTAAATTACCTGGAGACATTACTGAAGAGTTATTTCTAGAAGTCTATATATGTATGTATATATTAATTTATTCACATATCAATTCATTTCCCTATTAACTGTATATACTATACGGTACTGTGAAAAAGTCTGAGAAACAATTTTTTTCCCAAAAGAAAATGATTTGTATGTCAGTACAGAAAGCTCTAGATTACATAACAGCCTGCTTTGATATAACAGAAACCACACTGCTGGGGTTTATATGCAAAAAAAGAAACAAGTGTGGAAAAAAAGTGTTCAGAAGACCCGTGATAAATTATCCAAGATGCTCAGTATTTGCTTACCAGCCAGTTTCTGTTTAAAACTGCAGAAATTGTACTGGAGACTACTGGTGTTTTAAGTCAAATTTAAGGTTTCTCACATCTAATATTGAATTTTTGTATACGTTTTACCAGAGGGATTTATACAAGCTGGTACAAACCAGCACAGGTTTCTACTTTAATGAATGCTAAGAGGTGATTTGACTGGTGATCCTTCAACTCCTAGCACATTCTCAAGTCGCTATGATTAAGTGTCTGTGTGTCTGTCGCTATGAGTGTCTGTAAATGTAAACGTGCTTTCACGTGTCCCTTTCATGCCCAAATATTAGCCTGTCAGGATATTTAACAGGTTTTTTTTGGTTCAGATATATTATAGACATGTTCCTGCACAACGTGTGGATGCTCATCCGATAAGAAATCAATATTTTTTTAAAGCCATGGTATTGCCCTGATTTTTGTTTTTATTTTACCATCTATATCTCTTGAGGCTTGGGCTTAGTGAGTTAGCTTAAAAGATGCTCTTACACAAGTCTAAATGCAGCTGCTCCAGTGGACCTTCCCTTTGTGGTCAGCTCTGATAACTGGAGCATGATATCTGTGTCATCCCTAGTACTTAACAATGATGGTACTGAAAACCTTTTTTTTGTACAGCACTCTAAATCCCTATCTCTGAGCAAACAGGACTATCAGACTGCGTGTAGTGCCCTTAGACGTAGACGTCTAATGGAAGGAAGAGAGAAAAAAAAACCAACATGGTAGATATATATTTTTGCTGTCAACAGAATATCTAGTCTTCCGGCTCTTACTTAATATGACATGTTTGACTGAGTGTGTAGTGAGTGTATTCTCTCCATCTCTTGTAGAATGTCTTTTTTTGTCTCACATCAAAAGGAGGAGTAGAGTGTATGTGTGTGTGTATGAGTGTGTACAGTACATGCGTGTCTGGGTGTTGCATTCTCCACCTGCATGACCCAAAGCCTGCTCGGCTAGACAGTAAAAAGCGAGGTGTAAAAACATTTATTTGTTATCATGTGGTGCTAGATTTTCCTGGTACATAAGCTCCCTCTGCTGAAAGGATTGGCATCTAAACCCATGACCCATAATCTTACTTCTCCCTCTGTATCTGAATACAGAATTTCAATTTTTATCCCCTCAAGGTCTTAAGATTACACTTTCCCTAAAACCCAACATGGTCAGACTGTAAGAATGTATTTAAGCATTTTTTTTTTCTTACAACATTTTGACACACGAATGACTGGAGTTGGTAAGGTTGAGGTTATCAGTGATACCTATTGTTCTTACTTATTTCCTATGAATTTTTAGTAAGGAAATGTTTTGCTGGTCAATATGCAAACCTTACATTTAAGACATCCCTTAACTTAAGCACCACTGTCTATTGACACAGTACCAAATGTACTAAATACTATGTACTTGCTTGACTTAAAAAAAAAAAAATCTTAGCTTCATTCACTCTGAATATTTGAACACATCCTTCAGAATAGACCTGAAGACATTTGGAGACATAAACAGCATATTTGGTGTGCTACAGTATGTTTTGCCAGTTACCTAGAAAAGTATCTCATATTGGTACTTGTCAGATATTTGTTTTCAAATGACAAACTACTAAAGATTTCTGCCAAAGGTTCCACTAAACAAAAAATCTGTAAATCTGATTTTTTTTTTTTTTTTTGCACTCATGCACAGATACAACTGACTCTTAAAATAACAAGCATGTTCTCAACATGGCTGATTTGCATTTAATGACACCAGCAAAACTCCATGATCCGACAAAATGATGACTAGATGGTCAAAGATCTTCTCCTAAACATGCTTTGAGCTAAATCTTCCAGTAATGCAGGTCAGCCAATACAGGTGATTGGCTTCCATGGGCACGAAGTAACTTTTATTCCTATTATAGGTGCTATTTTTTTGCCCTAATTGCATGGCTAGTTTTATTTGTCTTAATTTAAAAATTTACTTTGGATTGCTTTCCTGAGGCGATGTGTTCTTTGATACAAAATGACTGTATTAAAAACTTTAATTAAATTCTTATATATTGTTAGAAATAAGGTGTTAAGCTTGTCAACACGATCCTTATATAAATTTGCATATCCATTCTGTATAAAACTCCCACCAGTAATATGCTGCGAAGCTTATAAATCGAGGTTCACATTTTTTATACACAATCATGGACCATTTTTCCATACTGAATTCCTTTACGTTTGTTCATTCCTAGTTTGATAAATGAGGTGTACTTTTTGAATAACATTATTAATGTGTACCAAAATATAATAAGTGTATCATTTGTACTTTAATTGCTATGTAAATAGAGTTCTTAATCATACTTGTAATGTCTCCAGCAACATTTTTACTTGTTTTTGGTCATTTAGTTTCATTTCTGTGACATTTTGGATCGTTGGTCACTCATTAAATAGCTTTTTGCTTGGCTTCCCTTCTAATTGAGAATGCATTAAATGTAAAGATGTTAGTGTTTACCTTGATGCTGTCGTGTGTATGCATTTCATGCCACCATGTAAGATGCTTTCCTCAGTGTGACTTCGTTTACCCAAGGATGGAGCTTTGTTAAATCCAACCTTTTCCTGCAATCTGTCTCCGTCACTGGTGTGAGCAGAAATAGGTTTCTTTGTCATCTAAAATAGTGTTTGTCTAGGGCATGGGTGACCATGGTGTTATGTGTAGAAAATGCTTCTCCCTCTCAGCTTAATCCTTTTGGTGGTTATGTTTTGGCAGGACAGCAGATCAGATATACTCACTGACTTATTTATTAGGAACAGCTGCACCCATGTGAATTCATGGAATTATCTAATCAGCCACTCATATGGTCGCAGCAAAATACTTAAAATCAAACAGAAACAGGGAAAAAGCTTCGGTTGATATTAACGTCAAATATCAGAATGGGGAAAAATGTGATCTCAGTGATTGTGACCATGGCTCATTTAACTATTTCAAATACTGCAGATCTCCTGGGATTTGCACATAGTATTAAACAGTCTCTAGACTCCAGAATGGTGCAAAAATAGACGGCAGTTCTGCAGATAGAAATGTCTTGTTGATGAACAAGTTCAGAGGAGAATCAACAGACTGGCTTCAGCTGACAGAGAAACTTACAGTAAGAAATTGAACCACTCTTTACATCCAGGGTGAGCAGAAAAGCATCTCACACAGCTCAACCCATTGAACCTCGTTGAAGATACAAAAAAGACGATTGGATTGGGTTACACTTCTGGGGCAAGGAAATATGGCAGATAAAGATGTTTTCCCAATCTTTAACAGTCCAGTTTTGTACCAGGGTCTGTTTATGTGCTGTTTATTATCAAATGTTTTGTGTGCTTGAGAATATGTGAAGAGAAATAATAGGTAAACAAAAACAAAACGTGATGAAGGGTAATAAAGCAGGTGATGATTTGCATTTTCTTTTCTTTTTTCATATATCTCGATTTTACAAGCTATAGTATCATACCATTTATGTGCATCTCTTTCTTTCTTTCACGCTCTCTCTCTCTCTCTTTCTGTTTCCTCCTCGCAGTGCATCATTGGCAATGATTTATAGCCCCGGTGGAATGGGTCTGGCGTGTTGATGAGGCAGGCTTTATTTACTCAGGTAGCCATTATGATGACTTCAGTCCCTTTGTGATAAATGGATTCAGAGAAGAGGAGTTCTGTATGGAAAAGAAAAATCATCATAAATTGTCATATTTGATCAGAATGCCATGTTCTGTGGGCAGCAACTACTGAGCCCTCTTCTGGAGGAAATAATGAACAAACAAAACAATAAAATAAACAATCAAATGGACTGTGTTTATTTAGGAAAGAACGAGGAAGAGCAAAAGACATGTGATTGAAAAAGACTACAAAAAACACTTGCTTGGGATTTTCCATTAAGAGATTTAATATGTTTTACATTTCTTTATTATATTGGTTATAACTCACATGATGCTCCATTTTATATTTCAAATAAGAAAGAAAGGGGTCTACACAGACAGGTGTAAGCTCTTATAATCAGGCATCAGTGTTATAAGTCTGTTATAAGTTTAATTCTGCAGAACTTGGCTTGAGTTCTGTATAAATTATTGCCCCACAGATTTCAGCTACTTAGCTAAGCTTGACTCTGACTAAAGTTGAGCTTTAACATCCCGGATTTGGCTGTCACACTGTATTGCAAATTACATATAAATCCTTTACTGGTTGTGATATCTCTTCTATGAAGCTGTGTAGAATATTCATAGCCCCTGATTTTCATGTCCTCATTCAATGCTTGCACCTGATCCTTGTAATTGGTCTTGTGTATTTTCTGCATTTGTGTATTGTCTGTATTTTTGATATGTGCTATATAACAACATACAGTATGGATCTCATCCAAGTTCCTGGGTCGCCTTGTTTGGCTCAATTCTTGACCTAGTTTTAAATCCCAAATGTGTTATATGTTTCAGACCATAACATTCTAGCTGTTTTTATTGTTTTCTATTAAATAAAAGGGATTAAGAATTAAAGATTTGATTTAAAAACTGTGAATGTCTGTGGAACAAGATGGATATTGGATTGTGACTATGAATATTGACTAGGTAACTAAAGACAATGTGAAATTTAAACCACTAACATTTACCCACCCTTTGCAACATATTCTACTAAGCTCAACACAGTACGTGCATTCCTTCAGTCATATACACAGTGTGAAATGCATCCTATCCTGTACAGTACATAATGTCGAACAATTTCAACAAATTTCCTTTCCCTGACACAGCTAGCTTTGCAGTTTGTATTTAGCAAGCTGATACTTTTTCCAAGCTGATTGCTTGTTCCAATCATTATGTCCCATCACAAAAATTGCATCTTAAGCAAATACTGTCCTACAGTACAGGAAAAGGCAATGACAAATACATTTTGTTTGCTATACACTGAATATTGTTTGGTTTGTAATCAAAAGATGGATATGAGTTCATAGCAGAATTCCAGCATTTATTTTAAGATAGTTACACCTAGATACGCTAAACAACTTAGAAGATGGGAAAATCCATCCATTGGTCAAGTCATCATAAATATTAGAACATGAAAATAATTAATTAATATTAATTAATATTAATTAAGACTGTTAGACTGTTTTTTAACAAGTGATAGCTCTAAATGTCTGCACTTGCTTTGAGCCCTGAGTTTCACCTGTTTTCACACAGACCTGAGGTTTCATAACCATATTTGTTATTAAAAAAGGGTAAACTATCATCAAGACCAGAGAGATGTCCATGGGAGAAATAGCAAGTTGTTTTGAAGCTGCAAAAAAGATGTGTGATCAGAATGTCCTGGGAAAAAAAGAATGTACTACCTGACACTGAACAGACCGACCACGAAACACAACAGCAGTTGATGACAGAAATATAGCGAGAGCTGTGAAGTTAAATAAAAAAAGAAGAGTCAATGAGATCACCAACAACCTCCACAGGGTAGGTGCGAAAATTTTATAATCCACCATTTACCATTCAATCCATCCACCAAGTGTTATTTACATTAAGACTATTTGATTCAATACTGTTGTTCACCTACAGATTAAGTGGTCTTCCTTAAAAGGCACAATGTTATTAGTTGTTTAACACATCTAGGTGCTAATATCAGGAAATGAAACATATTTAAAAGTAATTTTGATTTGTCGACTTGTAATCATCTTACGATCTCAAATACTGTCTCCAATACAATGTCTCAGTGTATAGCAAAAACAAACGTATTGTTTTCTGAAGAGCTGCCATATGGTAGGCCATTAAGAGGTCTACATTTCCTAATCCAGAGTTAAGAGTTTAACACACAGCTTAATAAGAAAAAAGTAGAATATAAGAATGTTCTAAAAACAAGTGCTATGTCTTACTATGTTCCTTTTGTTTTAACTGTTTGTTTGAAGGATTCTATAAAAGCAGAAACGGTCAAGGTTAGATACAAAATCTGGAAGCTTATTCTGTCTTAGTCGTGATGAGTTATTCCTCTACTCTGAACAATAAAGAAGCCCAGCCACATATTCCCTTAATAATATATTAAAAATTAATGACAAAATGATATGCATTTAAATAAGCAAAGGTGATGTGGGTGGATTTCAATTAAACAGATATAAATTTGTATAAAAGGCAGAAACCCTAATCTTGTCACCAAACTCTGTTCAAAACGCTATTAACCTTTATAGAAACTAATTAGTGCTATGATATGTAAATCACAGCTAAATATGTATGTAATGAACTGATCATTACGGTGCATCTTAAAGCAGCAACAACACTATTTCTGTATTATTCAGTCAGTTCAATAATCAGTATTTATTTGTTTCTGAGGAACATTTCTTGAAGTGCTATTGTATAGTGTGCATCTGCCACAAATAATTATAGAAACTTTATTTTTTTCCTCTTTTATTTATTTATTAATGAGTAAAGTTGTTACATTTTTCTCGATAATTCATAGATTAGCAAGAACATAATCTCTAAAGTGGTTTCCTGTTGTCTTTTTTTTTTTTAGAAAGCTGGAAAGCAAATTAAGGGATCATAGCCTTTTAGAAACATTTTCATACTGACACACCTCCACTAGGGGTCTGAAAAAAATGCCATGACTGTACAAGAGGATTTTAATGTCTTTTGCAATTTTAACTTAGGTTTGTTGTTGGCAGATTTGTGTATGTGTAGTTTTGTTGTTTTTGTTGCTGCATCTTTATTCCTTCGGGTTCAGCTAATATACATTTGTATCCAAAGGTTTTCACCCTTCCTTTACATGAAGTGATAAGTGCAGTGTGTTAAGTGTCTTGGGATCTATGCTGGCTGCGATGGATAAGCTCAAAACATTCAACCATAAAATATTCATTAGAAAAAGAAAAAGAAATAAATAAAATACAGTTCTGGTGAAAGGGAAATATGTGGGATGAGAGGGAGAATCGTGCCGGTTAAACATAGTTCAAAAACATACAGTTCTGTTGGCTGATAGCAAATAGAGCTGTTTAAGTTATGACACATGTTCAGGTGTAGTTTAAAGGTTTTTGAATGTCACAGCATACAGTATTTGCTTTTATTTTGTTGGTGTCTCTGTTTTCTGGTTCTTCAATTATGGATGCAAGTCCACCGGGAATGACACAAGCACTAGCCTCAGGCTGCCTATATTTTTGGGACTTTTTGTATTTTAAACAATAACATGTACAGAGTCTATTGCAGAAGGGAATATTTATTTATTTGTTTGTTTATTTATTTATTTGTTTGTTTGTTTATTCTCTATCTTATTTTACAAATTATAATTGTGCTTGTTTTCTTTGTTTGTTTATTTGTTTGTTTTATTTTTATTTTACACAGTACGCTATATTACTTTGCAAATTAATTCATTAACATATTTTTTTTTAGGATAAGCTGTCCCTGTTCTATAGAATACGGTCTTTCTTGTCATCACCCTTGGTATAAGCTCTTGTTCTTTTTATGACAGTTCTGAGGTATTACATAATGTTGGCATCATATATCAGTGAAACAGCTACAGAACTTCCAGGACAGGTCATAAATCATATTTAATTTTAGCATTGTGTATAACAATCACAGAAAAAAGTCTGTTTGTCCTCTTAATACTGCTCAGTATACTACCTCATCTACCACACACAGTTCCCACATTCCTCTGCCCAGGGCCTTCCTGTTAAATGTCTGAAATCACCTAGGACTACTGTAGGTGTAACTAATACTTGGGTGAGAAGGACATGTCTCCATCACTTTTTGGTGTGTAGTAGTTAAAACTCATTTATAGCCTACAATAGCTCACAGCGGAAACTGGTCCAAACACTTACACCACATTCATATACAGTATATGGCCAAAAGCATGTGCACCCCTGACCAGTCAAACCCATAATTTTGTTCAGTCCCAGATCTTGACTGTGATAATTCGCTCCACTCTTCTGTAAAGGATTTCCACAAGTTGCTAGTGCATAGCTGTTGTGATATGTGATCATTCAGCTAAAAGTTAGGTCAATCTTTAGTGAGGTCAAGCACTGGTCTCAGATAAGATGTCATATCCAGTTATAGTTCGTCCCAAAAGTGTTCAGTAGAGTTGAGGTCAATTCTCTGTGAAGGACACTACATTTTCTACATTAACCATTTCAGATTTCACACTAGGTTTGGGTCTCTTAATTCCATTGACTAGATTTCTTAAAGTTACTTCATGCAAGAATATCCTGTACAGTTGTGTGCTTTCAACTGTGGCAACAATCTTTCAGAGATGTATTTGCATTTAATGTTCAGATGTCCATATATTTTAGGTCATATAGTGTGTATTAAGATCTTATAAAATTATGTTGTGATTACAATGTAAGGCTTTACACTGTCTGTAAATGTCATTGTAACCGACCGTTGAATTATTCTGTGAGATCTTGCACATTACTTTTATTTTATTTCCTAACTGCTCCTACTGCTGATATCAGTGATGTAATCATATCAGCAAATTCCAAAGCATGTCATATCAGCAAGACCTCCAAAGCATGTTTTGACTCATCATCAATCTTGTACGCAGCACATTCAAAATAACATTATGCTTATAATTCTACACTAAACAGTGTTACAAAATAGTACTTTTATACTTTCATAGCATGTTCATCATATAAATAATAAAATAATGAAAAAAAAAAGATGGAGAAAACTTTTTTAGACTCATGGTATCTTAAGTATGTAACAGTGAACCAGAGTTAATGTATCCAATGATAGAGACTTAAGCACTTTTTGTACGTCGCTGTGGATAAGGGTGTCTGCCAAACGCTGTAAATGTAAAAGGTAAATGTATAACATGTAATTATATTTATCCACATTGATGCCTAACATCTTTAGGGTGCTCAGGTTCGATCCTTGGGTTGAGCTGTTTGAGTGAAGATTCTATGCATGTCACCCTTGTGCCTATGTCAGTTTCTTTCCACATATACAGGTGGAAAGGAGGTTCCAGAGGGGTAAGCTGTCTATGATAAATTACTGTTAGGTGTGAACCTGTGTATGCATGGTGCCTTGGAATGAACAGGGCATGTCACTGGGTTACAATCATTGTTTTTGATTTTTGCTACAATACATATAATGACTCTGAACAGGATAAAGCAGTTAAAGGGAATAATGAATACAAAATAAGCCAGTTGGCCAAAATTTAAGAAGATAAGGGTTGAGCCTGAAGCAATTTTGTACTCAACCCGTTAATTAGAATGAACGATTCTATGATGTCTATCAGAGTTGTCCTTATTTGCATAGTCTATAGTTTATTTATAGGGAATGGAACCTTTTTTTAAGGTTGTATAATTAACCAGAAGACATTTGGATTACTCTTTCTTCTTTGCTAATTTGTTGATATCTGTTCTGGCGTGTTTCGGCTTCTCTCTGGATATATAAGGCCCTACTGTTAAGAATAAATGTATACAATACTGGATTTTATTTTTCTGCAGGGTGTGAAATAGAGTTTGACACCCCTTATTGGGAATCTGCGCCGTCTGACGTCACTAAAGCAGTGCGCGCGGACTAGTCATCCCCTTCTCTACGCGAGAGAGCGCGCGCCTCCGTCTCGAATGCGGGGGATCCAGATGCGCGCCCGTGCGAGGCACAACTAGTCCGGTTAGAGCTCGGATGCCAGGAGAGAGAGAGCGACACGCTCACAATCTAAGACGAGCTGCGAACGGAAAGCTGCAGTGGGAGTAAACAAAATAAAGAAATAACAGTAATAACAGACGACTAACTGCATCACCTCGGGAATACGCGGATGGAAGACTCGAGCGCGCGTGATTTTGTTTAATTCGGCTGGAATTATAAGGATGGACGCGCAGCTTGGAATTACCGGCGCTTTAAGATTATGAACTAGTGTGGACCTCTCCTAACCTCCTGCACTTGCCATTTTGTGCATTGTCGGATTTTTTTTTCTTTTCTTTTTCTTTTTTTTTTTTTACATTTGTTTTCTTCTCTGATTTTTAAATCTCTCTCTCTCTATTTATATCTATATATATCTTTTTCATTTCCTTTCTTCTTTCAATGTCGTGAGTCCTCCGTATATTTCTATGCTTCCATAGCCCGCGTGACCGAAGCCCGGTGGGCGGATAGATAGTGAAAAGCTTTACTCCGCCACTGAAAAGCTGCTCGTGTGATCTTGTGAACTGAGGCGCGTCATGGACGGCGAACTTCGTTCGTACCTAAAAAACGCACCCGGCACTGTCGAATAACTGCTGCTGGAAGAGATCAGGTAATCTGTAAGCTTCTTCTACTGACCCCTCTTGAAACAGACAACCCTTATACATCTACGCATGCAAGACATTTTAGCAGTCAGTGTGCGTACGCACGAGCCGTAAAGTCTCATCAGTCCTATTCTTTCTATTTTACGGATGATGTGAAGTTGCGCACGTTTGCGTCTCTTACCGCAAGTTCCAACGTTTTAATCGTGGCTTTTTGTCTTCCTTATTTATTGGCCGGATGGTAACTTTGCACAAAGGATAAGGGCTCAAGAACCTCATTGAGTTATTCTTACTGATAATTTCACTTAACAGAATAGACAGCTTTAGCTATCGATCACTCCAAGCGATAGTGTCTTGTAGCACTGATTGCATGCCGATTGTCGCATTTTCCTTTTCGTTCCTTTGTAAAGTATTGAGGAGATTTAATGTGGCACACCTGCTGCTTTGCTGGAGTCTCAGAAATATTCTGGAAAGAGCATAGCACACGACGCATTTGCTCTTTCCTCACAATAGTCTATGGTTACAAAGCATGACTGGCTTATGGAGTAACCATTTACGCATGATGCATGCCCACAGCCTATAAACGTGCCTTTTGCGCGGTGGTTTTCTCTCACGCATGCAGGTGGTGCTGCTGATGAACATTCGCCCATCTGTTGAGCGCAGCTTTAGCTCGGATTCGGCAGAAATGCGCATTCATGGAGCTCTCAATTGAACAACATTTTTCTTTCTCCGAATCCCTTAATGCCAGAGAACATTTCACGAGCTACGCTTGACCGGACACGATATCCGGTTCGCTCCCTTAATGCACTTCGGATGGATTTTGAAAGCGCGATGTTGTCTTTCTCAGTAATGAATGGGGAAATAAACAGAGCTTCTAATGGAAGATATAGTTAAAGCCCCTTCTATGCGCATCTACCGTTAATACGCTCGAGACGCATTAGCATATGTGCAGCATTAGAGGTTTAACATCTAACACTAATAAAATCCATCTCGTGTGCCAAGTGGATGGAAATGCACAGTGAATATGATTAGAGGAGAGAGAAAAAAGATTCTGCATGCATTGGACATAGGAGTGTCCGTTGGAGTGTGCATTGGTGGCTGTGTATGTTGCCAAACACTGTTAAAGCAGCTCACTATTTAGCTTGCAAGCAATGGAGCATGGATCACTGCATGTGGAACATGAGCCAGGTGACAGCTTGGCCTTGCCTGCTTGAGTAAACCACAATCCCTGACCATCCAGTTTTTGTCCCCAAATAAACTAAACTCCTCCTCTTTCTCTCCACTTCTTGGCAGTATGGTGCTTTTGTGGCAGCCGTAAATAACGAACGACAGTGAGATAAAGCATGATACATTTATTTCTGCCAGTGGATCTGGAGTTTAGATCGAGTCAGCTCGGGGATAGCCCTACCGAATGATATTCTTTGATAAATAAGCTTTAGCTCCTCATCAGTGCTTCACCATGCTTTGCTATCGTAAATCATTCTTATCTCGGACCACTCCTCGCTTCAAGCTATTTACTTAAAAGCTTTCAAATCACTTAGGCAAATGATGTACACGGAATGGTTTGAGAATTATTAATCAATAAATGGTTTATATTGTTATGTAATGTCACGAGAAATCAGTGCATTGATGCTGGAGGCTATGTTTACGTCACATGTATCTGTCATGGGTGTTTTGCTAATGCATGTTTTCAGAATATGAAACATGCTGTTTAAAGCGAGGCATGCAACAGTGGACCCTGACACCTTCAAATTAATTTCTTCAAGAATGTCATGAGCTGAAGAAATATTGATTGTCAACTGATAAGAAACAGTGATCCCTGTATCCTAGAAGTGAGAGCACTGCAGAGCAGCTTGAGTCATGCTATTAATCTAGGGAGAATACAGTAACCATGCTCATGGGACGGGACTGTCCCCAGAGTGTTTTTGTAACTTGCTGTCTCTGGCACCTCAGTCTCCTAGCCAGCCGATTGCTCCTGTCATTTCCTTTGCTTGTCCTCCGAGGATTATGTACTGATATTTTCTACCACACGAATGCGTCAGCAAGGGGACCAGTAGCAATATTTGTTTTCATGTAATGTCTTTTCATTATGTTCAGCTAAGATAGAAATCCAAAGTCTCGCAGATTGTATTGATTCTTTGTCCTTCTGCTATATAATGCAGTGAAAAATCAAGATTTTGATGTGACATATACCTTATGGCTTTTTTCCCCCTCAGTGCACACTCAAGGCTAAATGTGATGTCTCTTCTAGTGTGTGATTTTTAGCCAAGCATTTCACTTCCTGTCAGCTCCACAATGTGGGACCTTTTTCGCCAGTTTAACATGGCCGCTTATATGGTTGATGCTTGATGTACTTTGTTTATTTAGGGGTTTTTTTCAGTAGATGGCACTGATGGTATTTTTTAACTAAATATACTGGTATATAAATATAAATGGTCAACAAAAATGATCCAAGATCAAATCATCAATCAGAAGACATTCCTCTCCAACTAATATACACACCAAGACATTGTTTTGTTAAAATCAACCTATCAAATCTAGTCATTGATTTAATTTCATTTGACTTTATATGTATTAAATACAAAATAATAAAGAAATATTACTAGAAAAGCTGTTTCTCTTTATGTTAACCTTTATTCATAGCCTATAGGATGACAGGTCATACAGAGGTCCTGCCCATTCAGTGTATAATAATAAGAATACCCATAATATTATTATTATACATTTTAAAGGTAAAAAATAGACTTAAATGCTTGAATTATAAACCATAATAATTACTCAATGAGATATTACTCAGGCCGAATCAAGCACACATGATGCATGTAATCTAAGCTGTTTACGATGAAAAAAAACTTTAGCGACACTTTATAAAAGTATATAAATCTCCATCGTAAAAAAGTAATGACTTTTATCATCTTCCACAACAGTCTGTCCTGTCTTCTATCTTGAGGTACAGTACATGTGAGTCTAACAGCAGCCTCAGTGTGTACTGTATACAGAAAACATTGGCTAACTGTTATTAAATCAGTTGTGCATCTTTTACTATGATTATCTGGATCAAGGTTCCATTTCTTTTTGTTTTGGACCATCAGGGATATTTCCTTCCAGACTTATAGACTTTCTGTATATACTCTAGACTCTGTTTAATAGAAACGTCATCCCCATGTGACCTTGATATCAATGTGTGTGATCTTGTGGAGGTGGATTCAAAACCCAGCATAACATAAAACTCATATAATCCTTAAATTATTTATTTATTTATTTATTTATTTTGGATAAACTTGTTTTAATTTAAACTTTGCAACTATCCCAAACTTTTGTGTATTTCAGAACAGGATGGAAAGTTGCTTGTCCTGCCAAGCTCTGATGGAGTTGGATTGTGGGCACAATTAATACCTAAATTGTTTGGGACCTGGACATCTGCAACAGACACTTACAGACCTCGGTAAAAGATAATGGCATTAGTGATGCATGAAGTACTCCTCACAGCCTATGAAAATATCTATTTATTTCCTTTCTCTGGCACTCTGATGTGCTGTACATATGGCTGCAATGTTCTCTAGAAAAAAGTTCCATTGCTATGTTCCTGTGTTCCGTGAAAGAGAGGAGAGTGTATTTACTGCTTTGGAACACAGATTAGAGAAGCTGGCAGCGGGCATGGGCCAAATGCATGAGCTGTTGGCAAAGATGCAACAGCGCATTGAAGTACAAATCTTGAGGAAGCCTAGTACAGCCACCTTGCATACCGAAACAGACTGTTCATCATTCTCTGAATTTTAGGCTCTTTTCGGCAGAAAATGTGTTTAAGCAGAATAAAGATCAGAGTTAAAAGCAGAAGTACAGCACAGCAGTGGTACTGCATGCATGTCAAGCTAATGATAAAGTTATCCAAGCAAAATTAAAATGTGATCCTCCCCAATACACTTGGACAAATCTCAAACACATTCTATCGCACATTTACTCATGCATGTGCCTGAACAGGTCTACAAACTATCAGTTTCTTCAGTAAGGCCTTATTTGTCCTTAAAAGTAAGTTAAAGCTCGTTTACCAGCTAGTAAATCCATGCACGTAAAACCACAGGCAAGCAGATTAAATAGAGATTTCATATGATGTGTTGTATGACATTTGGAACTCTAGAATGAATGTTTCTTTATCCTAATCTCTGTGCTCTGTGAGTGATCCTCTCCTTTAATAGGATACAGCACTAAGACTAGAAATTCTTATACTCAAATGAGTACAGCATTCGAACCGTGAGTAATTAATAGAGACATAGTTGTAGTAGAAGGTTGTGATTTGTTGAGTCAAATTCAGTATCAACATCTTAGTGATTCTCTTCCTCAACAGGAGGTAGTATTAACACATTGCATGATTCCCAGCTTCGACAAAATATGGTGTTGGTATTATTTAGAAGTGCTGTCTGTTACTGTATAGTAAATTACGTCATCAGGATGTGTTGTGCATTCTCATGATAACTGTATAGGACTGAGTGGACGACCACTTGGGTCACTTGGATTGACAAGATGAAAAAAGAGATGGCCAGGCCAGGAGATGAGTGGGACTAAAAAAGACTTCCGGTTTGCTATCCTACCCCATAGCCCTGACATCCAAAGAATTTAGGTGATTGTATTGAGCAACCAGTACTTGCCAGAAATTGCTACAGTTCTTTTAATGTTGTCTTGGCAGCCTCTCGGGTCAGATTTAGAGGGACGTCCTGTTTTTACTGAAACCAATCAATAGGAAATCTTTTGTAACTCACTGACGATAGAAAATTTTCAACAATCTGACCCCATACCTGTTTTTGTAAGCTCTTAAAAGCCCATGGCATTTTCAGTTAGATGGAACCGAGAAGATGTCAGGAAAATCATATAGGGACAGCTGTACTTTATTTGGGGTTAGTCAGTCACTTTAATTGATGGCAGGTATATACTTATGTAAGCTGGATACTTTTGTTTCTAGTTGTTTACCACTTGACAAGGTTTAACTGACATGGTTAACTCTGACATGGTTTAAAAGTCATTGCCATTTTAACAGAACTAGAATCTCTATAAACATGTACCTGTTAAAACTTTTAAGACTCAAAATAAGAGTCTTATCCTTTAATAGATCAGCAAAAACATCTCTCTCTCTCTCTCTCTCTCTCTCTCTCTCTCTCTCTCTCTCTATATATATATATATATATATATATATATATATATATATATATATATAACTATGAATTAACACGTGGAATTATATACGTACATAACAAAAAAGTGTGAAACAACTGAAAATATGTCATATTCTAGGGGTTCTCAAAGTAGCCACCTTTTGCTTTGATTACTGCTTTGCACACTCTTGGCATTCTCTTGATGAGCTTCAAGAGGTAGTCACCTGAAATGGTCTTCCAACAGTTTTGAAGGAGTTCCCAGAGATGCTTAGCACTTGTTGGCCCTTTTGCCTTCACTCTGCGGTCCAGCTCACCCCAAACCATCTCGATTGGGTTCAGGTCCGGTGACTGTGGAGGAAAAATATATGAAATAAGAGAAAACACATTAATTTGGCTTCACTTGGCTCATTAGAATGAAATTGCCTTTTGCATGCTAATTTTGTTATGTACCTGACAGGTGTCATAATGCAACACAGGTTATTGTTACTCTCTAGAATATGAGTTATATGAACACTATAATGTTGTAAAAAACAAAACTCATATTCAGAGAGTAACAGTAACCTGTATTGTATTATGACACCTAATGTCAGGTACATAAATAATACTACAAAGTCCTCAAAATTAGCATGCGAAATGCAATTTCATTCTAATGAGCATGTCTAAATGCAAACCATTTCCATAAAATGTAAGTTACCACATGAATGATACAGTGTAATTAGATGCAGGCTGGGCTAAGTCTATTTTATCACATGCATCTTTGATTAGTAAGTCACTATGCTCACATACACACTAACACACGCACAACTGCAGACTGTTGCAAGGTGAATGTGCAAATATTTGTCAGGTATGAGCTCATCCTTGAGCAGTGAGTGATAATGAAATCCTTCAGATTTCGTTTGCATTGCTCCTGGGTCTTCCAGAGTGTGCATACAGCTACAGCACTTAGCCTTGACATAAGGGAAGCTGAATCCATTTAAATCACATCGTATTACACTGTTGTGTACTATGCCCTTTTCCGAAAGGATCTTCAGATTTTCAAATACAAAGCCTTTTCTCTCTGTTGAATCAGTTGAATAAACACTTTAGCACCTGCTTTTACAATGCTTTTTTTTTTTTTTAAATTAGTGAATAGGACAAAATTACAATGTTCATATTTAGCAACATAAAGTTTGTTGCCACAAAGAACTGTCAGGTGTCTTGATGTTGGTAGAGTTGAATATCCTTTCCCTAAAAATCTGCCTCTGCTAGACGTATGACCTGAATATACTGTAACTCAATCAATACATTATTCTGACAGATCACCTTTAACCTATGATGAAATAATTCTATTCTGAAAAGAGTTGTCTTTTCTAAGGTGACCCTGTCCCTCTATCTATAGGGAATGCAGTGCAGCTGAATGGTTTGACGCATTTAAAGAAATGCTATCATATGCAATGACCTTCAAACCATTTGTTTGCCTTGGGGCAATGTTGGACCGATGTGTTAGACAGCAACTCCACCACTATAATCCAAATGCCAACTGACAGAATATATTTTGGACAAATTGTGTACAATCTCTCTAGTCCACTTCTGGAGACTGGTACAATCTATGTCAAGGGACATGGTCTGTAATGGACCACAACCTTATTAAAAGACTTTTTGATGATTGACTTTTTTTATTTTACTTTTTGTTTGACTTTTGTTGTTTTATTATATGCCATAAGTTGCTAGTTTTGATTTGAAACACCTCCTATAAGTAGTTTATATCATGTAGAACCAGTTGAATTGTAAAGTCACTGCAGGTTGAATTGGCTTGTTATGAACAGCCCTGTGTGCTCCAGTTACTGAACATACAGTAGGAGGGATAAAAACCATGGTCTAATGGCGATAGGATGATTGTATATTGTGACCTGAGTTTATAATATTTTGGACATTTCTCAGTGAGCATCAGGAAACTTTGTATACCTTGTATGTCTGTATACATTAAACTGTACACCATCACACTGCCAAACCAAGCTTGTGCTTGACACCAAGTCTGACATGTATGTTTTTCATAAGCTTGATGCAAAGCCAGCTTTGGTTTTGCTCTGTTTTGTTGGTCTTGTGCCTACTTGAGACATGTTTTCTTAGTCTTTTTTTTTAAAACATCAGCACATAATATGATGCTCAGCTGAGATGACATTCTGCAGAATAATTTGAATCCGATTTGCTTGTTTTTGGCCCCATTTTTTAAATTTTTTTATTTATCTTGTCTGGATCTCAGCTTTCATCTTTAACCCATATGATTCACAAGCTGTTTTTGTCTCAATGACTGGTGTTTTTTATTTTTACTTCTTTATTTTTTTTAATCATTCATTTCAAACCATTGTGTATGGAAGCCTGATTGAATAGAATGATAGATGACAGTCATGTGATGTATAAAGTCTGCAATGTACAATATATGAGAAAGCTGAGCGTGTTTATATATGACTTCATTTGCAGGACAGATTAGTAGCTTTATAAATTTAAAGCTAGAAATGACCAAGATCTCTGAATATTCTGCATTTTTTTCTATCTCATTTATTTTACTGGCTTCAAGTACAGAGTAGTAACGATTCAACTGTCCAAAACCTGTAACCCATTATGAACAATTGGACACTTTTAATAGTAAAAATCCAAATGCGAGAAAAAAGGAAAACGAGTGCAGGTGCTCAAAAATATGAAAGGATTTGTGAGGGCATGATTTTAATTCGAATTGAATTGATATGCGGTATGTAAACATGAAGGAAGAACAAAATCATGCATAAGTATTGTCCATGAGAGTTTTTAGCACAGTAAAATTGTGTTTGTGTATGTGTGCATAAAAGGGCAAAATTAATCTAGGTGTGAAATTTAAGAGCCGTGTACAGAATTTCAGATTTTATTCCAAAAATTTGCACAGCGCTATATTTATACACATTGTAATTATAATTATGCACTTAAATACACATTATGACTTTATGAGGTAAATGTAACATATTGTAACGTTATTAAGTTAACTGTCGAAGCATTTAAAAAAAAATATTATAATAAAATGCTACATAAAATGCGATGTGGATGAGCTGGATCAAGTGCTATTTTATACGTTGGTAAGTAATAATCGTGGAATCCGTAATGATACATTTAAATGATGTGCAGTGATTTAGGTGATGATCATAACTGGGCCTATTTATGCAGCGATACTGTATATCAGCAACGTATGTGTATGTCTAAGGTAAGATAAGGACGACATTTTGATATATCAATATTTAGCTTATTCTCATTGATGTCTTATTATATTAGTGTTTTTTATTTTTTATTTGATCATTATTAAATTGTCACTTGTTTTTTTGACAGCTGCCTGTGTAAAAAGGTGGTTGAGACGCTATTGAAAACTCATGTCTCAGACATTCTAAGAAATCTCTACATTTCTACTTTTAGATCTCTGGCAACATTAAAAGTGTGTACACACAGATGATTTGCATAAATAAGGTTTGCAGAAAATTGACTTAAAGAAGTGCATATCTTGACTATATAATGAATATATGCAAATTTTTATCGCATAACTTTTGGATATTAACTTCCAACTGCAAATATAGCCATATGTCAGAGTGCCTTTATCAGTGAATCAGTTAATTGCATTCATGTGGATCATGTTGGAAAAAATCTATTTAAAAATGCATAAAACTCATGTAGAACTGTGGAAGAGTTCTAATGTAATGTGAGGCTTATAACATAAAGGTCAGTCGGTCTACAGAGCATGTTTGATGTGAGAATTATAAGCCTACAAAGTTGTCATTTGTTTAGTGAGGGGTCGTTCTGAGACACAGTGTGGTTAAACTAGGGCAAACAGATATTCTTGTTTAATCAAATAAGTTTGGGAATCACATTATACAGACCTAATTGCAATATTTTCAGTGTTTCTGAATCAGGTTTCTTTGCATCCCATCAGTCACATGCTGTTATACACCCCAGATGCTTGGCTTAGATTCCTCTCATGAAGTTAAAATGACCATCTGTTAGTCTGTTATGCCATCTTGCACATGTAAAGTTAATGAAAATTGTCACATTTTATAAAAAAATTTTTTTAAATAACCCTTGCTGGCTTAGATTTCATTGATAATAAAACCTTATGCGATCGGTCCTCAACCAGATTAAATGAGGACAACAAATGTAATTGTCAGCACTTTTGGAATTCAGTTATGTGTCTAGCTGGATATGCATGGATAGTTTTGTCATCGTTTATTAAAAGCAAACAAGATTGAATCTCATGAACACAACAATGCCCTTAGGCTCATGCCAAGATAGTACACAAACAGCTCGGATGCACTGTTTATAGTTTCAGACAGAACGCTTATCCTACAGTCAACACCAGAAGTACTGGCCTCCTTTCATGAATGGGCAAATATCCATTTAATTATTCATCACTGTTCATATATACAATAAAGTTATTGACACCAGATGTAGAAATACATTGATCCCTTTTAACATTTTGATGTATGAGGTCGCATTCAGTACAGACATGGCCAAAGGTAAATCTTTCAGTCTTCCTTATCAAGATGATAACTCTAATACACAAATACAAATCATTACATAAATGCTTGTAGAAAGAAAAAAAAAATACAATCATCGTTAGAGTTTGTAATAAAACCCAATTGGAAAATTAGAACAAACCGCAGAACCTACCTGAAAAAACCTACCACAAACCCCCTGTAGCTGGCATATTCCTCTGAGTGTCTCAGTCTAAGATCTTTTACTAAGATACTAGATCTTAATCTAATGTCTTTAATCGTTTTAATCTAGTATCTATATTTTTAGTTTTGTAGAAGAAGAAGAAGAAGAAGACTTTATTATTATTATACTCATACTTCACAGTACAGTCGAATTACTTTCTTTAAATATCCCACCTTTGGATGTTGGAGTCAGAGTACTGGGGCGGCTATGATCCAGTGCCCATGGAGCATGGAGGGTTAAAGGCCTTGCTCACTTGCCCAACAGTGGCAGCTTAGCAGTGCTGGGGAAGAACCCTGACCTTCTGATCAACAACCCAAAGCCTTAACCATTTGACATGAACACGTGCCAATAGCTGGAAAAAAAAAAAAAACAGCAGAGTATGGTTGCAGTGTGAATCCTAAGTATCAGTGAGACTTAAGCACAATTTTTACCCTAAGTTAATGTTTTAACAACAGTGATGGAAAGTACTGTCCAACATGTCATACCAAAATCTCCCATCTATGTTTAATTAACATTAGATCTGGTGACTGTTAACCAGATACCACAAACCAAAACCACAGCATATTATTTTCATCATTTCCATCCTCACCAAACCAGTGTCCCAGTGACTCAATGATCCCTTGTATCCTATGGATGGAGATTGAGTCATCCAGGAAGTGACCACTCCCATCAGGAGTAAAAAAAAGCTTCATCATAAGATAAAGGTGATCAGTCAGACGAGCCTTGCATTGATTTCCAGTGATCTGTCCTAAGAGGCTAAATGGACCCAAGTGATGCCAGAAAAATACTTGCCACTGTATACCAGAGCTAATTTGTCACCCATTTCCTATATAGTTTACCGACAGTAGGAAACAAAGCGTGCCGTTATTCATTGAACTGAGTAGACTTCAAATTTGTTATGATGATTAAACGATTTCACTTTAATGAGTGAGTCACTGTACATTTCAGAACATTTGTTCGATGTCTGCATACCGTTACTAAGCTGTACTGCACGAATCGGTAACAAAAACATGATTCGTATTGTATTTTTCTCGTAATCCTAGTCACGGGGAAGATGTTAGCATATGTGTATCTGCCTTCATGCTGAGAGATAGACTTTTTCTCCTGTGTGCCTATGAGCTGTAGAGTAGCCCACTGTGCAGGTTCAGTAAGTAGGATAGAGCTGTGTGTGGGGAAGCTGCTAAGTAAATTATACCCACTGCTCTTCGCTTTGCTGCACATAATACACCGAGGTGCACATGAATGGGAATGAGTAGAAATAGGCGTAGATCAGATAATGCAGAAAATCTGAATATTAAAACACTCCGCAAGCCTGATGTAGAAGTTTGTGTGAATATTAAATTAGAAAAAAAGCTAGTTGAATTATGAAAAAATTTCAACTCCATATAGGCCTAAACTGTGCTGTAAACATAGCAGATGACTGCCGGATCAGCTTGGGAAAATTTCTTGAACAAAGAGCAGAAATTAAGCAACATGTGCAAAACTAATGCACAAATTATTATTTCATGACATTGTATTGCATTGCTCAGGAAACTACAGTATGATACTTAATGGGATTGCCTTTAGGTTGTGTGCTTCCTGTTTTCCTCCCCCTGTCTAAAAGGCATACGATTGGCTTCTTAAATTTTTCTGTAATTTATAAATGTGTGTGTAAGAATGTGTGTGTGTGATTGTACCCTGTGATGGGCTGGCATTTGTCCAGGGTGTCCCCTGCCTTGTCCCCTGAGTCCCTTGGGATTCTGGATGAATGGATGGATATTTCATTGTTATGGATGAAGATAGATGAATGGATGGATATTTCATTGTTACAGAAAGTTGAATTGAATCTACTGAAAACTAAAATCTACTAAAATCTGAAAAATGTTTTCGTGAAATGTTCAGCCCTGTCCACTCAGATCATTGAAAACACCATTATATTTACCAACTCTGCTCTAACACTGTTCTGCAGCATTTCCTGGTGGTTTATTCCTTTATTCATTCCACACACCGTAGTCACTAAACAGAATAACAGCATTAAAGTGCTATATTCACAATCAGTTAAACACGCTCGTCCATCATGTGCTCAGTTTGTTTAGAAAACAGCATGCAAACAAGTTAACCTGTTGAAAGAAACCGAAATGAGGTTATTGCGTCCACCCATCATTCTGAGATGCTTTATTTCATAATCTCAGCATGCCATAAGAGCTAAATTTCAGAAACAGACAAATATAAGCCCCCCCAAAAAATAAACAGCCACATATGTGCACTGCTGCCTTCAGATTTACATGAGATTTAATGTTCTATAAAGAAGACAGCGTGATGGACGTAAAAGGCGTCACCAGTTCACACTGTTTATTTAGTTACCATGCTGACTTTTTCAAACCGTTCCACTCCAACACCCTTCCTTGATTTTCTCCACTGGTGCTAATGATTGGATGATCTAGAGACAATGAGACTGATACATCAAGCTAAGCATGAGCGCTTAGCTTAGTGGTTGTGCAGTCAGGCGGCAGCGGAGCACAGACAGTTAGTGCCCAGCTGACATGGACCCAGCTTTAGAGCTGTGGATTCCAAACCAATCCCGTTCTGTTGATGGCGCTGAAGTGAAAAGCAGTCCCCCAAGTAAAGATGATTAGACATGGACTCCTTGCTCTGAAGATGAATCTGCTGCGAGAGCAGCTGGAAATCAGGTCCGCAAGGATATACACGGGAAACTGATTTTGGTGCACTGTAGAGAGATACTACTGTACTTGATGTGTTCTTTATGCATCATTTTTTACTAGCTCATGCATCCAGCAGTAGGATTATCAGTGTAAAAAATGAGCAGCGATAAATGTAAAATGAATAATGCATTGAGTTTTACCTGATAGGAAGATATTTTGCACATAATATATTTTACTCCAACATAATATACCATTTTAAAATGCTTTTCTTGATTCTATAGCTAATAGGATATATTTTCTGCTATAGAAATATTTCAGAATATGATGTTCCTGAGTTCCTCACTGCAGTTACATTATGACAGACATGAACTACAGCCAATCAGGAGAGAGAGAGAGAGAGAGAGAGAGAGAGAGAGAGAGAGAGAGAGAGAGAGAGAGAGAGAGAGAGAGAGAGAGAGAGAGAGTGCAAACAAACATACACAATTAGAAAACCTGCTCATTAAATGAGAGCCCAAAGGTTATCCCAAGTGGCTCAACATGAAAACGTTTATTGTTTGAAAGTTCACATAATCAGAGTTTGATGCTGCGCTCACGCATACATCAACTTGCAGCGACAAAGCAACCGGAGATGATTCATTATCAATGAAAGCTGTCGACTTCCAGCAGCATGAGCAACTGCATTTGTTGATGAGTAGATGTTGGTGTGTCCAGTGACATGATAATGCTGAGAAGAGTTGCAACTGTTAGCAAATATGGAGTGACTACAGCTGCATGGACTACCCGTGGGAGTGAAAACAGTACTGTAGTGTACACACTGCTTCACTTTCATTTTTTATGAAATTTATATACAAAAAAAATCTCACTTTAGAATGTCTCTTTTAGCAGAAAGAAAAGTGATTGTGAATGTTAGCTGCACCACCTACTGATAAGCATCATTACTATGGCGACCAGTAGTATGAACACCTACTGATGACATCATAGTAAAGCAACTGGATTAAACGACCGGTTAAAGCATCTGGGACCGCTTTATGTCTGAACGTAGTTCAGAGCTACCGTGTGACGTAGCATGAACACAGATGTCTGAATAAAGAATCTGATCAGGTGTCTAAAATTGTGATATATTTAAAAAAAAAAAAAGTATAAACTTCAATCTATTCTGTGTTTTGTGCACAAAAATGTATTTGCAAGCATGCACGTGTGTAGGGAGGTTTGTGAATATGACAGCAATTCAGTTTGGCAAACAGCACTGAGCTTCAGATGTGTTTCATTTCCTCTCACTTGCATTGCCTACGCTTTGTTTGTGAGTCAGGTTGATTTTGAAGACTTTGGGGCAGGGATAAGAGCAATGTCTCAACTCTTATGAGATGTCTCCAAATCAATCAACCCACTATTCCTCGCCACACAAACTTGGTCTGATTCGAATAATAAATATGAAAGTTAAGTTATAGAACAAGCTGATGATTTCACAATAAATTTCAACGTTAGCTGAGCAAAGTGTGTAGCGAATATATGAAAGGTAACATTATCTGCTATATAAGTGTTTAGCGAGTAAATGGAAGGTAAGGCTATCTGCTATATAAGTGTTTAGCGAGTAAATGGAAGGTAAGGCTATCTGCTATATAAGTGTGTAGCGAGTATATGGAAGGTAACGCTATCTACTATATAACTGTGTAGCGAGTATATGGAAGGTAAAGTTATTTGCTATATAATGTAAATTTGTAGCGAGTATATGGAAGATAACGCTATCTGCTATTTAAGTGTGTAGCGAGTACACGGAAGATAATTCTATCTGCTATATAAGTCTGTAGCGAGTATAGGGAAGTTAAAGCTATCTACTATATAAGTGTGTAGCATGTATATGGAAGGTAACGCTATCTACTATACAAGTGTGTAGCAAGTATATGGAAGATAACGCAATCTACTATACAAGTGTGTAGCAAGTGTTAGAGATTTAAGCACTTATGTACGTCGCTCTGGATAAGGGCGTCTGCCAAATGCTGTAAATGTAAATGTAAATGTAGCAAGTATATGGAAGATAACGCTATCTACTATATAAGTGTGTAGCGAGTATATGGAAGATAACGCAATCTACTATACAAGTGTGTAGCGAGTATATGGAAGGTAACGCTATCTGCTATATAAGTGTGTAGCGAGTATATGGAAGGTAACGCTATCTGCTATATAAGTCTGTAGCGAGTATAGGGAAGGTAAAGCTATGTACTATATAAGTGTGTAGTGAGTATATGGAAGATAATGCTATCTACTTTATAAGTGTGTAGCGAGTATATGGAAGGTAAGGTTATTTGCTATATAATGTAAATTTGTAGCGAGTATATGGAAGATAACGCTATCTACTATACAAGTGTGTAGCGAGTATATGGAAGGTAACACTATCTGCTATATAAGTGTGTAGCGAGTATATGGAAGGTAACGCTATCTGCTATATAAGTCTGTAGCGAGTATAGCGAAGGTAAAGCTATCTACTATGTAAGTGTGTAGCGAGTATATGGAAGATAACGCTATCTACTATACAAGTGTGTAGCAAGTATATGGAAGATAACGCTATCTACTATATAAGTGTGTAGCGAGTATATGGAAGGTAATGCTATCTGCTATATAAGTGTGTAGCAAGTATATGGAAGGTAAGGTTATTTGCTATATAATGTAAGTTTGTAGCGAGTGTATGGAAGATAACGCTATCTGCTAAATTAATCTGTAGCGAGTATAGGGAAGGTAAGGCTATCTGCTATATAAGTGTGTAGCGAGTATATGGAAAGTAAAGCTATCTACTATATAAGTGTGTAGCGAGTATATGGAAGATAACAGTCTGCTATATACAGTAAGTGTGTAGCGAGTATTTGGAAGGTAAAGCAGTTCTGATGAAAAGTAATAATTACATATTGCATTTGTTTTACTATTATATATTATAACATACTATTACTGTTATATTGCTATAATATATACTATTACAACTATTAATATTATTAAGCTATTCATGTAAAAATTTGACTTTTTAAACTAAACATGAACATTATGTTTTCTAAATTAAGGTACATAATATAAAATAAACTACATTTATGAATGAGGTATGTGACTTTTTAAAATGACTGTTCTCATAAAACTTTAGAGAACGGCCTATGACTGCAAATCAATAGATTATTTGAAAACTAACAAACTAGGAAAAACACAACACCACCAACTTGTCCAAAACTTGTCAATAGTGATGTTTTCTGCTCATTAGCAAATTGAGCGACTTGCAAAGTGTGAAAAAAGCACGCCGATGCTTCAAACTCTGGGTCTGTAATCTTTAAATATTAACATTAAAAAAATCTGTAAATATAATTTAAATATTGATTTAGGTTGTGTGTTTGTCCCTTTGGAGTGATAATGAATCTGTGCGAATTATGTAATTAAAATAAGCAATGACAACTAAAATAGGACATAAATAATGGATGTAAGAGCTAAACTGCAACATATCTTCAGAACTGTGTAGAACTGACTATAATTTATTATTAATGTGTATGGATAGCCGATGAAGAATAGAATGAAGACAGCAAAAAGATGAATGATATTGGGTTATGTACGTATGGTCCGCTTGTTCATAGCATGCACGGGTAGCTGAGGATTAAACAACATGCCCAAGGATTTCCGTGTTAGTGTATGCAGTAGGATGCAAGTCACAGTCTCCTCTTGTCTCTTTCTGTCCCCCGGTGGCTCATCTTAATTTGCATGTCTGTTGCAATTTATTAATGAGCCAGTGTGTGTCTAAGGCTGTGTAAGTGTGTTGGCCCTCCGGCTCTTTTTTTTGTGTGTCGACAAGTTGGGGACCAAGACCTCATTATATGTAATAAGGCCCTTGAAATAAGATGACTTTATATAGGATAAGTTTTGTCACATGTTGCCAGGGAAAGATAACTAGGCAGTATTTCTGATTCTTTATCATCTTAAATTATTCACATGCAAGAATTTATGAAGTCGGTGTTAAAATATTAGCAACTGTCCATTTATGACTTATAAGTTATTATTGTCTTGTCACTGCTATTGTTATTAGTATCTTATTAGTACCAGTACATGAACCCATTTTCAAGACATTTTCCAATCCAAAATGAGGCAGAATCGAATCCAGTCATATAACAAGCCTGTTTCTCTGTCTGGATAAATTGATTATACAGACTTCTCCCTAGGTACACTGCTTGAGTCTACACCTGCATGATGTGTTGCCAGGTGACATGTTTGTTCTTATTAGGACACACAAACACTGCTGTATATCAGCAGGAACCGATTTATCCTGGTCATGGTTATATACTGTACGCTGTGCTGCCTGCATATAAAACAGCTTGAAACAGTGTCAGGTGTCAGATTTTCAGATTTTTTGGCTGTGATTGTGAGGCAGGGAAGATAGTAATTATCATTCATAAAACAAACTGTCAGTGTCTTGACTTTATCCACAAAGCATTTGAACAGAGTTTGGACAACAATATACATTATATCTCAGTATTTCAATGAGAGCTTTGAGGAAAAAAAAAACACATCGGATTACTCATTCTTTCAACGTTGTTTGATTTCTAAAGAATTCAAATCAATATGATTTGGAAAGATGTTGAAAATACTTGCTGAAAGTTTATTTGCTATTTGTTATTATGGACGCAGCAAGATATTGATTCTTAATGAAAAGATAATGATGTACTGAAGTATATGATATGTACTGTATAATTATCAACGGTGTCTTGTAAGTAGATTTTATTCCGATAACATTTTTATGACATGAATTTTTACTTAATGAAATTAATATGTCTCCATTAAACAGGTTGAAATTCACCTGGAACAGAACATCTCATATCAGTTTGCATCCAGCTGGCTAGATTGTTTTTGTTTACTAGAAGATGGTCGTAGACACAATAAAAATAGCAGACACAATAAGAATGATGTACGGCAGACTATTACACATACACACATTATATACATTACAAGGCTGGTAGGCAGCTGTACATGTGATTTAAATAAATTGTTTTTAGATCGTAATTTCGTACTGATTATCCATCGTTTCCTCTGAATGTAATTGTAATCTTTACATTTTATTTAAATCAAAAAGCACCATAAGGTTAAGTGTGTGCTTAAATGTGGTTTTATTTTTACCTTTTTTATTTACTTTTAATGAAAAATTTACAGCTCCATAAGGTACAGGTTGTGCATTTTATTACACTTATTGGACAATGTGTGTTTGGTGTGTCTAGAGAAAAGAATCCACTCATGTCCGTATTTGACATGTGCCTCAATCACGGTTGATAATATATTAAGGATGCGATAAAGAAATCATCTGACACAACTGTCACTAATAGACTACACAATATATACAGTCTGGGTTTAGCCCCAGCCTCATTTTTTCATTCCATGCTGTATTTTTTTTTTCTCATGACCATTGGTGGCGCTGTTGTGATTAGTGACTTAAAAAGTTGAAAAGAGTCTAATTTGGGGCTAATGTGGATGGCAAAAAAAATGAAATCTTACAATGATGTCTTTTTATCTTTAAAAGGCTGCAAGCTCATTTATACCATCTGTCCCGTGTTGCATTATTGAATTCCACACAATATGAAAATTAACACAGAATTGAAATTCATACAGCTGACTGACTTTTAACTTCCCTAAAGGCACCAATATCAGCAGTGGATTGTTTAAACAGTTTAATACAGCAGACATGGCAAACGGAGCTACAGTCCATGGATCAATTTGTGCCAAAAATTAATTGTAGACTAGTGGGAACAAATTGTGCTTTGCATTTTCAGTGATTTAGCCTGGCTGCCTAATTTTAAAAATCTGCAATGTAACATTTAGATAGCGATAATAATAAACATGTACGGTTCTTGTGTACAGCAACTTCATGATTACTGCATGGTGGTTCTGAAGGTCATTAACCATTGTGAGTTATAAGACATATTGTTGGGAGGTTTTGGTTGGCAATTTGGGTGTGATTGTTTTTTTTATTTATTTAAATACTTAATCAGATTTAAACCTGTTTTATGCATGTTGGGTGTAGTTTTATGTGTGAGTGTGTGTTTTTGTGAGCAAAAGAAAATAGACTGTCACAATGCAAACCTTTTACATGTCTTTTTGTGCCTTGACTAATTATGGCTTGTATGAATGATGAAAAAACAAACAACGAAAAAAAAAACAACTAATTTAAAAATATCATTCGGTTTCTCAGTAGTGTCAGATTAGCTACTCATTTGAGACGGAGAGATAAACATTTCACCCATGACAGGAATTCAAGGTCTCATCTGCATTGCTTTGCAGTAATCTCTATTTCTTTCTACTGAGCAAGCTATTGCAGTTTAACTGCTATTTACAAAGGGTGATATATCCCTGGCATCAGGATGTAGGTTCACCCAGAGCTACAGGATGATAAATTGGTTTAATAATACAACTAGAGGAACAAATGCAGAATTTGGTTTTCCTTGTACAAAATAATATTAATTCTTAATGTGTTGATACAAGCCTAATGGTTACAGAGTCTGACTCGTAACCCGAAGGTTGTGGGTTCAAGTCTCGGGCCGGTTACGACTGAGGTGCCCTTGAGCAAGGCACCGTATCCCGCCCAACTGGTCCCCGGGTGCTGCAGCATAAACGGATGCCCACTGCTCTGGGTGTGTTTTCACGGTGTGCAAGGAACAAATTCTGAGTATGGATCACCGTACTTAGCCGTATGTCACTTCACTTCACTTCAAAAGTGTCTACTCTGATTCAACTCTTATATCGAAAACCTGATTGATAATTACTTTTATTACTGATGCTACAAAATTCAGTATAACTTTCAGACAAGCGTGTGAGTACTTTTCTAAACAGATGGAATCAGACTCCACAGAACAGAACAGGTAGAAATAACGTATTCGACCATTTGTTGTCCCTGAAGAAAATGCGGCCCGAGTGAAAACACAGGCACAGTCGTCGGCTTTAAATAACTTCAGAGCGTGAACCAACTGTATACTAATTAGACGACAAATAATATAGCTAAGTAAATTAAATCAGTGAAAAACAAATGCAACAAATATGACTTCTCACAATATGCACTTCTATGAGATTGTTGCTATAATTGTCGATGTGCCGTATTCATCTTTATACATCATTAAATAGTATAAACTTTATAATGATAAATATTGATTAAATATCAATAATTTTAAAAAATGTATTTCAAATACAACCTACTCTAACTGCTAAGTTGGATGGCTAAGCAGACCTGTGATATAAAAGAAATGTTTTTTTTTTGTGATTGTTGGCACATTGCAAACATCGCAAATTGCGATGAAACTTATGGAGGTTTTTGTGCTTTTTTTATGGAAATCTACTTGAATTGGGGAAATTGCAAGCACCAGATTTTTCTTTTAAACTCCTACCAATGAACACATATATGTAATTACTTTCAGTGATAGCTGTACTCATGTTCAATGCACATGAAAAGAATAGGCTGTTGGCTTAATGCGTCTTGTGATGATGTCACTTGACACATCTCAGCCTAAATCTCCAGATTTAGATTTCACCATAGCAAATCATCTGTTTCCACCTAACTCTATCCTCGGCATCCTCTACTCTCACACCAATTAACTTCATGTCCTTATTTAACACATCCATATATCTCCTCTTTGGACTTCCTCTTGACCTGTCAGCTCCACCTCCAACATCCTTCTACCAATATAACTAACTTCCTCCTCTGTACATGTGTCAGGGAACGCGGGGATAAAATCATACCCAAATGCAGGGATAACAAAATAAAAAAAACAGATTTATTAACAAAACCCAAAAATGAATACATGAAACAGGAACCAAAACACTGAAGCCGACAAATAAATGAGGTGGAGGAAACGTGGAGGAAATAAATACACATAATAATTAAACCGATAACAAAACAGGTGAGTATGACAATACACGTGACAGAAAACACTGCAGGAATGCCCCCTAATGTTCCGGACGAGAATGTCAAAAGTCCTGACAACAAGCAATCTAGCCTCTCTGACCTTGTCCTCAAAACAGCCAACCTAAGCTGTCCATCTGATGAGCTGGTTCCTAATCCTATCCATCCTCGTCACTCCTAAAGACAACCTCAACATCCTCATCTCTGCTACCTCCATCTCTGGCTCATGTCTTTTCCTCACTGCTACTAACATAACAATAATTAATCTCATTATTTCTACATAACAAAGATAAAGTGATACATGCTGAAAGACAGTTCAGGTGAACATGTCTGGTTGGATATTGTGTGCCTTTAGCTTTTATTCATTGTTAGCTACCTTATAATTTCATTTTCATGTCTTTTAAGGTGAGGCAACATGTACAGTAGATTCTGTATACGTTCATTTCTGGTGCCATAATAAAGATTTGGAAAACAATCAATGAAAAAATTTATCAATGAATAAATAAATCAGGAAATAAATAAATTTATGGTATATTGTTATGATAAAAGTATTGTTATGATAAAATGTGTACATTATGTTTACCCAATATTCAACTCCCCAGGTTTGATGATCCATTGCACTGTAGCCTCAGATTCCTGATTTTATAACATGACCTGGTCTTTTGCTTTAACCTGCTTCAGTGTTCGACATGTTTTGCATTCTGTCATGTCATTCTCATCTGACCTCTCTCATCAACAAACCATTTCTGTCTACAGAACTGCCACTAACTGAAAGTTTTTTGTTTTCCACTCCATTCTTTTTAGACACTTCTGAAAGTCCCAGCAGATCAACAATTTCTAAAATACTCAGACCAGCTGGTTTGGCTCTGACAACCATGCCACACTTGAAGTCCCTGTGATCTTATGTTTCCACTATTCTGAAGCTTGATATGAATATTAACTGATGCTCTTGACCCGTATATGCGAGATATTATGCAATTTGCTGCTGCTGGCTAATTGCATGAATGAGCAGGAGTATTGCTACTCCTTTTAAAGTGGTCTGTGAGTGTGTCTGAATATTATACATACTTTTTATATCTATATTATGTTTATGAAGGAAATAACCTTAGGAAACTAACACAATCGGTAAATCAGTCATTTCGCACACAGAGGCGGAGCTTCTGACACAAGGAGTGACACTATCGTATATTTGACTAACGCATGACATTATACATCATTCGTAATTAAATTGTTAACCAAGAAACACGACAGATAAAAATTACAAACTGTGCAGCCAAATTCGTCCTACATTCCTTTCTTCTCAACATAAAGAGTGATTTTAGTAGGTTTTTAGCGTATAAACAACTTATTACAAAGATGAATGCACATTGGAGAATTCAGTGAAAGGAAACCACAGGGACCAGTCTACAGAGATGTGAAAAACATGATCTGGTCAGATGAGTCATCCTTCATCATATTCTCAACAAGTGGGCGAGTGCATGTGAACAGAGAAGAGAACAAGAGAAAAGTACAGGTCTAAATACTTGACCCCAACAATGAGTGGCTCTGTTGCATTTTGTTGGCATGGTTTGGGTCCACTTGTCTCCTTAGTGGGAAGGGTCACTGCAAATCAATACACAGACATTGCTATCCAAATGGGAGTAGTTTCTTCTCAGGATGATGATGCGCCATCCTCAGGGCATGAGAGTTTACTATATGCGTTTAACAATAGATAATCAAAGGAATATCTTTTGTAAGAATGACTCCAGTTCAGCTTCAGGGACTTGCAGAATCCATACCATTGCAGTGAGTATATAATGATGACTTTGAACATCACAGGGTCTGCAACTGAACCAGGGAAACTGCTGTATCTTATTAGCGACTCAGGATAGCATTAAATGTTGTCTATAATGGAATTGGAAGGTTATATTGAAGGTGGCATAACTGTCGGGGTAGAAGGTAGTGAAAAAACTTGGTGTGTGTGTGTGTGTGTGTGTGTGTGTGTGTGTACTTTTCAATTTTTTTTAAATAAAAATATGTACTATCGATAGAGGTCATGTCAGTGTTTTGGGTGGTTTATTTTCTCCTTTTCTTTTTAGAAAAACTGCCAAAGAAAAGGTTCAGGGCATCTGAAACTAGAGGTATGTGTGAGATTCTAGGATGCAACTAAAAAGTTGTGTGAGCAGAAGTGTTATTTATTCAAGCTCATGGAAAAAACAAAGAAATTCATCCTTAGTAACGGCCTGGTCAAGGTCACAGGGTTTAAATTCAGCTACTGGTTTGTTTTTATTTTGGGAACCATGTGAATCTAGTTAGAAAATATTCTAGGCAGGTGCAAACCAAAAATAATAAGTGTACTGAGGAAAGACAGTCCCACATCTCTAGGAACTGCTAGAGGCCGGAATTCACAAACCATACTTAAAGTACTAGTATTCTTTTCCTCTGTTCTATGTTAGAGTATGTTAGACAGGTGAATTAATATCATTCAGTAAAGTCAGTAGCTTGGAAATCATGATGCATTTTTTCATGGGGAATTTGACCTGCTGCCTAATTAAGCACAATCTCATACATTCTGAGCTGAGTTCTATTAAAGACATGCTTTACATTAATGCATTAGACTTTTAATTGCAGTATGAGTGCTATATAAAACCTGATTCCCTGCCATATTATGATAGGGTGAGAATTCTTTCCTGAAAGTGTTTGAGCATGGCAGTCATGGTGATTATTAGTTCTTTTTGTGGCACAAGAAAAAAAAAAAGCTTAACTCAAGTCATTTTGACACTCAGCATTAATGCCTGTCATGTTGGCCTTGTTAGACCCCCATTTATTGAGTTTAGTAGCTTTAATAGGATTTGCTGTACTGTATATTTCCATAAAATGCAGGATTTCTGTCCTGATTTAAATGGAACGTGTTTAATTATGGATACACCTCCACTGGATCGAGTCATTATTGAAGTGTAATGTGCTGGTGAACGCTGGTGTGTTGCTATTTTGGTTATGTGTATGCCATTTATATTGGCTCTGTTGCTATTTTCTTGACCATTAATCCTCTGCATTGATATGGGTTTAGCAGTGCAAAACTGGGTATTACATTTGACCTGACCCAGTGCAGTGGGAACCCATTGTGAGGCATTGTGAGCCACGTGCTCCGCACTTTAAAATAAATAAGCAACTTTAGCCAAATATAAAACCTATATTTGTCACACATGAGCTTGTGTATTCACCAGCATTTGAATTCTTCCCAGCTGTGAAATCTGTCTTAGTAGGATTTTTTTAAAATGTGGACACAAGCGAAACACAAACTCAAAGTGGAAATTAGTCCAACGTAGTCTTACAGTATTAAAATCATACAGATAACATAGCAAGCACATCTAACAATTGCCTTTCAAGGTTTTGCCTCAATTTTCTCGGGTGTAACCTTTTCTGAAGCTTTACTGTACATTTAGGCCCATTCTCAAAAAACAATCTCAAAATCTTCAAAAGATTTAATAACTGATCCGATAACCTACATTTTTTCTTTTGAGCTGCCATGAAGCACATCATCTTACTTAAGCTTTCATGTAGCGTTAGGTCTCTTGTGATGTATAGTGTTAGAATAAGTGATAGAGATGTTGACATGATTGAAGAGAAAGTAAGCTTTTAACCATGTAAGCAGCAATTAATTGCTTTTGCAATTATTTCATTCATATATAGTGCCCCAAAATAATCAGCTGAACTGAGAATTTGGTGTTTATTCTGTTTTAGTAACAGGCACATGGGAAGATGATATAAATAACAGGGATCTCAAATCACTGTACATGTATGAAGTGATTAATATGCTAGCCACCACTAGGGGGTTAACCTGTAGCAGCTTTTGTTGGCCATAGACTGACCATAGGTTGTTTGGCCGACATGTAAAGCAAATAATCACAGCTTGTTTTTTCAGCATTATGTTTAGGGATGTAAAAACAGACCGGTGTATTAATGAGTCTATTCCATGAACTTCTCATCATTTGTAAAATCCAGCGTTCTGATCCTCAGAAGTGCCCATTATCACAGTTGAAAACACGAAGGCTTCGTTCTTCCATGAGGCATGACAACTTTGTTTTCAGGCCAAAAAGTGATGGACTGATTTCCCAGAAATCCTGATGACACTTGAGGATCAGATGTTGACTTGTAAACTCCTGAAGTGTTACCAGTTTCGTGCCACATGCATCAGACTTTCAGGGAACGATTTTTGGCATGATGTCTGAGGCTGAGACTATTCAAATATTCTGTATATTGGTTTTCATACATAATATAAAGGTGCACACTTGCAAGTGTGGATGTTATTCCTTATACTTAGTTCTTAAAGCAGATTTGATTGGATATTCCACACTTTTTTTATAATGACTTAATTGAAGCCCATACCATGTTTACATTTGCTCCACTTTGTGCCAGGGTTAAAATATAAAAATATGCTATACATTTCTGCAATCTTTTTTTTTATTATTAATGCTATTTTTTTATTGCATGTGCACCATGCTCACAAATACAGAGCGGTTGGTGTGCTATGAGTCATAAGCTTAAAGTCAACGGTGGTCCTAAATCCTGAACCGGTTCATATCAGTCCTTCCTTTGACATCGCTCCCTCCAAAATATCCTGTTAAGATGAGATTTGTTTTTATGTCCATCTGGTACTATACAGATTTATTTACTGCCTTTGTCTGGAGAATCAATGTGTGCCACAGTCTTTGACAGTGCATCATTGCCATCAGTCATCCTTGAGCATTCCAGTTTCAGCTTGCCAGCTTTTGCACATCGACTTTTCAGTTATGTTGACGTTGACCGTGGTGGAATATAACAGTTTAGAAGCCTATTAGAGAAAGAGCCAGGAGGTTGGAACAACACTTTGTGCTTATTGAACATTTCCTAAATGCTTTCTCTGCAATAGGAGCTGGAGATCTACGCGTAAAGTCGGATGTTCTGAAGTTCTCTACACCTTCAAACATAGTTCATCGACCTCTGGAATACAATATGGAAGTCTGGACTCTGACTAATCAATGAACCTCTTAGATATCTACTCTTTCTTTGGCTGGAGATTTTGCACCTGGGAACAGCAAATGATCTTCCCTAAGTAGCAGAGATTACACTGAAGAGGGTATTAAACCTCACTCAGTTCTCTTCTATAGCTTCAGATGACTTGTTAAATCACTAATACACCAAGATCGGTAGTATTAAAAGGAGCTGAGACTTTCTATACTTTATTTCTGGTGTAATATACACTACATTATATACAGTAGATTGTGTAAGTGTATCATGGTGTGTTAAATAATGTAAATAAATAATGCTCAATGTTTTTTTCTGGCTACTGAAAGTTGGTCTAAGCATAAAATGAAGAAATTAAAAGTGTACAGTATAATAAAGCAGTTATAGAAACAGTAAAAAAGTACTGAGTAGCATTTTAATATGAAATCTGCTTCTGTATGCTGAAATGAGAACCAATAAAGCTGTGGGAAAGCTCATTTTCAGCATTCACATCGGATTACTTTGCGTTTTAGCAAACGTCTTTGGGCAGATTTTTGTAGAACCACCACCACTCACTCACTCACTCACTCACTCTCACTCATTTTCTACCGCTTATCCGATACTACCTTGGGTCACGGGGAGCCTGTGCCTATCTCAGGCGTCATCATTTTCCAGATATGCCAATCAACCTACCATGCATGTCTTTGGACCAGGGGAGGACACGGGAGTACCCGGAGGAAACCCCCGAGACACGGGGAGAACATGCAAACTCCACACACACAAGGCGGAGGCGGGAATCGAACCCCGACCCTGGAGGTGTGAGGCAAACGTGCTAACCACTAAGCCACCGTGCCCCCCCTAGAACCACCACCAGTCATGTGAAAAATATACAGAATGGTAGAAATATAAAGCAGAAACAAAATCTAAACAAATGAATAATTTTATCAGCACAAGTACTTGGCTTTCAGTAGGAGATGTTTTTCCCTCTGTTGGATAAACTTAAACTGGCCAATAGTTAACAGCTTCAAATTTTAGATAATTATAAACAAGCACTTGGGGCATCTCAGAGAGCAGAAATAGATCTGATAGATTGATTTACACTGAAGATTGAATATATTATATCTAGTCAGCTAGGTAAAAATAAAAATATTTATAAAAAACTGCAAATTCTTTAAGCTCCGAGTGTCTACTTTCACATAAGCAATTAATCTGTATTGTGGCTTCTGGTAAAAAGAGTTAATTAGACTGGGGTTTATTTCCTTCTAGACAAACCATAATTTCTGTGTTTTTTGGTACAGCTTTTCTGTTCAGAGGAAATAAGCTCAATATGAGCATAATCTCAATATGAACGCTCTTAAAAAAACATTTAAATCCCAAATTTGGCTGCTTGTCAAACTTTAAGCATAGTAGTTTACCCCATAGTCTTTATGTAATCAAGGAGATCACAGTAGAGGTTGGATACGCTTAACTCAATGTTTACTTTTTCAATCGTCAATGTTAACAGGTCAAAAAATTGTTAACGATAAATATAAAGTTAGAGCTATGCATGTGTCAAGGAGGAGAAAAATGTCAAGAGCAGAAAAAACAAGGTTACAATTTTTTTATTAAATCATTTTTTTGTTAAAAAAATATACATACAATTTTGGTGCAATGTCTCATTGAAGTGATGCTCATTAATGCTAATAGAACCAGCCGGATGATTTCTCACAAAATTAAAGCTGACACTCTGAAATATCAAGACACAAACTGTCTCATGATCCTAACACTTCCAGATTATCAGCTAGTGCATTGATTAAAAGCAGAACTGAGCTGGAATATATTTTTATTTAGTATATGACAGCAGGCTGTTTGGTTGATTCTAATACCGCTCGTCATATTAATATCTCTGTAATCGTGCCACAGCACACAATGTTTGGGTTATTCTCACCTCTCCACCCCTATCACATCTGTTGTCCACGCACAGTGATTACATTTCCGACTCATGCCTTGATAATGTGTTTATCCCCATGCAAACTCTATCTATTCCATGCATTGAATTATCCAGACAACGCTGCCAAACGCACACACAACCGCACTAACGCACACAAACGACACGCACATCGAGTCCCCTTTGAAAAGACTGACAGGCCTTGTCACACAGAAGCATTCCGCCACATTATTCATACCAGACCTTGACAAAAGATATCTATTTGCAATCAGTATGCAATAAAAACTCATTAAAACATTATACTTTCTGCTGTGAAAATTAATTCTGGAAGACAAATTTGCGATAAGTCGAGACGGATATCATTCGGGTTCAGCCGTGCAGAAAAAAAAACTTATTTAAGCTTGGAAATTGGAGTGAAAGGAGTGAAGTAAGGGAGGGAGAAAAGGATGAAAGCGAAGGTTTTCCTAACACACCTACTGAGTAAAGGCGCTCGTTCAGAGTATCTGAAACACCGCACGCTTTTTCAACCTGCAAATGTTTTCATTTCTCTTTTAGTTCTGCTTAAATGGCTGCAGCAGCAGGAAAGCATCTGATGCATCAGGCAAATTGAGTTGAAGGAGAGCTACGTGGAGTAAGTAAACTAGACTTGGAGGAATTATCAGTGCAATTAAGCCATATGCTGATGCTTCTTGTGAGGCAATATAAACAGATATGCAGGGACGATTAACCGTTCAGCTTTCGGTAGCTGAAAAACAGTGACAACGCATGTTATAATTTCTATCGACTTCTATTGATGTCTACAGACTGCATCAAATAATTGATTTAGTACTGATGCGAAGAATTGTTCATTTCATTTCTATGGGTATGTCTATACCTGTTGTTAGGTATTTCTTTTGGATTTTTGGACTGACTGAAATTATAATTGAACTTTTATTATATTAGTAATGATAATTTCTTGCCAAGAAACTGCTATACTAATCAGTTGTGTTTATACTTAAAAAAAAGATATTTAAAGACATTGTGTCCCAACTGAGAGACTGATACAGATGCAATAGCAGCAGAAGCAATTTAGTAAACAATCAAACAGTTTCAATGTAAGGCAAGTTAAGTATTAAAATGACATTTTGAAACAAAACAAACAGAAAACATGCATAAAAGTTAGTTCAATTGAAAACATAACAATTTAGCAAAAACAACAAAAAAAAAACAAAAAAAAAAACAGAATATAGAAACCATGAAACAATAAGAGTAAAAAAAACGGAAGATTGGTGTGTTACTTCACACTGTGTTTTTGCTCGGGTCTTCATCATCGATCGTTTGAAGACTATGGCAGGAAGGGATTAGTGTTGGGTCTGTGGTGAACTGTTAGTTCCTCAGGAGCTCTCATGTGCACAATTATACACTGTTGTAGAAATGACATTATTTACATTTAATTATCTCCTGTCCAGTGTCACCAAATAAGCATGAGGTTTCCTTCTGAGACTGGTTCCTCTCAAGGTTTCTTCCTTATATCATCTCAAGGAGTTTTTCCTCATCACCGTCGGCATGTTAGGGATAGATATTAGAGATAAACTGTAACTTAATTTTAAAACTTAACTTTAAATTGTAATTTCTTACTTATATATACTTATACTAAAGCTGCTTTGATGCAATGTGAGTTATTAAAAGCTTTATACAGTACAAATAAATTGAATTGAATTTTTTGTGAGCGAGGGGGCACGGTGGCTTAGTGGTTAGCACGTTTGCCTCACACCTCCAGGGTTTAGGGTTCGATTCCCGCCTCCGTGTGTGGAGTTTGCATGTTCTCCCCGTGCCTCGGGGGTTTCCTCCGGGTACTCCGGTTTCCTCCCTTGGTCCAAAGACATGCATGGTAGGTTGATTGGCATCTCTGGAAAATTGTTCGTAGTGTGTGAATGAGTGTGTGTGCCCTGCAATGGGTTGGCACTCCGTCCAGGGTGTATCCTGCCTTGATGCCCAATGACGCCTGAGTTCGGATAAGCGGTAGAAAATGAATGAATTAAATGAATGAATGTTTGTGAGCGAGTGTCATTTATTTTGTGTGTGTGTGTGTGTGTGTGTGTGTGTGTGTGTGTGTGTGTGTGTGTGTGTGTGTGTGTGTGTGTGTGAGATTGAGAACTAGTTAAGGTGATGAAAATTCTGTAAATTGAAGAATGTGTTAGTTGTAATGAATTCTTGGAATCTCGACCTGACACATCCAATCAAATTCAAGTTAGCTAGTTTTGTTAGTTGTTTGTTTGTAACTACCCAGCAAGACAAGTTTTAGATTTTTCTGATTTTTTTATTATAAATATTTTATTTTACTTTTAAAAAAATTGTGTTTTGATCACTTTAATTTTTTTTTTTTACATTTGCTCTTGATTACTTGAAAATGTCTAAATGTGGATACGTTTCCTTTTAGTACGTTTTTGAGACTTCTTGTACTTCTCTGTACATTTTCGACTCCTCCATATACATTACAAACAACTCTGTAATGTTACTTTTCCATTTTGCATTCTGGACAGCTGTCCTCCTTTTACCCTCTCTGATTTTAGTCTCTCTCGTCCCTTTTTCACTATACTTACGGTCCCTTGTTTATGAAAACTTTGAAGCCCTGTGCATATTGATTTCTCTCTCTTTTTTTTTAACATGCCTTGAAAAATAATGGAAATTATTGGGGACTCTGGCGAGAGTGGGATTTTCAAAGAAAACACAGGAGAACCAAGTATCGATCTATTCTTTAGCTGACTTATATCTCAGAGTAGCTTAATTCCTTTAACAGGAACGGAAGACTTTGAAGATGAGGCTAGAAAGACTCATTAGATCAGTGGATCGTCAAGCACAGTGGATTGATTTGTGTGGTCTGATGTGAAAGATCAATGTGACCGACAAGCTTGATCAGGGGTGTGATCTTAGGATGGTTAGCACCTAGCATGTAATTAGACAAATCAATGACTGTTATTTATGTATTTAGTCTCCCCTATTTACTGTATGCTTATACAGTATAATGTAGCGTTAGCATACTGGGACCAGTTGTATGTGTACAGTATAATGTCCACTTTGATTGACTGTATTAAATTTGCTCAGTATACACTCTAGTTGTGATCCCATCTAAGCTACGGTGTTAATTATCAGTCTTTTGTCAACTTATTTTGTGTAGTCATCAATGCATTGAGTTTTGCATTTTGTCCAAGTGAGTTCTCTGGTTTCCTTTCACCTCCCAGAAACATATTGGTATGTGGATTGGCTGTTATACTTTGTTTGACCTTGCGTGCGAGTTTATGTGAGTGCTTGTGTAAGACTGTATGTGCTTTGGGTGTATAAGAGTGTGAGCATGTGTGACAGTGTGTGTTTGTGTGAATATGTGTCTGTATGCGTGTAAGTCTGTGTGTGTGTTTGTGACCGAGTATGTGTGTAAGACTGTGAGAGTGTGTGAGTGTGTGTATGTATAAGAGTATTAGTATGTATGTGAGTGTTGTGTGAGTATGTGTCTGTATGTGTGTGAGACTGTGAGAGTGTGTTTGTATGTATGAGTATGTGTCTGTGTGACAGAGTGTGTGTAAGACTGCGAGAGTGAGTGTGTGTGTGTTTGTGTGTGTGTGTGTGTGTGTGTGTGTGTGTGTGCGTGTGTGTGATCTTAGGATGGTTAGCACCTAGCATGTATTTAGACACATCAATGACTGTTATTTATCAATGACAGTAGAGTACTGTGTGTCTGTATGTGTGTAAGACTGTGAGATTTTGTGTGTGTGTGTGTGTGTGTGTGTGTGTGTGTGTGTGTGTGTGTGTGTGTGTGTGTGTGTGTGTGTGTGAGTATGTGTGTAAGACTATGAGAGAGAGAGAGAGTGTGTGTGTGTGTGTGTGTGTGTGTGTGTGTGTGTGTGTGTGTGTGTGTGTGTGTGTGTGCGTGTGTGTGTGTGTGCGCAGGTGTGTGTGTGAGTACGTGTCTGTATGTGTGTAAGACTGAGAGTGTGTGTGAGTGTGTGTATGTATACGAGTATTAGTATGTGTGTGAGTGTTGTCTGAGTATGTGTGAGACTGTGTGGGACTATGTGTGTGTACATGTGTGAGTATGTGTGAGAGTGTGTGTGTACATGTGTGAGTACTGTATGTGTCTGTATGTGTGAGACTGTGTGGGACTAAGTGTGTGTACATGTGTGAGTATGTGTCTGTATGTGTGAGAGAGTGTGTGTGTACATGTGTGAGTATGTGTGAGAGAGTGTGTGTGTACATGTGTGAGTACTGTATGTGTCTGTATGTGTGAGACTGTGTGGGACTATGTGTGTGTACATGTGTGAGTATGTGTCTGTATGTGTGAGAGTGTGTGTGTGTACATGTGTGAGTATGTGTGAGAGAGTGTGTGTGTACATGTGTGAGTATGTGTGAGAGAGTGTGTGTGTACATGTGTGAGTATGTGTGAGAGAGTGTGTGTGTACATGTGTGAGTACTGTATGTGTCTGTATGTGTGAGAGTGTGTGGGACTAAGTGTGTGTACATGTGTGAGTATGTGTCTGTATGTGTGAGAGTGTGAGAGTGTGTCTGTGATAGTCTGGACTGAAGTACTAATTGGCACACAGTGTTTCTGAGCTCCACTGTGATCAGGATAAAGTATGTACTGATGATGAAAGAATGAACGAATGACCCTATACATTATACTAGTAAACATTCACACACTCTTTCTTAATGTTTAGCCATTTTTCCCACCTTGGCATGTCTTTATCTTCTGTTAGAATGGCTTGTTGCAATAATCAGATGTCTCTTTTGTATGTAACAGAGGTGACAGGTGACAAAATCTGCTGTTAAGTCGTTCTTTGTGCCGTTATTACGGTGGTGAATTGCGATCTAAAATCTTTATTTTTGGCTTTGTTTATTTCATTTCATGTTTTTTTTTTAGCTAAAGCAGCAATCAGAAAGCTGTCAGAAGAGTCAATTTACTTAAGAAGAAAAGATACAGATAAGGAAAGACACATATTTGCTTCTGGTAGCAGTTACAATCACTTTGAACTAACTCCTTCTTGGAGATCTTTGGCCTGTGAATTATCTTGTGAATACAAGAAGACGAGACAACTTTTATTGCCTTTTCTTGTCACTGATTAAATAAAAAAAGCCCCAAAAGCCCTGTACTGAAAAATAACTTCTAGTAAATATCTTTCTTTTGACAACTTTATAACTAAATACTAAGGTGGTGGTCTAACATCCAAACATTCTACAAATTGCAGTTATCTCTTACATCAATACCTTTTCTCGTTTTCTAGAAAAAATGCTATTTGTGCTATTTATGTTCTACCTGCTGGAATTGTCCTGCTTACAACTGCAATCTAGTTTAGAAATTTCCTACAGCAGTTCACCCTCAATTAGATTTACTGTGCCATTGTGTCCAGTGTCAGAACAAGTTGTCAATGGATCGATGTCTTTCCCACTTACAAGGCAGCAATATGTTGCTAAAGAGAGTTAGGCTTTCCGATGTGCAATATTCTTCATCATGCCTTTTGATTTCCTGTGTGGATAAGATGGCTAGGGAGATTGATGAATCGAGGAAATTGGTTGGCAGGTGATTTCTTTTGCCTCTCCATTCATCTGTGGCGCAACTGCTTATTGAAGCCGCCAGTCGAGTGACAGGGCTTTGTTCTGCTGTAAAAAGGAATGCTTCAGCAAGAAAATGCCGCTGGATTAGTTGTTGTCAACAATAATAGCCATGGCTTTGGTCCAGCACTCGCTTGACCAAGCGACTGCCACTGTTGTTATTTAAATATTGTTATTATATTTTCTTTCTACAGAGTTATGCAGTTGACTGATATGTAAATACAGCCATGTGATGCTAGCCGAAATCACCATTAATGTTGCTTAATCCATTTAAAACTGGCAATCATGAGAGAACAGGTGATTGAGTCGACTGTTGCTAGAGAAAATGATGTGCAATTGAACTTAAGGAATTAGAAGAACGTTTAATAGCCATTCAACATTTTTTTGTTACCAAGGACACCAGCCCATGGTTACCTTGCCACACTGGGTCAACCTTTTAAGCTTTGCCATGTTTGCCTTGTCATGGTCTGTAGATCTGATTGGGTGCTGTCACTGAGCCCAGATCAGGATCACTGGACATGGTATCCCATAATCCTTTTTCACTAAAATAAAAACAGTTCTGTGCTGGATTTACTAACTCCTGATGTTACTGACTCCATGGTTCCAGGCCAGCAGATTTAATGGAACTATAAAGACAAGACAAGAAGGGTAGTTTAATAGTAGGCACTGGACATGATGCAAGCTGACCAAGTTGAATTTATTACTGTGACTTTAAAGGTATTTTTTTATAGGATGAATTGGTGAAAGGTGCTCTATTCCACACACAAAAAAGAGCAGGAAAAGCTTTAGAATTGCGAAATATTTTAAGAGAAACTTGACATTTCACAATTTTTTAACTTTGGAGTAAAAATGACGTCATGTTTTTTGGTAAGTCTAAGCAAACATGCTAAATGCTAAGATCCTTTCCTGTCTTTGGCATGAGAATCCATGTGGCTTGATGAAGAACAGAGCGTTAAGTTGTGTTTACACTACAGTATAACTCTCAGGGAAGTTTTTTAGGTTATTAATTGAAACCACTGACCATAGAACACATGATGTAATGAAGACAATGTCCATCATTTTAGTGTCATTATAACCAAAGACAACAAAATGATGGACCTCGATCTTACAAAAAGTTTCCGTTAATCCGAACCACATTTTCTACTTGAATGCTCTGATCGATGACATAAGCAGGATGTATTTTTTTTTCATTTCCGGTCTACCGATAGCGGTTCTATATTATATAATCTGACATGAAGAATGAAGAATATTTTTTAATAGAATTCGTCCGAGATTTTATTAGGATCATGTCATACAGTGTGACAAGTAATAATCTTAAAAACCCACATTTCTCACAAAGCGTTAAACCGGCTTTACATATGACTTTTTTAGAAGGTTGGATTCACTTGTGTTATCAGGCTCCCGAGTAAAATGTCTACATTGTACAAACACCAGGGTTGCATTTGGATGTGCCCTATTCTTGCTGTGCACTGACACAGAAGCAAAGTGTCTTCTCCCATCCCTATTGTGTTCCTGCTGCTTTGTCTGTTAAGGAGGTTAAGCACCTCAGGGTAATGTGGCGATGTAGTGGCATAGTGCTGTCTGTTGTAAGAAAGATGCCCTATGCAAGGTGAATGGATTGGTGCGAGGTTGCTGCAGCATGACTTGATAAAGACCATGTACTGTAATAAAATAGTAAAAGCACAGCTTAGCACTTCTTGTGGTTCAATGTTATTTGTATGCACTAGAAACAAGAAGCATGCTCTTCTTTTTCTGCTGTTCATTTCTGTTTGAATTTGTTCAATAGGACGACGCATCAGCCCTACTAACACCCCCCGTCCTCAATTCAGAGGTTGAGTTTCACACTCAAATGGGTGGCCAGAACAGCCAGCTATAATTAAGGAAACACTTTCTATTTAATTCAACTATCCTCCAGGGTTGTTCTCAGTAGATGTCTGGTAAATGTTGCCAAGTGTCATGTGCCAGTCCTTTTTTTTCTTTTTAAAGTGCAAATCATGTTGTAGATTTGTTGTACAAATTGACTTTGTAAATTGAATAGGTCAATAGAAACTGTACTTGACCCTGCTTACTTTCATATTGCACAGATCCATCATAGTCTCAGGTAACTAGAATTGATTGATTGATTGATTGATTGATTGATTGATTCATTCATTCATTCATTCATTGATTCATTCATTCATTCATTCATTTTTTTCTGTGACATCCGGTGTCAAAAACTATTACAAAATATACAACTTCATGCTAGAAGACAACAGCAGCACCATCACTACATCATTCCTACAAATTGATGAGATGGTGAGGCTTCACATAGATCAAAACCCACATTTTAGTACACATAATTATGAATTGAAATAAAGAGGCTTTTTTTTTTAATGGTTTTTAATGGTTTTTCAAAATTTCAGAACAATTCCGCTTCCTACTGTGTTGCTATGTATGGACCAGACTCCTTACTCCGTATTCTCGTTCAGCTTTTTTCTTCTTGTCTGATTTAGATTGCTTGTTACGTCAAGATTTTACTGTCTTTTATCTTGATACCACATACCTACTACATCTGACTTACTGATTTTGAGAGGGCTGATTAGAATCAGGATCAGAATCAAGAATATGTTTTTACACACACAAGGAATTTGGTACTGGTTGTCGGTGACCCTCAAAAGTACAGACATAAAATAATGGCACTATGCATTTAATTGAAATAGTACGAGACAATATATATATGTATATGCAAATGAGTGCAAAATGCAAAAGACAGTACATCATATATGATGACAGATTAGTCATTTTAACCTAAAGTTAAGCTATTTTAGAATTTTATTTCAGAAGGTGCAGTCGCAAACATGTGGTTGGTGTGCGGACAATTTCACCATCAAGGCTGTTATGAGTGTGATATGTCAATGTAGTTATGGAAGGTAAGATTATGAAGGTGAAAGGACAGAACTTAAGTGGAGATTGGTAAGAAGAAAGGAAATGAGTCTTGACAGGTTTGATTTCAGAGTTTTTTTTGTTCAATTTATATGATTCTCACCGATTAGATAGAAAGACAAGAAAGGTTTTATTAGAAATTACATGAATAAAGTAATAAGAAATGTTTTGACTGCTAACACTGCCTCTTGTGATAAGCTTAACTTTTAATAACTTTTTCAGATAAGGCGGTTTGTGACGGTTCTTACGATTCTGCTCATTCATTATAAGGAATAGCAAAGGAAGCCTGTACAGCTTCACATCCATATAACAAGCAGAACAACTGTGGCCCTACATCTATAATCCACTAGGAATACTTCAACATACATAATGCATGATTAGGACAAAGTGCATGTGCAAATGCATTTCAATTTGGTAATCTTGAAAAAATGAATAGTGTGTAAAGTAAATTGGAGCACGATTGTTTATAGGATCTACATCACAAAGTAATGTTTATGATAGAAAAAACTGAAAAAAAAAAATTGAAGGTGTCAGAAAATCTGGATTTTCTATTATATTTGTGGTTTTTCCTATAACATAAATGTAGGAACTGTCTCATAGGATAAGACATTAATATCCTGTTAAAACACTATAGAATTTCGAATAGGATGTATTTAAATAGACCTTTTTCACCATGTCTTGCGGAATCATCTAAGAAATGACCTGTTTTTTTAAACTTTGTGTTCCACAAATTATTAACGGTTAATGGCACAGAAAAATTCACATTTTAAATAAATAATAATTATTAATAAATCAATCAATCAATTATTTTTTTAGACTCACCCTTTACAAGATATTATTTTTCTAAAAAAAAAAAAAATCCAATATGATTCTAAAAGTCAAAAAATATCTTTCAGGGTATTTAAAAAAAATAAAGATAAAGATATATTTTTTATATTAAATATATATATATTATATTATTATATATATATTATATTATTATACTCTGAATCATGGATAAGACAGTATGTAACTGTGCTGCGTTGCATTTTTTGTTATTTTATGCTACTTTATTTTAGCCAAACAGATGCCAGAGTGACTCTGTTATGTTTTGTTGGCATGGTCTGGGTTGACTTTTACGCTTAGAGCACTGCAAATCAGAATGTTATTCTGACTGATCACCTTTATCCCGTAATGAAACATTTCTATCCTGATGGCAGCATTCTATTCCAAGGTAATCATGCTGCCATCCAAGGGTTGGTGAATGATTTGATTAGTATGTCTTCGAAGATAATCAAAACTCCATTTAAGGGAATAAATTTTGGAATAATGATGCTCGTCCCTACAGTGCAGTACAGTTCCAGAGATAATTCGGTCCAAGTGTGGAGATTGTTAAACAGAATGTGTCGACAAATCATAGTCGGGCCAGATTAAAACACATAAACGCAAACAAGTGGTGAATTAATTCTAAGGGTCATTAAACGAAACACGGTCTGATGTTCAAAATATTAGAATATCCAACATGAAATAACAAGCGGCTCACAAGTTGAGAGCATTTTTGTTGTCACTAAATAAGGATTTGATGATAATCTGGTGAACTACTGTATGAAATGTAATAGATTGTGATCATTATGTGGACATGTGTTAGTAGAATCTATGCCATGGTACAATGAAGCTGTTGTGGCAGCTAATATTGGAGCATAACCTTTACTTAGACACTTAAGGATAATTTTTCCTTTTTAAATCACATTGTGTAACAAAATATGATATCAAGCTTCTGAGGCAAACTTGTCCCCAACATTTCAAATTTATTGAGCACTTTGTTTATATTTATTTATAGACTGTTACATTTAACTGATTTGGAACAACATGACATGAAATATGTAATATGCCAATAAACCCAACATGGACTAAGTTTAAAATGGGTGTCAATCTACTGGTGATCTTCACTTGGTAACCATCAAAAATGAGAAACTTCTCTATCCTAATAAACGTGTTGAGCCTATAGCGGGGGTCAATATATCAGAGCCAATAAGAAAAAAACTCAGCAATGCTAGTTTTTAAAAGACGAACCAGCTGAGCTTCTGTAGCAGATTATCTGATACATGCATTTGTATGTTATTTAACTCAACCCAGTTTAACTGATACTAGCTACAGGGCAATTTACATTAGTCCCCAACAGTATGGATGTATTTACAGTATATCTGTAAACAAATCGAAGATAGTTAAGCCTTTGTTGGTTTATAGATAATTGGTGTCTTCTTTCTTTGGTTTCAGTTGAATGCATTAAATTTATAGATTACCTACTAAATGATCTACAATCATTGTCTGGGCAATTAAAAGTTAATACACTATACAGTCTCTCTAAATTCTCTGCTAAACAGTTGTTTTGAAATTAGTTGTTAATCTGGTTAATAGAATTCAACTTGATTTAGTGATTCAGCTTGATTCAGCATCATTTAATTTTTAACGAAGATTAAAAACTAACGTAACCCTGAGGTTGTTCTGAACAAACTTTTATTAAAAACCTCTAACCAATCCAATCTCCTCAGTCTCCTGTCTCTTTACTTTAGTTAATATCTACCAGGTTGCAGAAAAGTGTATGGAAGCATTAAGGAAATGTGTCTTTGTTGTGTAGAGCGCACTAGCGTTTAAGGAAATGAGTGAATAGTTGGTGTGCCAGCCTCATAAATCAAAGTGCAAATGAGTAATTGGGCCACGAATTGAAACCTGAGTGACCGTCACCACAGGTATGCTGCTACAGTGAGTTCCTGGCAATAGCTATACATCACAAACACACACTTGCCAACTCTCCTGAGAGAGTTCAGAATTTCTCTGCCCTTACCAGAGTAACTTTTCTTGTATTTCTTCTCATTTTAAGATGGATTTTGAGATCGAAAAAACTGCTGCATAAAACTAGCCAGCCTTGATCAATAAGGAAAAAATAATATCAGATACACCTAGTGGTACTGCTATATACTGAAATGAGGGGTGTTATTGTATTGTATTGCACTGTATTGTATTTCAACAATATTGTTTGAGATCTAATTAGGCCATGCACAGATATCGATTAGCATAGTCCTAATCATCATCATTATCATCATTATCTATAATATAGAAAATATTTTTTTTGTACCAATACATTTGATGCATTTCTATTGCCACTTGAGTGAGATTTTACAGATTAGTAAAAGGGTGAGACCTTTCCTGATGATACTGTAATGATACCTAACTGTACCTAGGTTTAGCCAAAGAAATACTGAGAAGGCTCTCTGCCAAGAAAAGAAAGAGGTGGACTAAAAATATTACACAGTCGGATTCCTTGACTCAGATGAATTACATTCAAATGTTAGTTTTGCTATTAACCCTCCATGTGAAACACCTCACTATGCATGCTGAGATTTCCCTGAGTCATTTAGTGATGTACTAAATACTGTACCACAGTCATTCAACCAAACATCTCTCCTCATAGACATTCTTCATAGAATATTATATGACAGTGGGGCTGGAATCACATGCCATTTATTGATCATAGTGATGACGACAATCTATTTAGGGTGATCCATAGACCTGGCAGAGCCTCCTACAGTACATAAAATTTTTATGCACAAATACGGCCACCACAAACTGCCAGAAACTTACACATCGAGCATGATATCTAATCAACCTCACTGCTGTGACTTCCCACTTTTTGCACCAACCACTCACAAGTGCATATTTAAGGAGACATTGGAATGGACTTTGAATATTGCTTCATGTACAACGTTTCGGTTTTGTGTTTAATCTCGTATATATAACACGTAGCATGTTTTTTTCTGTATAAAGTAGACTAATTATGCTTTAAAGCACAGCTGGCCCTCTGACTCTGGCTCAGGAGCATATGGTTATTTGTGACTACTGAACCGTAGCTGGCAATCCAAGCCAAGTATAAAATAAAACATACTTTGGAGGCAATATTGACTTCAAACAAAGTGGAAATCCAAGGGGAATCCAGCTAAATTAGGAGGCTCAGCAAAAAAAACAACAACAACAACAAAAAAAAAAACACTGCATTGTATGCCATGGGAAAACCATGCTAACATAGTAGATTCTAAGAAAAATGCTCACAATATAGAAGAAGCGCGCTCACAGAAGTAGGTTATACTAGCTTTGAATGAAACGAAGAGCTTTATATGATGTGCATGAAGTCTGACATGACCAGGCATGCATGCATATGAGTACAAGGAAGTGTACAGGTGACACACACACACTGCCCCTGGCTGTTCACAGGGGTGAAATAGCCGTGTAGTAGGGTTGAAAGCAAATGCGAATACATTATTCACAATGGACAGGTAATATGTTCTAAACAGTTACAAATGTAGATATGAATAGGAGGCACATGGCATGTAGTATTGTAGCAGGTACTGTACAACAGTGTGTAAACAGCTGTTAATTAGTATAAACATTTTTGTTGGTTCGAGTGTAACAGTAGACGAGTTCATTTGGCTTTACCTACCGAGACACCACAGAGGAACAAATCCTGATTTACTTCTGTTTTCATCTGAAGATTACCATTGGAGTAGGACTAAAAATGAAATAATTACGTTCTTCTTAATCATTATTTCCTTACAAAATCACACACCAAAAATATCTCGGCTGAATAATTAGATAGTCTATAATTTTGAATTTAATGTAGAATTTTGGATTAAATATTTCTCTAACCCTTAAATGCTCAGCTACAGTCCAGGGCTTGATTCTTATAAGTGGTGCTTAGGAAAAGCCACGGATATATCACTGAACTGAATGTGGACCTCCTAAGAAAAGTACACTCCAGACAGATTTGTATGTAATCTGCTATTTCCAGTTGCCTGCTGGCAGCGTGTTTATTCCTGATGAGTCATTTAGGAAATAAAAGGCGAGGAAAGGAAATATACTGATTCTTTTCTGCTTTCTTTGATTAGGCTCCCCATAGGGAAGAGGATGTGACCGAAAAAAAGCAAGGCATTGGTTCTAATTGAACAGGCTGTCTGTGACAACAATGCAAAATAAAAGTTTGCATTTTTAGTTCAACAAATCATTTATTTTCTTTTTTTTTTAATTTGCACTTTTTTTTTTCTTTTTCTTTTTTTTTTTTTTTTTACAATTTTTCATTTTATCTCTCTCACCTTAAAATGCCCTAGTATTCTCCTTCTGTTGCAAAGAATAACATTTTACTCTCATACTCTCATGCTTCTTCTCTCTCATCTAGAGTAACCATTGTCTCTTGAGGGAGACAGCTTGAGCACACCTGTCACGCCTTTGCCCTGATCTTCAGAAAACTCCACATGAATAATAAATGTGGCTTTTCTATTCTGCTTTCTGTTCTGCTTTTTTTTTTGTATCATTATAATTATTTTTTTTTTAGGGGGATAGACCGGAGAAAGACCTTGCAACTTTCTACTTCAAAAGTCATAGTTGGGAAAACGTCCAGTCTAGACCAATCTTCAAACGCCCACAATGATAACTGGGAAACAGAATAGAGCAGACCAATCTTCAACTGCCCAATTTCAGTGAACCCCTGCCTATGGTCTTGTCTGCCAGGAGTGAAACCTTCTGTGGTCTTTTGTTGGTGCAGTCCATTCTTCTCAATGTTTGGCATTTGGTGTTTCCTGGATTGCTTTCCTGCTCACCATACTTGTCAAGAGTGGTTAGGCGAGTTAATCATCGGCTTCCTTTTAGCTTGAAGCAGTCTGGCTATTCTCCTCATACCTTTCACTTAACAAGACATTAACAAGTTAAGTAGTTAGATAATTGCCTGCGTGTGGTGAATATGTGGACAGGTGTTCCTATTAAAGTGTCCAAGAAGGGAATAACAAGAAACCACTTTATGTTTGCCAACATACTACGGCAGTGTGAGTCAAATGGCCTCTTTATCTGAAAGTAGGCGGTTGTTGGCTATGCAAAGTGACAAAAGGCACAAGACTCTCAAGCAAAATATGGAAGTATGGTTTTCAAGACTGTTTGTTATTTCGTGCTATGGCATTAGCTGCAGTAATATTATGTAAATAGACCGGTACGGTCAACATAACCATTTATCTATGGCTGAGTTCCATGAATTCTCCCACATCCCATCTTAGTGTCATTGTATAATTCTAGTCTCTTGTGGATCGAGCAGCTGCATTAATTTCACGTGTTAACGCTAGATTGGGAAATTCTGCTATTCTGGATTATTCAGTTGTCAAGTAGTAATGAAACCCAGGTAAATATAGCAAAAATAATCAATGTCAAATGTAAATATGTAAAAATAAAGTTACTAGTTAGTTGACTTTACAGTTTGTGATGATATATGGAAAATGTAAATGAATAAATGTCACAATTGAGTACATATATAGATAGCTATCATTAATATACTTCAAGGGTTCGTCTTTATATATTTTCCCGATGTGCATTACAGCACAGTGAAATGATTTTCTATTGAGTCAGCCAAGATATAGCACCACTGGATCAGAGAGAGTTTAGGGCCTTGCTCAAGAGCCCAACAGAGGCAGCTTAGTGGTGCTGAAGCTTGAACCCTGTCCTCCAGATAATCACCCAGAGCCTTAACTGTCTGAGCCACTATTTACAGAATTTAGCTTTTTTTTTAAAAAAAAAAGTTTTGCAGTGGGTGAGGTAAACTAAAAAGTAAAACGTGACCTGAAGTTTAAAACTTTTAAGGTGTTTTCCAAAGAGTCATGGTCGAGGACATGAGTACGGCTCTGTATGCTTAATTCTAAGTCGCTTTGCATTAAAGCAGCTGCCAAATCACTAAATGTACATTGGTGTTTATAATTATTTTGGCTGTTTAGCTATGACCAAGCCAAAGCACAGACAGATTTTAAATCATTTGTAATTAAGCAAGAAGAAAAATCTCCTCTCCACCCCACTACGATGGCATAAAGCCAAAGACTATGTAGCAGCCAAAGCCTGCATGTTTCTGCCAGGAACAAAATGTTAACATATCCAAGTGTGTAAGACAACTAAGTTTACACCACTCATACAGACCGCATCATATTTTTATTAATGTACTAATAATTGATGGCCTTTTTTCAAGCAATACTGACCACATATTAAAAGTAGTGTCCATTAATTCATTTTTATTTCTCTGCTCTATGGCAGTTGGAATGTTCATAAAGTTTGTATTTTAACCAGAGCTTGTGGAGTAGTATTAAACAATGTGAAATATCCCCTGTGTACTGTAGTATGGGATTATTATATTTTGTAGGACTTCTAACTAGAAACCGCACAGATATTCACTTAGGCATGCATCACTCACGCTGCTTCAGTAGCCGACAGTGTTTGAGGTAAAGGCCACTTTGATTAACATGACAGCGTGTTGGAAGCATGATGCAAAAAAGGGAGCTCTAAAGTGAAATTCAGAAAAGTCCCTTGTGATCACATTATCTTGGTATCTCTTGCCCTCTTTTATGCATTTCGTTTTCTTTTTGCTTGCGAAACGAATGCTCTTTACATCATCTACACAAATTTTATAATTGAAAAAAAAAAAAAATACCGTAACATAAAACAAAAACAAACAAACGAACAAAAAAAAAAAAAATCAACAACATGTAGACGTGACTTCGATAGAGAGTTTTGATTCGTTTCTGTTCCTGGATCATTTGGCTGGTGTCGCAGTCTCCTCGAGACTCTAGAGCTCAGTGAGTTGAAACAAATCGTGCATGTCTGCCTAAAGGAAAGTGTGTGATCACTGGGTGGTGACAACAGACACTGAGCTGGCTACATAAAAGCTACATGAGAGTGTCTGAAAAAGAAAAGGGAGGAGGAACATCCTGATCTACTACTGTAAATTCAGCTACAGTACTGTACATAAAACAGAATTTGTGTGGTTGTACTGTACGTGAGTGACTGCAGGGATTTATATGTTATTAAGCTTGAAAGTACATTTAGTTGGTCCACATTAGCAAAACTGATATTTTTCAACAAACTCTTGATTGGAACAAAAATACCCCCTCCACTCCCCAGACCTAAAGCATTTCAATTTGGCTACCGAGGTTAAGCTTATAGTTAAATTTAAGTCTCATTTATATTTTACACATAGCAGGCTGCAGCTATAAGAATCTTGCCAGCTGAGTGATGAAACCAACCAGAATCTATAACGATAGCTGGAAGTCTGGCTTGCAAGACTACAACATTAGTATTGATCTTCATTGAATTAGTAAAGGCATGCCACTGATCTGAATCTAATTGTATGCACAAGCCTAAAGGAAAGACATTGTGACCTCTTGCCCTTCACTGGATCCACGGTAAATACAATCCTCTATCTGAAAATAACTGGAAGATAAGAAAAATCTGGAAGTATGCAGAAAAAATACTTATATTTCATGTTGAGCATTAAGATTCGTTTACACAGGAGAAATGGATATATATATATGACCTCTGCATCATGCATGATTGCACATCCTATACACTGTGCTGAACTGTTCTAAAAGATTAGTCCATTAAACATAAGCTAACTACTGCACGTTGTATATAGTAGCATGTGGTACGCTGTGTGTGGCATCAAATATTCTAGGAGTTATCATGACAAATAGAGGTAAGCGTAACGTGGTTGTCTTTTTCACCGGACATAAACTGGCACGACGCATTACAATATGTTAAATCTGCAATGTCATGATTATGACTTTGTTATGTTTTACGATTGAAGCTTCAAGTGTTAGCAAAGACTGAAAACCAATGTATTCAATTTCCTTGATCTTTTTGTATAATGCTTTATCAGTACATAAGCTATTACTTTTCTACTCAGCATATCAATTTTTCCCCTTTGTCCTTGGCTTAGCATTTTTATTATATTTTCTTTCCTATCTTAAACATTACAGTTTTTTAGAACTCTGCACTGTTTATCGAGTAGCTTACTGCATACATTTTTTGTGTACATGCATCAAGGCTCTTCATGATTTGGGGCTTTATCATTCACAGCATGATCCTCCCTCCCTCAAGCCACCTTTAACCTGCAAAGGAATTAATCATTTCTGTTGGCCGGAAGTGTCGAACGGTCTCCATAGAGGGTAGGCCACACTTTTTAGTGCTGCCATTTCAATCAGAGCCGCTGTTGTTTTCTGACGAAAGATGAGCCATGCCACATGTGCTCCAGTCTGAATCTAATTAGATCAGATTCATTGCACACTGTATTTCGCAAGATTAATTAACACAGATTATTTCAGTCTGCTTTTTTTTATGAGACCTACAAGGAAAATTGAGGAATAAAGTGTATTGAAAAAGGATTTATGAAACAAGCTATTCTTGAGTGATTCTTGGATATCAACATTTTTGTCCCCAACAAAATAAATAAATAAAGAATGTTTTTTTTTTGTTTTTTTTTTGTGTATTAACAGATCTATGTGTACTGTAACTTCAGGGAAGAAGTTAAGGCTCAGAATCCCTCAGAAACATTTTCCAAATTGAAAAATTCCTGTAGATTAGACAAGCATACTCCCGTGACCCCACTAAAATGCTAGAAAGAGTACATAGCCAATCCACTGGTCCACATCCTAGCAGAACCCATGTTGTTCTTTCTGTATGCTATGCTTATAGGAGCCTCATTTCATAAGAACTCTGCCATAGACTTCTTGAATGGCTTAGGAACATAATTCCCCTTTAATTGGAAGAGACCCTTTAGCGCTCTTCTTTAAAAATAGTAAACACAATCATGGCTTAAACAGGGTACTCCAAAACACCAGTACTGTCTCCAGAAAATGCCCACTGAGTAAAGGGGTTCCTCAAAGTGTTCCTTCAACAATGGTAGTGGTCATTGCTTGCTCTCTGTAGAATTTGTCCATGCATGGTCTCTCTATCCTGAGGCCTAAATGAGTAACCAAAGGTTCATCTAGACAGCTAGGATACCTCTTTACCTGTAAGTATCCAAAACATGGCCTCAAGTCTGACTTGATACCACATAGTAGGAACTTGAGTAGAAAAGGACCATCCCAATTGAGAGGTTTGATACCATGCATATATTGTGTATGGATGTGGATTGTGCTTGATTACTATACTTTTATGCCTAATCTGCCATGGTTACATGATGCACAGTGACCAGTTTTAATACATACTAAGTGGAATAGCCTGATTAGTTGAAGATACATACTTTATCATGGAAAGCCCATTGTAAAGGAATAGATTTTAAAACTGGTCTTTAAAATAACTATAAGGTAGAGTATGGTTTAGAACAAATGCGTACTACAGGACTAGGGATGGGAACCTTTGGTTTAGATGAAGAGTTACAGATCAAATCAGAATCAGGTTTATTGGCCAAGTGTGTTGACACACACAAGGAATTTGGTTCCAGATGTTTGTGACTCTGAAAGGTACAGACATAAATAACACTATACTATACAAGATAATACAGACTATACAAGAAAATGCAGATGTGATACAATAGATAAATATGAAAGCAGAATATTATTAATGAATATAAAATTAAATTATTTTAGCATTTGTAATAGCATAGATGTCTCTTTGGGTGACATGACATACCAGATCAACTAGGTAGATGTCTATAACAAGTAATGTGAAAAACAAAAAAGAATCACAATGGTGAATCAGTTCCCAGACACCCAAACTCTCAAACAAACAGGGTCAAATGTCGGGGCATAGCATATTTTTCTGACTTGAATGGCAGTTTCATTTACATTTTGTTTGAGCAGAAGGGACAGAAAGACAATGCGCTGATGGGTTTTGCAGCCTGAGCACCATCGATTATGGAACAAAGAAATTATCTGGGGAAACAATGGACTAGCCATTTGTTTGACAGGAAGAAAATTGTTTAGGGAAGTCAATTACTGCTTGTGGATGACTCATCCAAGAGGGACCAAGGGAGTCCAGTCTTTTCATGACCTTTGGCCCTATATTCGTCCCTTTGCGTCTTGTTGACTGTGTGAGCCTGATTCATACAGCACCACTGTATGAAAAGAGACTGGGCTGTCAAGCCTGTCTCAAAAAAATAAAAATAAAAAAGGAAAAAAATTGAGACACTTGTAACAGGGGCCTTAGTGAAGCTCGAGCCATCTTGCCTTGAAGGAAATATGATGTTGATAAAGATTCTAAAAGACCCTTAATGGCTAATCAAGGTCTTTTGAGGACAAAAGAAAAAGAAAAAAGGCACCTACACTTCAAATAATAGGCTTCTAAAGGGTACTGATAATCACTGTCATCCTGGAAGCACATTTTAAAAGCTAGAAAGAAAAAACAACCTCTCTCTTTTCTGAACCCGGGTACAAACTAATGGCTCATTAAGAGGAAGCTTGCAAGGTATCGGGGCCAATGGGACTTTAGATTTTCAAATTTTAATTACATGTTTAATAGGCCTTGATAAAAAAAGTATGGACAAATACACCTTTACAAACACTGCTGCTATTAGTGCCACTGCAGTGACTTAAAAAGTTTTGATACACATTGAATACCCCATGAGGGACTATTTTTGACATTCTGTTTTAAAGCACTTGCTATTTTTAAGGTAAGACACCTTACGTAATAATTGGCAGAGTCCTCCTGATATTCTGGAAGCTGACATTAAGCTGCTTAAGAAAAAAGCACTGGTGTCTGTGAGGATCCAGCCTCAGGAATGAATGAAGGAATGAATGAATGAATGAATCAGTACAAGGAGACATCTGTACTTGAATGCTAATCAATTCAGAAAGCTTGCATTAGCATTCAATCTTTCCAGCCTACCCTGCGCAAATCTAAGCCTTGATTAAACCTTCTTTTTATGTGTAGGATGGCTGCTGGCCATTTGAAGCGGCGCTTGTGAATGTCCTGCAAAATTTTATTTATGCCTTATGCCTATGTGGTTACCAAATGGCAAGCTGTTCCACAGAACTGACAAGTTCACGCTGTGTTTATTTATTTATTTAGTATTATAATTCTTATTATTTTTACATAAAATTAGGCGACAAATCAGACAATGAAACTCATCAAATTTCTAGCCGACATATGAAAGTAGCGATGGTGCTTCTTATTGTCAGTCTTAGGAATGACTCAATCATTTTTCATGATGAGATTGATTTAATAGCCTAGTATACCATCTACTGCAACTGTTTACTCTGCTTAAAAAATCAATAAAGAGCAATAAATCCACGCTAAATTATCTGTAAAGTAAAAAAGTAAAAAGGAAACCACATATTTGTGATGAAAGTAGTAGGAATCATCATTGTAGTGGGAGGCATGATGATACAATGAGCAGAGTGAAACATATTACAAAAGCCGGATATACTGTGTATTGTGTCATGCGTTTTAGAATTTGTTCATTTTGACCATTATGAGCCATTAGGCTCCATTTATTTGTGAGTGTGGGTGATTGAACAGGTAGTTCAATGATGAAGTCAATAGCTTCGAAAACAGCCTGAGTGTAAGTTGATCCACACTTTGATCTGTTTTCCGTTTGCAATAAAAACACTGTTCGAGTTCACTTTATAGAGCTCTCGCTCTTTATCTCTCTCACACACACACACACACACACACACACACACACACACACACACACACACACACACACACACACACACACACACACACACACTGTGTATCTATGTCTCTAAGTCAATATGTTTGGGTTGGTGTGTGATTGTGTGTGTTTCTGTGAGGGAGTGTTTCGAGGTCAAAAAGGTGTACATTTTCAAGCTTGTACCATTAAAACAAAGCTTTACACAACACGACGCTTCGTAATCTTGTTACATTTCCATGTGTGAAGGATTTGCATATCAGGTAGCTCACATGATTGGCCTACTTGCATCACAAAAGGGGTATATATAAATATATGCATATAAATATAAATAAAAGGTATAACAAAAAACATGCCCCAAGGCTAATAAGCACGTACACGATCTGCTATCTAGATAGCAGGAAACGTAATAAAGGTGTAATAAATAGATGGAACAGTTGCATACATAAAACCCAATTTATTTATATCTTTATGAAATCATAAATATTTTACTGCTGAACTACACTGCTTAAATATGAAAATGCTCCAGCTGTCATTTTTTGCTGTCTTGAAATTGCATCTGTCCATAATGCCTTCTGGGCAAGTTCTGCTCCTAAAGTCTGCAAATGTTGACTTGATTCCTCTGGCCTCTAAGTGGTCATCTAATTACCTACTGAGCTGATGAAGCAAAAGAGTAGCCTTAAGGGTGTGTTTGGGTTTCCTCCAAATAGTAAGGGACTGACCAATACCATATAGTGCAAAAGTCAGCGGTCACCTTGTCGTGGTCATAGATTAGAGTCTTTAAGTGAAAAAGGAGTATAAAATCTGTAAATATGCTATCTGGGAAACGGAACTAAAATATCTAACTAAACATCCAATCATTATTGTTTATCAGCAAATAATTAATAAAAAACACTGAATGGTTTTTTGATTCAAAACAAAATGAACAGATGTGCTACAGTCTCCCTCCAGTACACTGACCTATGCACTGACCTTCCCGAGCTCCCAAATAACACCTTATCTCCAGCATGTTACCATATAAATTGGTGTGAAATTTACAAAATATGCCTTTTTTATATATTTATAGAGTCACCTCGCCATGTAGCCCACACAATCCATGTGCTGTTTACAAGGCAGCACTAGCTGCTGGAGTCTATTGGAAAAAAAAAAAAAAAAACACACAAAAACAAATCATAAAAAAAGGAATTTCTGCCTGGTTCACAATCCAAGTGGTTAATGTCTCATATTAAAATTTGTTCCTTTTTGATTTATGGATTTGCAGTTTTGATATATATATAATCGGGGCATGGGGGCTTAGTGGTTAGCACGTTTGCCTCACACCTCCAGGGTTGGATGTTCGATTCCCGCCTCCACCTTGTGTGTGTGGAGTTTGCATGTTCTCCCCGTGCCTCGGGGGTTTCCTCCAGGTACTCCGGTTTCCTCCCCCGGTCCAAAGACATGCATGGTAGGTTGATTGGCATCTCTGGAAAATTGTCCGTAGTTTGTGAGTGAATGAGAGTGTGTGTGTGTGCCCTGCGATGGGTTGGCACTCCGTCCAGGGTGTATCCTGCCTTGATGCTCAATGACGCCTGAGATAGGCACAGGATAGGCACAGGCTCCCCGTGACCCGAGGTAGTTTGGATAAGTGGTAGAAAATGAATGAATGAATGTATATATATATATATATATATATATATATATATATATATATATATATATATATATATATATTTATGAATATATATATATTACTTAGTCTACTACGGTTTAATGTCACTATTTTATTATACCAGTTGTGCAAAGTGTTTTACTATCAAAAAAGCTTTAGTCATGTTGTCTGTTTTATCTCTGTACCAGTGTTATATTGGAGAGGTGTGAACTGTTTGCTCAGTGGGGGGTCGCACCCCTCCCTCCAGCAGCTAAACACAAAATCATGATACTCTACATACAGAAACCCAACAGTGTCCTGACTAATCATATAATGTTTATATACTGATTGAAAATGTGATGGAATTAGATTGATTGAAAATACCCATTCCACAGACAGAAAGGAGTGCCAGTGTGCTCCTAAAAAGTTCACTGTACTTGGTTTTCATCATTCATGAAATGTACTACAAGAATCATACACAGTACAATGAAATGTTGCTCGAGCGACGAGGGACCACATTTAGACTAGCAGCAGCACTGCATCTCTCCTTCATAGTTTATTCTGATCACGTGTCCCTCAGAATTTTTTATCTTAATCTAATGTAACAAGTAAATCTACTCAATCTCTTATTGTAAACTATAAACCACAGTTCCCTGATTTGAGACATCATAATCTTGAAAAATGGTTTGCTAACTTACTGAGTCACATTACGTAGAAATGTTGCCAGAGGGTTAGGGACATAGGGACTCTAGTCATGAAATCAAAGTAATGTAGCTGAGCTCAGGAAACTGCAGAAGTTCAAGAGTTGAATAAAGTTAAGATCTACAAATTACTATTTGTTCTTATATTCTGTACAGTATGTAGCATAACACTTACTTTCAGCAGCTCTGGATTATGAATAAAAATACAGATAACGATATCTAGCCATTTTCTGTATTGCTTATCCTACACAGGGGAACCTGGAGTCTATCCCAGAGGACGCAGGGTACAATTCAGGGGACACCTTGGATGCAATGCCATCCCATTGCAGGGCGTAATCACACACACTATTTAGAGATGCCAGTCAGCCTACAGCGTATGTCTTTAGACTTGGGGAGGAAATCAAAGTACCCAGAGGAAATGTTAAAGCATGGAGAAGGCAGGAATTAAACCCACATCCCTGGAGGTATGAGCTAAACGTACTAACCCTAAGCCACCGTTCCCCACAGATAAAGATATTTTAATCATTAAAGATGTGCAGACAGAGTTTGGCAGTGTTATTTTGTTCCGTAATATATAGAAATAGAAAATGACAGAGATATAAACTAGCTGAGTGTGAGGCCAGAGGATTTAGGCAGTGACATTTAAAGATCTGGACTGTAGACAATCTGTGCATAACTATTTTAATTTTTCATTCAGTTTTGCTGATTTGGGAACATTTGGGACTCACGCAACACTTAAGGCTATTTACACATGGTCACCTTTCTCATCCTGATTTTCTCTCTCTCTCTCTCTCTCTCTCTCTCTCTCTCTCTCTCTCTCTCTCTCTCTCTCTCTCTCTCTCTGTGTCAATCTCTTACTTTCTTTCTGTTTCATTTCTCTCCTTGTGTCTCTTTATCTTTATCCTAACTCTTTTTCCTCTTAACCTGTTCAGCCAGCTGTAATTCCACATAATTGTGATCAATTGAGTGATTTAAAGCACTGCTTTCCCTGTAAGTACATTCACATTCTTTGCGTTCTCATGCCATGAGAAAAGCTGCCATTTTTCCCGCTGACTATGAAGGCTGCCATCTTCCTTCTAGCATCATGACAGGAGTTGAGAAGAATGATTAGTTTTGGTCAGTAATGCGTGTAAGCATACAATATGTAAAAAAGCCAAAAGAAGCACACATAGGATACCATAAGGTCATGTCTATCTTAATTAACACATTTAATAGCCACAAACAGCCCCTGGTGGTATTAAGTGTATGGTTAATTAGCATGCTGTTTATGTGCCTGCAGGAAGTGCAGTGACGCTGTGGATCAGCCCATCGAGGGCTGTCTGTTGCTCTTTTGCTGCTGCTTTTGTTTTTCTTGCATCTGAAGTGTGTCTCTGCTGGCAATGCCTCACTGCTAGGCAAGACCTGCTGGCAGTATCACCATTATACTCGAGTGAGGCAAAACTGTCAAAGTTTATTTCCAACTTGTCATTTCTACGTTCAGAGATTGTGGCGTTATCAGAGGTAAATGCTCACAAATGTTAAAAAAATGTTCTTTTTACCATTTATTTGGCTGCACAAGCTAATATTTACTTAGCCATGCCAATGGTCTGTTAAAAGGGCAAAGAAAGAAACATTGGCTTCTTTTTTTCACTAAATGCTAGCTAGTCAGTTGCTATGTTGTTATTATTGCTGGAGACCTGAATTTCTTACTCACTGTTCCCAACTCACCTGATTCAAGTCAATCAGCTAATTAGTTAACAAGATTTATAATTAGAGGAGGGAAAACACTAGCACGGTGGTACAGGGTGGTGATATTCCAAGACCATCAATGAGTCAGCATAAAGACACCTGTCTTCTAAATTCTTTTATTTATCCAAGTCAGCATTAATGGAAAACTACAATATGGATGACTTCCATATTAGTATTTTCAAACAATTAACAATCTTGATATTTTGAGCACACATTTTTAGTTTAAACTCATTTCAGCAGTTTCCAGCATTGCTTGCAATGTTCATATCCTTGTCAAATGGAACAGCTTTCAAAGCTTCATGGTAATAACATTGTCAAGTCCACCATGCTTGGCGTAGATCGCCAACTAGCCGAGCCGAGCTCAGCTGCATTGAATTTTGAATTCTGCCTCCATTCCTTTTCCATTGGATTTTTCATTATTATGCCATTGAACATCACTGGAAAATGGTGAGTGAGAAATGAGGTCTGTCTCATTTTTTCTTGTTATCCTTTATGTTTGAGATCAGTGAAAATTTTCTCTTATTGAACATCATCCTAACCGTGTCAGCAATGTGAGCGGGATGGCATACAACTGGTACATTCTTAAAGAAGCAAAAATACAGCCTTAACAAACAAATTAGTTTTAGAATTATTAAGCATATCACGAATCGTACAATATATAATGCATATTCAATGTGTTTTAGGATGGAGGTTTCTTTTTAGGTTTTCTTTAAAGCCTGGTGTGTTCATTTCCGTTAATAAATTCTAGCTAATCGTATTGTGATTACATGAGTTTGGGTAAACAGGGAGTTCTTTATGCATACAATGCATTATAAACTGTGGCAACAGGTTGGATTATTAAAATAAAATGGACCTTTCATATCGGTAGAATTGTGGTTTTGTTAATTTAGTGCCTCTGTCTAGAGTATCACTGATGTGCTGTCAAACTAAGAGGTGTTCTCTATAAGGGTGAATAAAATTGGGACAGAGCCATATTGACAAATCCTGACAGCACGGCAGTTGAGAAAGAGACCCTCACATTATCTCGCAGGCCTATCTGGCCACACTTATGGATCGAAGCTCTGCCGTAAATTCATCCTCAGGTCAGTGGTAAGCACGGCATGGAGCAGCCTTTCTGCACTAAGAGATAAAGTCATGGCCACGAGGCTCGTTTCCTCCCCTCTCCATCCTTTTAATCCTCCCTCTCTGGCTGGGACTCTCCTCTGCACGTTGTTTTCTCCCATTTGATGGATCACCCGGGTCTCCTGGTTTGCTGGCAGGCTTGAGAATAGAAGCTGGTCTCATTTGATGTAAGTTCCAAGTTGGGATTTGGTGACATTGGCTCACCTTTGGTAATGGAAAGCCTGTGTGCGCTCACGTGTGTGTGTGTGTGTGTGTGTGTGTGTGTGTGTGTGTGTGTGTGTAAGAAAGAAAACTGTCACAAGTGTGTTTCACAAATGAACATGTTCTGCTGTGGTTCTCCTCACATTTATCAGCCTGTCTAAGAAACCCTGCCTACTGATGCATTGATAGCAGCCATTAAAATGCATAATAGAGACATAAAAATAATCCCGCTATATTTCACAAACAAGACTACATTAATCTTTCTTAAAAAGAGTCAAAAGGTTTCATGGGAGCAGTAGAGAAAAGATTTTACAATGCATGTCAAGACATTTGTATTAGGTATATATTTATATACTGACTCACATTCATCGTTCAAAAAAAAACAACAATGTGGTTTTATTTAAATCTCCATGTTTTCCATATTTTAATTTCACTCCAGGTATTCGTACATTCTTACTGAGCACTTTATTAGGAACAAGTTTACACCTACGTGTTTGTGCATTTATTTATTCAGCTAATCATGTGGCAGCAGTGCGACACATACAACCATGCAGGAATAGACCATTGGCTTCGGATAATGTTCACATCAACCATCAGAAAGGGGAAAATTTGATTTTGTGGTCACTCATCAATCTGGTTCCTCTTAAAGTTTCTTCCTAATATCATCCCAGGGAGTTTTACTTTGCCACAGTTGCCTCTGGCTTGATAATTAGGGATAAACTTAAAATTTGGAATTCATATACTGAATTTCTGTAAAGCTGCTTTGTAACAATGTCTATTCGTTTTAACCATGGCAGGATTATTGTTGGTGCCAGTCAGGCTGGTTTGATCAGAGAACTACTGATCTCCTGGAATTTGCATCACAACAGTCCTCACAACAATTGAACAGACAGACAGGTAACGTCTTGTTGATGAGAGGTCAACATTGAAGTCAGATAATCACTCTATATAATTGTGGTGAGAAGAAGAGCATCTCAGAATGCACAACACGTTAAACCTTGAGGCGGCTCACCTAAAAAAGCACCGGTCTGGCTTTAGGTGGATCTTGAGCGTATTGAGAGAACCCCAGATAAAAGGAAGGAATGCATCATGTATTGGACGCCAGCCATCATAGGGCACCATGCACAGACGCATTTACCCGTAGGTGCAAATTTCGGACCTTAGCTAATCTGACTAATAAACCTGAGGAGCTGGAGAGAATCCACAAGGAAATGCCAGGAGCATGAGTAAATCCAACAGATGGCTAAACCACTGTACTACTCTGAGATCTTTGCTTAAGGTATAGTTTATTCCATGAACATGCAATGCAATACAACAACATGGATTCTGATTGTCCAAAATATTAGGATCATTACATCGGAAAAGAAAAAAGAGATGATGGCAAATTAGTTGCCATTTGTGACACAATTTTATGTTTATTAAGCACATTGCCTCATGGTTGCAACAATATCTAGTACACTTGGTGATATAAAAATATTACCAGTCATAGAAACTGTTCACATCAAGACAGCCATCTCAGAGCTGGCAGAAATGGAGAAAAGATATCTGTGGATATATTTAAATCAGACATTGTGTATTGCCAGGGAGGAAAAAAAAAAACCTTGGGAATGTAGATGATACAGTGAGAACATTAGAAAGTCTAAATTACTTTATCATTCCTTGTTTGAGATGATGCTTACTTTTGGGTATCATTTGAATTTAATTTAGCCCTGAGTATCATATATCTACTTTTTTGACCTTTACACTAATCTAATTTTGATTCATCCACATTTGTGATAATTTCAGATCCAAGTTCCCATAATGCATCTACCAAACTGAAATGGTTTTTGTCTGTCCTGCAATGTTTCTTAACGCATCCATCTAGGTTGTGTTTCCGCCTTACATCCAGTATTCCCTTGGTGGCCTAAAATCGCTTCACAGCGACCCTAACAAGCATATTTACTGGAGATTTAACATCTTGTTGCACTTCAGGGTTTATTGCAACTCGTTGCCACTTTGTTTACTCACTTAATGCTGAACAGTTGGTGAGTACTCTGCAATAAATAGGGAATGTAGACGGACTTGTAATGAGGATGGTCACTCGTTTTATGGACTCCAATTAGAATTCTCTAGCCCCAAAGTGGACTTTCACATTTGGCTTGAACTGCGATAGCACTGATGTCTCTCTAGGAGTGTGTGACTGATCAGGATCAGTTGGCTTTGACCTTCATGTGACCCTTGGAGCTCATCTGGGTGTCCTGTGGGTGTAATAGTTTTTTGTCACAGTTCAACATCTTCCCTTGTTTCTGTCAGCTAATAAAGGGCTTTTAGTGTGAGAGAAAGATAATAGAATAATGATGGTTTCATTCACTGCTTTTTTGTATTTGAAATGTTTTGTAAAACCTGAATATTATAATAGAACGTAACAGAAGTGTATATTCATTTTACAACACCTTAGAGACAAAAAGACGAGACAGAAAGAAAGGTTTTTCTTTTTCTTTCCTCAATGCCAGTACATCAATCCAGTCATTTTGAAGACAGACCTTGGCACCAACCAGCTGCCTTTGCACATCATGAATGCAGATAATTTTCTTAGACAACACCCTCTGCCACACTCATCCCCCCTGAAACACATCCTACTCAATACCACTTTACACATTTACAGTCAAAACTTTCAAAGAAATCTATTCCACATTTGTGTTCTGCTGAAATTGGCTTCAGTCTTATATTGCATAACAGGGTATTGTAAGAAAGGAGGTGTGGGTTGCATTGCAACAAACGATGTGGTAGGGCAGAAAAAAAAAACCCGTCTGAATATGATGGCAGGAATACATGAATATCAAATGTGTTGGCATTAAACTAATATGAAATAGTGATACAAAATGTGCACACATCAGGATACAAAAATTAATTTGATATGGCTTTTTTTTTTTTTTTAAGGCTTCTGGAATAGTCCTCAAAAATAAAGGCCGTATTTCATAACAATGATTTTGCAGCACCCAAGTACAGAGACATGTGTTTTTTTATTTAGGGTAATCCGGTACTTGTCATAATTGCAGGCCGAGGTCAGATCACAAGAAAAGGCTCTCTATAATCTTGAATAAGGGTCAAAAACATGAATAGGGTCAATGCTAGATAACAGGGAACTAGGGAGAATAGTGAAAAACAAGGCTCAGTAATGCATGATAACACCTACAAAGCTTTGCGGCAAGATGAAGAACGTTACAGGTTGAATATAGAGACAAACTAATCAAGCAACAACTGAACACAATCAGGAAGCTGGAGCAGAGACAGAACTCAAAAACAAAAACGAGTGGGAAGACATAGCAGTTAATAATTTATGCACCTTTATGCACATTTTAAACATTTAACATAGCCTGGATTTTGAAAAATAAACCTTTGGGATAATAACTTAAGGAGTCAAACCTCAGAGTTAGTGACAATTAATGAAGTGAAATTAGAGGTGTGGGTTGTAGAGTTGGTGCCCTGCCCCTATAAAACACAAATTAAATTCTGATTGCTCAGTGTCTGCTCTTCTTCAGAAAGACGTGTCCATGTGACTGAGGCCTTCATCACAGGCACTTTATCGTTGGAACACTGTATTCACTGTACTCTCACAAATATCAGTTTATCTTGGGGTTGTGGTAGCCTAGTGGTTAAGGTGTTGGACTACTGATTGGAAGGTTGTAAGTTTGAATCTCAGGTACACCAAGCTGTCAATGCTGGGCCCCTGAGCAAGGCCCTAGTTGATTAAAATGAGATAAAAATGCAAATCGCTCTGGATAAGTGTAATGTAAGTGCAAAATTTCTTACTGTTCAACAAGTTTAAATCCAATTATTTGATTTCGGTTAATGGTGGTTTATTAGATAACTCAGCAAAATATTGAATTTCTGTAATATACAAATCTGTATTTTAATGAAAACAAATAAAAAAGAAATTATAATTTTGATATTTTGATATTCATTTTGATATTCGGCATCCGTCGTCTTCAAGAGACGATGGTGTAACTTCCAGTTTGGGTGTCCTACCTGCACCTTCGCGAGTGGCTGAAAAGTCCGATCCTGGAGTGACGATCTCTATTGCACTCGCGCAGTTTGGTCTTCTCAGTGAGGCTGTGGTTGTTCCAGACCCTCTGGTTCAGTCTGGCCATAACTGCTGATGTTTTGGCAATCTGGCCGTTCACATCAGTATCAACAGAGAACGAATTGGAGATGGTGGACCCAAGGTATGTATAGTTCTCAACGACTTCCAAGTTGTACCCCTCGATGGCAATGGTGGGAGGGGAGTCTGCGCCCTGCACCATTACGTTAGTCTTCTTCAGACTGATAGTTAGTGCAAACTCCTTGCAGATGTGGGAGAAGCAACATACCAGTTTCTGCAATCCATCTTTTGTGTGTGATGTCAAGGCTACATTGTCGGCAAAGAGCAATTCACGGATGAGAACCTCTGTGACTTTGGTCTTAGCACGGAGACGGGCAATGTTGAACAGCTTGCCATCAGTTCTGGTGTGGATGTACATGCCCTCGCTGCAGTCCTTGAAGGTGTACTGGAGGAGCATGGAGAAGAAGATGGCAAAAAGCGTTGGCGCAAGGACACAGCCTTGCTTCACACACCGCTGCTGACTGGGAAAGCCTCCGATGCTGCCCCGTTGAAGCACACTGTGCTGTGCATGTTCTTGATGAATGATCTTATGATAGCCAGCAGTCATGGGGGGCAGCCGACCTTCTGTAGGAGTCTGAAGAGTCCACTCCGGCTGACCAGGTCAAACGCCTTGGTCAGGTCTATGAAGGCAATGTAGAGGGGCATCTGCTGCTCACGAGACCTCCTGCAGCTGTCGTAGTGAGAAGATCATGTCTACAGTTGACCGGCTGGCTCGGAAACCACCCTGGGACTCTAGGTAGATGCGAGAGGCTAGGGCGCGCCAGGGCGACACAGGCAAAAGTCTTTCCAACGATGCTGAAGAGGGATATGCCTCGGTAGTTGTTGCAGTCACTGAGGTCTCCTTTGTTCTTCTACAAAGTGACAATGTTTGCATCTCACATGTCCTGGGGGATGTGTCCTTGTCTCCAGCAGAGGCAGAGGAGTCCATGCAGGGGTTTGAGTAGTGCTGGTTTCCCGATCTTAAGGACTTCAGGCGGGATGCCGTCACTCCCAGGGGCCTTCCCACAAGCGAGGCAGTTGATAGCTTTTCTGAGCTCTTCCAGGGTTGGTAGCGTGTCTAGTTCCTCCATGACTGGCAAGTCTGGGATGGCGCCTAAGGTGGTGGCAGCAAAGACGTTTTGGGTTGCATACAGCTCAAGATAGTGCTCAACCTAGTGCTGCAGCTGTTTCCCCTGGTCTTTGATGACTTCGCCAGTCTTGGACTTAAGTAGGATGATCTTAGAGGTGAGTGGGCCTGTTGCTTTCCTGATACCCTCATACATGCCCCTTGCATCCCCGGTTTTGGCAGCTATCTGTATACTGGTGCAAAGGTTAAGCCAGTAGGTGTTAGCACAGTGGTGGCGGTCTGCTGTGCATTTTTCCTGCCAGTCCTGAGGGCTTGTAATATACCGGGGTTAGACACAGCCTTGTAAGCCAGGAGGACTTTCCTCTTTGCCTCAGTCACGGGCTCCATCTCCTCCCAGTTGGCCTCATACCAATCGGGTGTTTATGCTCTCCTTCTTCCCGTAGGCAGTAATGGCTGAGTTGTACACAGCATTTCGGAGGTGGGACCACTTGGAGTCGATGGTGTCATCAGGTGTCTCTTTGGTGAGTACCTCATGGAGCTTGCAGATGAACTGCTGTGTCTTTTCTGGGTAGCTTGTACAACAGGTGTTGATGCGTGGGCAACCCTTCTTCTTGGCGTGGTGCAATTTCTTGGGTATTATTTGTATCTTGCTGGCCACAAGGGAGTGGTCCGTGTCGCAGTCAGCACGGTGGTAGCAGCGGGTGAAAAGGAGATAACGAGATCTAGCTGGTGCCAGTGGTGGGAATGAGAGTGTCTCCATGACACCTGGTGGATCTCCTTGAATTTGAAGAAGGTGTTAGTCACAAATAGGCTGTGGAAGCAGCACATCTCCAGCAGTCGCTGGCCATTCTCGTTGATCTTACCCCTTCCGTGCGAACCGAGACAAGTGGGCGATGCCTCGTTTTCAGCTCCCACTCTCGCAAGGCTCAGTAATGTATGATAACATCTACAAAGCTTTGCGGCAAGATGAAGAACGTTACAGGTTGAAAAACTAATCAAGGAACAACTGGACACAATCAGAAGCTGGAGCAGAGACAGAACTCAAAAACAAAAAACGAGTGGGAAGACATAGCATTTAATAATTTATGCACCTTTATGTACATTTTAAACATTTAATATAACCTGGATTGTAAAAATAAACCTTTGAGAATAACCAGGACTTCTTGGACTACTGATTGGAAAGTTGTAAGTTTGAATCTCAGGTACACCAAGCTGTCAATGCTGGGCCCCTAGTTGTTTAAAATGAGATAAAAATGCAAGTCGCTCTGGATAAGTGTAATGTAAGTGCAAAATTTCTTACTGTTCAACAAGTTTAAATCCAATTATTTGATTTCGGTTAATGGTGGTTTATTAGATAACTCCGCAAAATATTGAATTTCTGTAATATACAAATCTGTATTTTAATTAAAACGAATAAAAAAAAATAAATTATACTCATTTTCCAGATCCAGTCATTTTGATCTGACAGTAATATAACGAAATCCGACACACAAGCTCTCACACCTACACAGAATCATCTTCCGTACGGAATCTCGTCAAGTACAGAAAGGAATTTTTTTGCATGTCGATTATACAGTATGTAATAAATGTAAATTGTAAATGTACTTTAGACATTCTACAGTGATCATTGTATGCGTTGCTAGAATATCAAAGATTCATTTCGTTGCTTCCCCTCATGAACATAAGATGAAAATTAAAGTGTTTGTTTTTTCTTTTTCATGGCTCAGAATAGCATGGTTCAAAAAAAAAAAAAAATCCCTTTACCATGGGAAATCTACAGCAGCTCCATGTTTGCCAGCTGTGACCAAGCACTAGGGTCCCGTGACTAGAATCTAGCTTTGTTAGAGCTCCCTTTCATCATTTTTACAGAAAGAAACAATTGAATACTCACTATGTCGAGCGAATTGTCTCTCTTGTGGATTTTATTTAATCTCACCTTTTCCCTTTTCCTCCATTTCCTGCCTTCTTTCACAACCTTCGTTTCGCTTCTCTTTCTCTTCAAATGAGCTGTATTCTCTAGGTGCTACTTTAATTCAGATGTTTAATTTAGCACTAATGTTAGGAGGCCTTCTATTTCTTTTTTGTAACGTTCCTTTCACTGTGGCGTTATTTGGGTAATGCAGTGTGTGAGAGAATTAAGAGGAGGGTGATTATGGAGAGTGGGTGTTAGTCTTCCTCTCCTTCTGGAAACACCTTATAGCTGTTTGTGTTAATGACAGCGAGAGGGCAGCATACACGGACCTCCAGATCTCTAAATTAAGTTTCATTTGAAGGCTTTGTAATTGAGATTCAGCTTCATGCTCCCCATTCTTACAGCTGGAGGTAGATGTGTGCCTGCACTGGCCTGAGCTCTTTTTTCTCCCCTATTCCTTTCCAAATGAGGTTCAATCCCCCGTCGCTACACAGAGGTTTAATTTAGCACTCTTTCTTACTCTATTTCTCAACACCATCACCATCATCCCTGTCCTTTTTTTTTTGCTATCTGCATCATTCAGAGTAATGCATGGTACGTAAGATCGAGGGAGTGTGACTTGGAAAGGGAGGCAGGGAAGAAAAGAAGGATGGTTATGCAAGGTTTGTGGTACAGCCTCTTATTCCCAGCGGACTCTCTCTGAAATATGGCTATAGCTTTATGGCCTGTGTGGTTCTGGCTATGACCGTGTAATAAGAGGAGGAGGTGAGACGTGCAGTGTGCAGATCATCACCTCCCTTCATCAGGCCTGCGGTGTGTATTAGAGCTAGAATACTATACATGTCACCTAGTAATATGAGTCATTTTAAAACACCGGCCAAGTGAGATACGTGAGGGATAAAACGAAATGCTTATAGGTATGTAGTGGACAACAATGAATGATGAGGGGTAATCTGAGGGGGGAGTTGAAGTGGAATGGAGTCACTATGACCAACCTAAAGTTTATTATTTTCCAATAACAGCATGTCTCTGTGTGCTTTATTCGTCTTACACCATCTGAAGCTATTACAATTTTAAATGTTTAACAATTTATAGTACGATTTATCTTATGGATCGTCTGCAAAACAAGTTCCTGTTATCAGTTCAGTTATAACAGCTATAGACATTTCCTCAACAGCCCTCTTTCTTTCTTTCTTTCTTTCTTTCTTTCTTTCTTTCTTTCTTTCTTTCTTTCTTTCTTTCTTTCTTTCTTTCTTTCTTTCTTTCTTCTGTCTATCCATTCCTTCGTTCCTTCCTTCCTTCCTTCCTTCCGTTCTCTTCCTTCCTTCCTTCCTTTCTTCCTTCCTTCCTTCCTTCCTTACATCCAACTATGCATACTTAACATCTTGTCAGCATACTGAAGACTCTTCCAGAGATGAAAGCGTACTGACATTGTAGACTCCTTCCAAAAAACGTCACATATAATGACATCATGATCCGCTGGTTTTCCTTGTTAAATAGCACAATTTTTTTTTATTACAGATTATGAGGATCAACTGTCACCTGTTACTATAGAAATAATACTGTACTAGAAGAAGCACATTAATATAAACAAGAGGTTTAATTTATAGCACAATTACAGAAAAATGAACTTATACTTTCTGATTATTCCGATCAGAGTTCAGCAGTGCTATTGTATAAAATTAGTAAATATAATTATCCTGAAGGCCCCTTTTAACGTTCTAATGTATATCTATAATCAGACAGGAATTGATTGGATTCCTTTGATTGCATGTAAATTACAGAAACCACATTACATCTAGGTTGCGTTATGTCCAAATGAGTTGTTAAGTGGTGTAGGAGCTAAATAATCCAATTTGTGCCTCGGGCCAACTGGCAAACAAGTTTCAGTCAACATCTACTTATCATCTCAGAATTCAACACAAAGCTGACTTGACTCACTAATTCTGCAATCAAAAGTCTCCAAAATATTTTAGTATTTCAAATAGAGGCGGAGAAACTCAATAAATACAAACATTCAGGGACTTCTCTGAGGCAGAGATAATAAACAGACATAAAAAGAAACACAAAATATGAAAGACTATCATAAAAAAGACAGATATGAAGAAAGAAAATATGTGGTGGTGCCGTCTTTGAGCCAAAGTCAATAGGCAGAATAAATAAATGGAAATATGCAATTACAGACGTATCAAAGTTAAAAGTGCTGTCAAAAATATAGATGCGTTTCATCTTAAAGTTTCTTTTTTAGTATTTATGCTCAGAATATCAGCAGCGCATCAACTTATGTGTTTTTATAAATGCTTGAAAGGAAGAAGCACAAAAAGACGATTGTTAATCAGATCAAATTTGGAATCTCTTTCCAGCTCTCCTCTGTCTTTGTCATATTGTCCCCTGTAGCTCAGTGTGTTCCTAAGGGCTTCACACTGCTTCATCAACTCCTGGTGCGACAGAATGTAGAAGTTTGTCACTACACCAAGCCTTTCCCTTACCGCACCCTGGGTGAGAAATTGCTCCTTGAGAGCTGAGATGCTAGCATCCAAAACAAGATTAACATACAAGCCTCTTTCTAGCTCTATAATTCTGCTTCAGGTCTTTGTTGCCAGCATTCAAGGAGATTCAAGGGAAGATAAAAAAAGCACGCTCACAGGCTTATAAGCTTGCATACTTTTAACTTCGCCTTAGAGTTCTCAGTAGTGAAGGTGGCACTGTTGCATATAAGATCATAACCATTCTAGATCATGAGGGTGAGGAAGAACTCTTATTTTTCCCCAGTTTGATTTATCCAAAACCGCTGCTCAAGCTCTCTGTGACAAACAGTTGCTACTCTCTTCCACGTACAAGGAACACAGAGGCCTGTGATTGGCCCATATCCCTTTGATTGACAGGAGATGGACTATTTCTCCCACCTTAGAGCATGGACAATTTTGCTCTCGTGGAATTCCTGGCCGTTGTTTACTATTGTATTGGAATTTTTTACCCCTTGGACAAATGCTGCTCTGTTGCACCACTTAGTAGCTACTGCTTATCCTGTTCCATATTTCCATGGAGAGGAGAAAAAGACACACAGAACCAGACAGGCGGAATGCAAGACCATTATATAAATTGAGGGTTAAGGATGGAGAGTTCTGTGACGTTTGAATGAATCAGTTTGGACATGCCGTGTTTGTAATGACCAGTCACAGGCTTTGCTGAATACTGTGTGCTGACACGGAGTTTAGCCAGCTGTCGTGTGTACGGCACAGCAAACGAAGCCTCTGTGTGACATCTGTTTGCTCCACAATCGTGTCATATTGTTCGTCGAAGCCATTTGAATGTTGTTTCAGCCTTTATTTTTCTACAGTATAAGTATACATTTCTGGCTTCAGCTGCATGTTCAGTTTTCTTGATGAAAACAACATCTAGCTTCAAGTCTGTATCAGTGCAAAGAAATCTTTGATATTTAGAATTTCAAACCACATGACAGTGCAGATGAAAAAAAAAAAGACCCTATCTCCTCTGCCAAGGACGAAGCCTCAATCCTTATTTTTGCATGACTTCTGACCTCAATAAAACCTCGCCACACGTTGACTACTTCATATCTCTGTGGCTTTTAACTCTACCGTCTCATGTTGTACCTGACGTGTCAGATTTACATTCCTCTGGAGGATATCGCAATGTTCGGTGCAGAAGAATTTTTTATGCGCAATACAAAAATGCAAAAAAGTAGCCTATGGCACCAGTTAAGGTTCTGGCACCATCTGAGACTACGAGATGTAAAGTGTGAGCACTACGGTATGAGCACTGATAATGCTTGGAGGCTCACCTCCTACAACCTTGCTTATATTCTTTTAGATTTGACTATGATATTGTCAATGTCATAGCATGTTTCAAGAGCATGTTTCAGTCTTTAAGTATCAGCTCTGTTTGGTTTTGTCATACACTTTTCTACCTTCACAAACCTGATAAAAAACCCTTCATCTATAGCCTGGGGATGATTTTGAAGGACCTCAATTTTGACTGCCTGTTATCCTAATGTCCAAATTATCCCACAGTCCAAAGTGATTAATGATGGTTGTTGTGTTTGGCCATAAATGAAACCTCTTTGGTTTCACTCTTTAAATGATAGCTGGGGAGCAATGAACTGAATCCCAATTTAAACATAACTAATAGAATACGATATAACTGTATGAGTGTTTGTTTTATAGAATTTATTCAGCAGCATGGTGGCTCTAGGGTCTTTCTGGTTTCGTCTTATTTCCCAAAATCATACATGGAGGTGCTTTAACTACACTAAAATTGCCCTCTAGGTTGTGTGTGTGTGTGTGTTGTGCACTGTGATGGACTGGTATCCCATCCTGGGTGAATGTCTGCCTTGTACCTAATATTTCTGATTCGTGCTCCTGAACCACCATTACCATAAAAGAATAGATAAAGATGATGGATGATTAAATTGTATTATTGTTTATTGCACTTATAACTGAGTTTTAGCTATTATTAATAAGAAAGCTTAATAGACTGAGCAAATGCATCTCCAGGATTTTATGGTCATTTTGACTTAGTCTCCTAGACAGCGAAGGGTTTGGCTGATGAGCTTCACTTTAAATAATAATTACTAGTACAATACATATAATTGCCAAAGCAATGCAATGACTCTTAAGATAGCGAAGGGGAATTTGTAAGCACAGTAAAGTGTTAACAGCAGGGTAGAAATTTTGTGGGATCAAAGAGTTGCTTGTTTGTACCAGGTGAATTTGTAACCAAATCTGAAGTAGGCTACACGATCCCAAATTAAACGCACGACGCATGTCTCCGGCTGCCTCGCCTACTTTTCCAGGATAATTTTGAATATGTGTTTTAAGTCCTAGTTCTTAAGGATTATGTCCCCCATGACATCTCCTTTCTAAACTTCTCCACCATTTCCTGCAGGGCGTTCTTGCTGTTCTGTCTAACAGATTTGTGCAGTGTTGCAAATGAGATTGCAGCATTTAGAAAGCCTGAAATGACCATGCCCCCTCTCGCCGTTCCCCTGCATGTCGGGGATGTGTATGTAGCACTCTTCACTCAGAATAGCATTTGCTTTAATCTAAAGCTGCCAGCCCCCAGCACATTAACGTGCATGAATGCCGGGTTGCTATTTGCATGTCTGCTTTGGCACCGAATGAGGCAGGGATGAAGAGTTCTGAAGCGTTTTTTTCCCCATAACAAGAGGACATGAGTGCATTAGCATTGTCATCACTTTGCATCTCTTCGCTTTGCCTTGATGATGTTTGACTTCATTGATGGCAGCTTGGCAGTAAGGTTAGAAAGGCTAGGAAAATTCGACACGACTTGATAGACCGTGGAGGACACATGACAAGACAATCTGGTGGACATAATGCGGTGGATACACAGAGGACACTTGATGAGTCAATCCAGTGATGAGAGCCTTACGCTGATGTGTACCACTCCTGCTCATGTAATGCATGATAGCATAGATCAAAACGATTTTTATTTTTTCTATTTTTTTTTTTTTTTGCTGTCTTTCTTTCTGATTTGTTCATGGCGTTTGGCTTTATAGAAGCACAAGCTCGATTCATCTTAGCTTGATGAATATTTTCCAGCATGAAGCACGAATGTAATTTTTATAAGTGTCACATGTTGCACATCACATCACACCTACACATATGAAGGACACTTATTCTCAAAGTAATACCTCCCAAAGCAATAAACTTAATTTATTTCTCAGTTTCTCTTTATTTCTCTTAATTTATCTGACTATTGCTAACCATATAGTGCTGTGATTCTTGACTTTGCTAGGTTTTTACCTTTGCTCATTTATCCATGGAATGGAAAAAATGTTGTTATTATAATATAATATAGTAACATTCTTATTCTTATTCTTATTCTTATTCTTATTATTCTTCTTCTTCTTCTTATTATTATTATTATTATTATTTTAATATATGAATTCATATATTATTTATATATATATATTATGTTAATATTATTATTATTATTATTATTAGTAGTAGTAGTAGTAGTAGTAGTAGTAGTAGTATTAATGTTTATTTAATGTTTGACTGTCTTTAATAAACATGCTGAACAGCAACTACATCCGTTTGCTAGCAGCTAGCAGTTACAATTAAACATTGTTTCTTAAAGAAATATTCTCCACTAGTTATAAATCCATGCATCACAGAAAATAGTATTCATGAAGACACAACCCACTGAATTAATATCAGCTGTTGCATAAGAAACATCTTGTGTTGAGTACAAAATAAAAGAAATCTAATAAAAAGGCGGGTATGTTATCGGAACTAATTAACTGTTATTTGTCAGTAGTTCAAATACTGAAATGGTTTAATCCTCTTATATAACAACAATTTTATCATACGTTTATCCATTTATAGCTACTTTTAGTCTTCTCTCATCACTGATTAGACATCATAATCTGATTATGTCTCAGGTAGGCCGTGCTGTGGAAGTCGCTGTGTACGTGGTTACTACGGAAACAGTACCGTATTAGAATGAGTGCCTTGATATAAACCTTGGAAAGTGTAAGAACTGTCAAAGCTGCTGTTATAGATAAAGACATACTGTAACAGCTTCTGACTAAGTGTGGGGTGCTACCTTTTATACCATTTCACCTTTATACAGTAGTAAAGCTTTAAAAAAAACAGTTTAACCCTTTTTACCAGTACGCTGGCACTCCATTACACTGGAGTTCTGTAAATTGACTTATTGGACTTTTTCAGTCAGTATAAATAAATAGATTTATAGCCACAATTCTGACAGAAAATGAGTCAGGACACTGTTGGATTTCAGCGTGCGACATTAGATCAAAGGAGAAAAACTTATGAAACACTACAGATTTTTAAAGCTTGGAGTGCGGAGTGTTTACTTTCATATGAGTTTTATGTCCACTATCGTAGAGTGGGACATGGCAAAGACATTCGATTTTGAACATGGACACAACAAAACAGGAGGAAAGTCATTTTTTTTTATCCTCAGGGAAAAATACTTTTTTTTATCAAAAACACTTAAAAAAATGATGCAGAAAAGGTGTATGCTTGAGTGCTTGATGGTGACTAAGAATGATGGAATTTAGTAGTTTTTTTTTTTGTTTTTTGGAAAGACTTGCGGTTATTTAAAGTATCCAGCTCACCTCTGAACCATGTTTCAGAAAGGTGACAGGAAATAAACATGAATGCTTTGAACATGTAAAAAAAATATGGCCCAGAAAGTAACCAGAGCTCAGTGAGTTTGTTTTCTTTCTATGTATAGACGTGCCTCAGATCGCATCAGAGCATACAGCCCAGAGTCCTGGCTCATGCTGAAATAAATTGGATTTTTTTTTGTCACTGTCGGAGAGTTGGGTCAGACGCTACTTCTAAAGCGACGCCTATTGTGGCTAAGAAGGGAAGGAGGGGTTGTATAACGGGGCTGCTAATGAACACTGTGAGTGAGTGCAGAAGAGAACAGGCCAGGGAGAGCGAGCCGCCCTGATAAATATTCTAGCTTTGCTGAGGGGATATAGAGACCTTTTTTTTCCTCCTCATACAGCTGCTCCATTAAGCTGCTGCTAAGAGGAGACATTTTGTCTTCACACACTCTAAGGTGACAGATGGTGACATTTTAGGCAATGCCCATCATGGCATCAGAGGCGAGAATGTGTCTCTCTGGCATTGCCAAGCCTAGGGAGTCACAGAGGGACACATGCACTAGTGGGAATGTGGAGCAGAACCAGAGGTGGGGGTGGGAGGGGGGGGGGTGTTGTTGTTGTAGTGGTGGTGGTAGGGGGAACGATGATGCATCCTAACTGTCCTCGTTTCCATCGGAAGAGCTGGAGACTAAAAAAAAAAGGAAATAAAAGTAATAAAGCATCTGTTGTGCTTATGGTGTGATATTATTCTAGATTATGGATCGCCACAGCGCAGACATGTTGTTGCTAAGCATCTGCCCTTCTTGTTGACGTACGAGCTCATCAGATTCTACACTCTTACAGTAAATCACTTTAATTTTGCAAATCCTTGAAACTAAAACAAATGAAAGGGAATTGTTGTGGTATGGAATTTCTTTCAGACCACTTCAGTGTTATTCACAGCATTAGTGTTTTGTGCTCTTGACAATCTTAGACATTTTTGTATTTCTGATTTCTACAAAAAAAGTGGAAAAAAAGAACAATAACAATAAAAAACTCCTGTAAGAAACAAAAAAAACATGTCACTTGAGATATGCACACTTGAGTTATTATATAATGATTGAATTCGTTTCATAAATACAGTATTTTTATATTATTTTGGTCATCAGAATTAAAAAAAAAAATTTCCACATAAACTGTTTATTTATTTATTTTTTAACTTAAATTAACTTCACTGTACTTGTGAACAAGTGGTTAAAAGAAAAAAAATCTGGATGAGATTAAAATTATATTCTCTCTCTCTCTCTCTCTCTCTCTCTCTCTCTCTCTCTCTCTCTCTTTTTAACAAAATCGGATATACAGTACACATTTTTCTACACAGATGTCACGTTGCTTTAAAAAAGCAGATGTTTGACTGCTGCTTCCTGTTATATTTAGTCTTGTACTGTGTCTCGGTATCCCTCAACTTCCTAGATAGATATTAAATACTTCCTGCTTTCTCATATTCTCATGAAATTCTTGTTATTTTGTGTGAATCTTAAGATGAATTTCGGTTCGCCACAAACTGTATAGAAGCTAGCATCTCTTCTACACCAATGCCTTTTTTCAAGCACTCGGACTCTGTGTTATGAATGAATCATGGTCTTGTGATGAAAGATCAGACTGCATATAAAATATAACCCTGTAGAAACCCACTGATCCAGTGCTCACTGTTGTTCTCTGGATGCTTCAAAAAAAAAAAAAAAAAACAGCCGTCTCCTGATCATCTAATCCAATCCGAATAGGGCTAAAGTTCTTTTCTAATGTTCTGACTTTAAAATCTTGATAGGATTTAGAAGAATTTATATATGGAAATATTAAATGGATTTAAAAGGTAAAAGCTGTAAGGATTCAGAGGAAATGATGCAGGTAGATGAGGTTAGGTTAATAGAAACATGGTGAGGAGTTTGTTAGCATTTGTTAGCAAAAACAGAAGTGGACAGAGGTGAGGAGAACAACGCAAAATCTGAAGCAACAAACAGGAGGGGAAAAAAGGGCTTGGGATTGACAGACCTCAATGGAAACTGAAGACACACACGGGTTTAAATAAGCAAACTAAGGGGTAAATTCAAGACAGGTGCAGGTGATACAGACACATAAAGGAACTAAACCATGACAATACAGTTGTGGAGACAGGGAATGAAACAAAACGTGTGCTGATATACACAAAAGACAGAACAATAGATATAAGTAAATGAGTGCTGTGGTGCTGCGGGCTGCTGCGTGTGCTGTGCAGCTCGGCTTACGGTGCACGGTGTGAGCAGGGGGTTCCTGATACTGTCAAACTGCACTATCAATAATAATAATAATAATAATAATAATAATAATAATAATAATACATTTAGTATTCATATGACTATGGTGATATGACACGTACACTAGATTTCTGCTAGATTTTCCAGCTCTAATTATGGACAGCTTCTCGCACTCAATGCTTTTTCGGTGCAACTGATCTGCGTCCTGTCCCTCCAGGCTGTTTTCCTTCTGCTATATGATAACTGCAGTTGTTCTCTCTGTCTTCTTGCCTATCATGCCACCATGCAATGAAATCCCTAATACAGTGTAAACTAAGTTCAGCCTCCTTGAAGCCTTTGCATGGTCCCAGGCTCTGTATTTTCAAGCCTTTTGCTAATCTAAAACAGTGTGCTCTGTGCTGCTGATAAAAAAGGATGAGATGGCAGCGAGCTGGATTTTTTTTCTCTCTTTTTGAATAAGAAATAAGACAAAAAAAATCTGTGTGCTTGCATTATTGATGCATCGCAAAACTGAGTACCAGCATATCTATGCTTTTAGCTTACTTTGTGTGTGTGTGTGTGTGTGTGTGTGTGTGTGTGTGTGTGTGTGTGTGTGTGTGTGTTTCTCTTATTGCCTGGACTAGTTTTAATGTTCATGAATATGTTTCCTAAACTTATGCTAGTGTTATTTCACTAGTTCTTTAATTAATCTTTGATCCCTCGTGCTGAGGAGAGCGATCTAACACCTGTTGTGATGAGGTTATGAGGGATGTGGTAGCCTAATGGTTAAGGTGTTGCATTACTGAACGGAGTAATGAATTCGAATCCCAGGTCCATCAAGCCGCCTATGCTGGGCCCCTGAGCAAGGCCCTAAACTAACAATTAACAATCGCTCAGTTGTATAAATTGAAATAAAATGTAAGTCACGCTGGATAAGGGTGTCTGCTAAATGCCATAAATGTAAATGTTATGATAGCTTTACACTTAACATGTCATTTGCTCAGAACTTTAACTTTCCTGCTGACCTCTAGGAAACCTAACTCAAGTAAAAAAATACATTGGATTTAGTACAACACCCCAAAGGCAGGACAAAATGGTGCATTCACACACTCGTGTTCACTCAAACTTTTTTCTTGGCTGAACATGTGGTGCTTTTTGCACTCGTTCAGTTTTGAAAGCAGCATGTGTTTATGCCACGTATATCAATCCTAATAACCCCGTGGTGAAAATCATTTCTCATCAGAGCCTATGCTCGGGAATGTTCTTTATGCGTCTCTGAACTGTTTCAATTTGAGCAAAAACATGACAAAAAATATCATGCTAAACCAATTTAAAACTCGCAGTGCTGTGGAGAGAGGCATGTTGCCATGGTTACTTCTCCTTGGATATTTTTTTTAAGTAAACAGTATCTGGGAAGTGAACATGCTTTCAAGTTCCAACCGGTTTGATCTCTGTTTTGCACAGAAATCCTGCAGCTTATTTTTTGTCTTTTTCAAAGCGTTTGTTTCGATGCTGCAGGACAGACGGCGTCGTCTCGAGTACGAATTAAAGTCCGAGACGGAATTTACATGGTGTGTTATTGACCTCTGCTCTGTCACTGAAGTTCATAAGAAATGCTGAGAGGGCTTAACTGACCACCAATACATCACACTTCCTGCTAGGGTCGATCGATCATTTATTACATTTCCTGCATCAGCATACAGATCATGTATTAAGAGCAAATGTAATTTCCTGATCCGAGTGGCCACCTGGGAAAACTTTCTACATGAGATAAATTTGGAAATTGTATTTACAGATTGTATCGTGGAGACATCGCAAAATTTCAGGATATCGGTTGCCTAAAATGTGAGGTTATGTGTTAGTTTAACAAAATGTTGTAAGTAAGAAAAGCTTGTTCAAATACTATCAGGAAAACTTGCTGCTCTGTTCAGGGTAATGTTATCGAAATTCTCTAATCATTACTGACCAATAGAGTGAGTTTCTGTTCTGTTAGCCAAATATTTCTAAAATAGTTTAAAGTTCTGATTCAAATATTACACTTAAATATGTTTACACATTTTGTGTGGTGTAAAGATGAATCTACCGTATTAGGCTAATATTCGTTTCATAGTTTTAGTGTGTATTCGTTTTATAGTCATTTTTAGGGGCAGTGGTTAAGGCTCCAGGTTGTTGAGTAGAGGACTGCGGTTCAAACCCCAGCACTCCCAATCTGCCACTGTTGGGCCCTTGAGCAAGGTTCTTAACCTTTTCTCCTCCAGAGGTGGTGTTTCATGGCTCACCCTGTGCTCTGATCTCAACCTCTAAGGTTGGGATATGTGAAGAAAGAATTTCACTGTGCTATAATTTATAATTGAAAAAATAAAGGCTTATATTCTATTTGCATATGAAGGAAAGTAGAATTATCTAGCAAGGAGTCCCTCTAGAACTTGATTGTTATGGATACAATGCTTGTTTATCCTGCAGTTTTTTCAAAGTGTAGTTTGCAGGGATTTTGTGTGTGTTTGTGGTAAATGACTTGAACTGGAGAAATTGTCCATATTTATCGAACACCCGACATCATATATCATGCTGGATACGAACAGATTTCTGTGAAAATTGTTCACATTGGCATTTGTTATTGCTGGATACTCATTAGCAGACTAAGTAATATAAACCTAGACTGATCGGTTCTGATTCTTATCATTTGTGGCAAGTTACTGCATTTGTAAATATAGATAACCACGTATAGGCCGAAATGACACGAAAGACGTGACCTCCATAAAAAATAATGGTTAAAAAAAAGGGATTTTTTTTTTCATTTATTACTATGTAGGCACATAATACCTTTAGGTGTTTTAGAAACGAGTGTGATTTATTTATCTTTAACCCCAGAGGATGAAAGCTGGCTTATAAATCGGGTCCATTTGCCACAGCATTGGTCAATTCGCTTTTCCAGGTGACAGAGAAACTCTGTTGATTAACAGTACTAGCTTTTTTTAATTCAGTTTATGTGTCAATCCATTTTTTTACCTTTCTTATATATACTGTAGGATTTTCAAACAGGAACAATTCCTATAAGGTTCCATACTAGAATGATATATAGATATGACTTCTACAGGATTTTTAATAGATTTTATTTGGGTTATTATTTCAGGTCTATATGTCTATAAACATAAAGGCGCACTTTTACATTGTAATATTTTCTATTTAACAACTATCACTTTTTTTTGACTCTATATTGCAATTTGATCAAGCTCACGCTAATGAAGAGATTGTATAAAGAACTTGCGTTTATCGCAGACTGGTCAACTTTCAGTAAAAATTTAAACAACATGATGGGTGCAGCAGTACTACTGTTGTCTTATTAGAAAAAACGCATAAAACACGAATTGTCTCGTACGAAAAACGAACAAGAAACCACCATTACTTATGCTCTGTTTTGAATTCTGTCATATGCATTATTTTTAACATGGCATTAGGTTTTAAATACTTTTTTTTGAACAGGGTTGTGCTGGATAGAAGATACCGAATTTACGTCTGTAATTTATTCCCATATTTTGGCGTTTTTCAGTGCAGTGGCTCTGCTGGGTATGCTGCTAAATAATATATGGTTTTTATTTTCCTAGATGTGAGTCAAAAATACTTTATCTTCTGCCTCAGAGAAATTTGTCTTTTTTTTTCTCGCTTCCTTTGCATCACAGTAGCTCTTTCTGTAGTTTTGTGGGTATCACCTAATACAGCTCAGCTGTGGGGTATGTGTACTCAGTAATTAGCAGGTAATTAGCATTTATCAACATACACACAGATAGGAAGAAAATTACTGTCGAAAATCCAGTATAAAACTGTAGGTCAGTTTGATTATGCTAAACATTTAAATGCAATTTTACCCAAAAATTGTTAAATGAAGCCCACTATTTTAAGAGAAAGGTAAATAAAAACATTTCTACGCCGAAACGTATTTTTTTCTAAAAGCAGATTTGACCGAGCAAGTTACAGATATAAAAAAAATGGTTCACATTTTTAGCGGTGTTTAAGTTCAGTTGCAGCGACATCTGACGTGTTTTCCCAGTCCGCCATGGGCGTGTTTTTTTTTTTTTTTTTTTTTTTAAAGAGTATACTTGCCAATGGAAAACAAGCTAATTTCCTAATAGGAGAATGAGTAAGTAAGTAAGTAAGTAAGTAAGTAAGTAAGTAAGTAAGTAAGTAAGTAAGTAAGTAAGTAAATAAATAAATAAATAAATATCAGAATCAGAATGTGCTTTATTGCCAAGTATGCTCACACAAACAAGGAATATTTATGGTGCTGGGGAAAGAGACAGAAACAGAAAGACACAGAACAGGGTAAATATTTAACAGGGTTAAGAATATACATAGATGTAACTTCAGAATCATTGTTCAACAGGTGAATGGACTGGGGGAAGAAACTGTTCTTGGGCTTGGATGCTTATTGTACTGTTGCTTATTGTTCTGTAGTGCCACCCAAACTATACATTTCTTGCAGGATGGACAGTGTTTATGGTATAATTCTTGATAAATGTAAAGTTTTATTACATCAACATTTCAAATGAGCCAATTTTCATTGATTCTTTCTTCTGCTGATAAGAATTAGCAACCTTCCGGCCTGTAGTCCTCCTGTCTTTCATGCTGCCGCGATTTGCTCCATGTGTCTCTTGTCTCTGAAAAATTAAACTCCATTCACTTTGCTTTGCTGCTTATTAACCACCTGCAGGGTGAATGAATAAATCAATAGCCGAAGCTTGGTAAGCCTAATGGGGAGAGAGAGCGTGTCAATGGAAGAGCTACAGTAGGCCTCAAAGGTAGAGGTAAAATAGCCTTCAACTACACTTGTGCTCTGAAATGTAATACAGTTGTTCGGTGACCTTGCAGCACTGGAAATGAACCTTTTTTAGCTTCTTCTCACAGGGGACAGCCTTAGATATTTTAGAACATGGTTTGGTCAGACATTGCCCGGAGCAGAGCAATAGTCTTAATCCCTAATTCCTAATCCCAGTCAACAGCAGCACAAAGGGCGAGTGATAATATTGATGAGCAGGAGGATGCAGGTTCAGGTCTGTCTCGCACAGGGTGTCCTGGTTTGTGTGGTGGAACCTTCGCTTGTCTCTCTTGCGTTTGTTGACTGCCTTGTGCTGAGGGGTTTATACAGTACCCAGACTAATAAAGTGGGTCAGGGTTTGGTGGTTTAGGTAGACTAGACACTCTGTGCTGACCCAGAATGAAATGTTCATCCGGACAAATCTGGTGAGCCCAAATCGTGAATTTTAGCCCTAATCTCTGTAAGCTTTATGAAATTAAATATATTTTATCAGTTAATTAATTTATTCATTGGGTAATCAGTTTTGATACAAATTTCCAGCCTGCAATGCATACAATACAATATGGTAAATTACAACTTTGAGATAATACCAGAAACAAACCATTGGTCATCCAATATAGATGTTTATTAGATAAATTATTCTCATTTGTGTTGTTTAGTTAAGCTGAAGTTAAAATAGCAAGCTGTAATTGAATGGTGGGGTAGCACTAATTTGCTCTTAAGTATTTAATTAGTGGTTGCTTGGAAAGGATACTTGATCACACCACTGTGGGGCTGATTAATGACAGCTAATGCAGGCTAGTAATATTAAACTCTGTCTAACTCGACAGCGAATATTAACTGAACCTGCCAATAACGGGGGCTGTTTGCTGTAATCAAAGCTACAGAAAGACACAAGCACACACACACATAATCATGTGTGTTGAACTGAATTGCAGCATCTTTTCTTTATCATATGTAATACCATGCGTACACCTTTTTAAGCACACAGATTAACGGCATAATGCTGTATTTAGTAGGCAGCTACCAGGCGTAAGATGTCTCTGAAGGAACAAAGCCCTAGGTATAATGCTAAGTTTTATATTTTAAATTTACAGGTCCTGGTTTGGCTAAACTTTTCATTCATTCATTTTCTACTGCTTATCCAAACTTCTCGGGTCACGGGGAGCCGTCAGGCATCTCAGGTGTCACACACACTCTCATTCAATCACACACTACGGACAATTTTCCAGAGATGCCAATCAACCTACCATGCATGTCTTAGTACCGGGGGAGGAAACCGGAGTACCTGGAGGAAACCCCCGAGGCATGGAGAGAACATGCAAACTCCACACACACAAAGCGGAGGCGGGAATCGAACCCCCAACCCTGGAGGTGTGAGGCGAATGTGCTAACCACTAAGCCACCGTGCCCCCCCGGCTAAACTTTTATTACGGAGTGTTTTGGGATTATTAATAATAGATGAGGGCAGGCTGTTGTTTTGTGCATAATGTAATGATCATGAAAAGACAACAACAACAAGGGCAGCCTTTAACTGTATACTGTAACACTGTGGTAAGTTTCAGTTCTTGTCCTGCAGGAGTCATTTTTCTTTCAATTCACGCTTCTCATTTCCAAGAATAATCTGTTCTTTTTGCTTCTTTTGGTCCACACTATTGTTTTGAGCACAGGAAATGATTTGGTTCACACTAGGTTTGCATCCTTGTTTAATAAAAGTATTGGTCCAATTATGAATTGGTCCAACTTTGTCTGGATATTGAATTTTAGTCTCTAATTATAAAGATTCCTATGGATTTGGTCAATATACTGTTCTGAAATTCAGAAAACGGAGCTCTATTGAAGCACCAAATAAGATAATCATGCTTTATACAGTATATAGCTTTATGCTATATATTTCTATATACTGTATACACACAGTACAAAACATCACAGTTCAATTATCCGAATCATGTGTATTAACAGAAGAGAGTGAAATTCTTTCTTCGCATATCCCAGCTTTAGGTCGGAGCGCAGGGTCAGCCGTGATACAGCGCCTCAGAGCAGAGAGGGTTAAAGACCTTACTCAAGGGCCCAAAAGTGACAGCACTGGGGTTTGAACTGCAATCTTCCGATCAACAACCTAGAGCACTGGAGCTACCACTGAATATAAATTCTGAATAGGGCGTTGCACACATACAAGTTTCCTAAAATGCATCCGTATCACTACTAAATTAAACATTACAGATAATTAATAGATTAAACAATAATTTATTCTCACTACCATATGAATACAGCCAGCTGTTGGTGCTGCAACCTGGTCCTCTTGATGCTATTTAAAGGCTGAAAAGGCTTTACATTGTATATCTGAATATAATATAATGCTAGTAACGATTAATAAGAAAGTATGGAATTGTGTGTTAGTAGTTAACACATTTGCCTTGCACCTCTGGGGTTGGGGTTCGTGTTTGCATGTTCTCATTGTGGATTTCTTTGGATACTTTGGTTTCCTTTTACAGTGCAGAGACATGTATGGTACGCTGACTGGCAGATTGACTGACGGGCGTCTCCTGCCATGTCGCTTGAGTGTCCTGGGTCTGACCCTGGACCACAGTACTACATAATGAATACGTATTTTACAATGAATACCATGTGATGAGAAGCTGGAAGGAGGAAAAAAGTCAGCCAAGATCAGCCTCTTGCTGGTCCACTATGAACATCTGATCTTGTTTGCTGGGATGTTCTTTAGATTGGCAAAAACTGAAAATGACACTAATAACTTTTAAACACTGGGTTTTAAACCAAAGAGATCATAAAACACATTTTATCCAAATGACATAACTGCATAATAAGGGGTAAATGGGAACTAAAAAGTAACTACTCCATCTGTTCATTTATCCCTCACACGTCATTTATGGACATGTACATGCGCTTTATTAAGCACCCTGCAAATCCTGTTTGCAGCCTCATGCAGGCCTCTTGACATGGCTCTCGAAATCATTGTGTCTGTCCTTAACCTGACTTAGCTGTGTGCGCCTGTTCAGCTTGTGTGTTTGAAGGGTCATTAGAGGTTTACGTAAGCCGGGTCGAGAACCACTGCTGACTCTTTGATCTTTCAGAAGAGCTCCTCGTTTTGGCCTTTGTCGCCCAACATTCCATCCATTACTTCGAGAGACGAGTGCTGTTTTAGCACCAGGAGTGGACTTCAAAGGATGATGTAACAAGTGGGGGTGTGGCTTAGCAGGCTGCAGTGGGAGGGATCTAATTGGAGGGCAAGATAGAGGGATAATGATTAACGTTTTCCAATGTATATTAGTACAGTCTACCCTTTTCTTGGTGTATGTGTGAGGCAGAAGGTGCTGTAACCTGAAAAGTAACAGCTTCATCTGTGTTAGGTTACAATGCACTGTTAGTGGACAGTAGCATAAAGTGTAGCCTTCCTCCGGCTCTGCTAGATTCTCTGAAAAAATATATATAAGAACGTCTAGTTTGTAGCACATTTATAAAGCTATACGCTCTATAAATCTTATCAATTTCAGATAATTAAGTCAGATGACTGTACCTCAAAAGTCATGAATTCCACAGATTTCTCCTTTCTTAGTAATATAAGGTTTGTCTAATAACAAAACAAAACAGCAAACAAAACTGCAGCGGTATACTGTAAACTCTAGATATTCTTATCAATTGTTCACTTTTCTGGCACCAAGCTTCGGAATGTTGAGGTTTGCAATCTGATTGTCTCTTTGTACAGTATGTAGCATGCATCTTTGAACACTACAATTTAACAATATAAGTTTACTGGAGCAAAATATAGTCAATTAGTTGAAAAAAAAAACATTCACAGATTAAAAAGAACAGCTTTTATAGCATCACAGATGTGATCAAGCAAATGGGTGAAATTATATATTTATATTTTCAATTCAATTAGAAATTAACTGATGTTCTACCAGCAAATTCCACTTGTCCCAGCACACATAAAGAACTGGGTGGTATTATCATAATTATACTACTTTGATGAAATATATGGACATTAAAGTGACAGAAAAATTGACATAAACATAAAGATTGTTAATCATTAATATACAACCAAATAAATAAGGAGACATGGTGGTTTAGTAGTTAGCGTGTTTACTTTGCATGCTGCCCCATGCTTCAGAGGTTTCCTCTCGGTACCCTGGGGCTCCTCCCTCAGTTGTAGGCCCTGCAATAAATTGGCACCCAGTCCGTAGTGTCCCTTGCTTTGTGCCTTGAGCCCTTGGGATAGACTTTAGGTTCCCTGCTACCCCATGCACATTGAATAAATAAATAAATAAATAAATAAATAAATAAATAAATAAATAAATAAATAAATAAATAAATAAATATCGTTATTATATGTGTATTTTTTCATGTGACAGAGCAGCCAGTGGATGTGCCCTTATTATGCTCTCACTTTATTATATTTGGAAGTTACAAAGCGCTTGTTAACCTAAAAATGTTGGTATGGTATTGTATAAAGCCACCAGGAGGTTTGGTTCTGTGATCCTGCTTGCCCAAGACTCCTTGACATCGGAGCCCTGTGTCTCCTTCATAATTTGTCACTTTCACAACTTTTAAGAGTCTTCAAAGCACCTACCTGACACCATTCATTCCTTTCCTTGTTAAAACCTCTCACCGCACCTTCACCTCCAGCTCCATAAGTGGATCCTCCAGTTTAATGGGCAGCAATATAAAATAATCAGACACGGAGGTCTTGTAATATTGACTAAAATTTACCTGACCAGTCATTTTTGACAGCTTTACTTAACCTGGGTATTCCTCTTATAATGTCTTCTTAGCTGTGACATGAATATTATTCTTAAAATTAGTTTTGATTAGAAACAGTTGAAGAATATAAGGTTTAGTCTGTGAACAGAATATTATTATCGAAGGGTTAAATAGCTTAACGATGTCACAGATCAGGGGTGATTGCTATGAATCAGCACTCATGTACTGTAAAGAAAATTCTCTATCTCTCCTCAAGTTTTGAGTAGAGATCCATTTCAAGGCTATGTGAAGAAGTATTCATTATTAATTAAGGATCTCTTGCTCTGCGCTTAACTATTTCCTTCCAGATGATGTACTGTAATGACATCATACAGACATGACAAATAAATATATCAAAATGTTAAGCTAGATCGCCTAATAGCCTAAACATCTTTGAAGTATTGTTTTGTATGATTAATATATTGTCGTTTATTTTCATGGATAAAATGCAGAATCTAAAAGAATGAATGGAATTTATTTCTAGTGCGGAGGCTTGTGGGTCCTTATTTCACTAAATATACTAATATCATCTACTAAATATTCATATTCATACAAGTATTAACCTCCTATTGGAGGCAAACAGGATTTGTGCTAAAATCTTAGCTAATTCCTGCACAATTTATGATGGTCTCTATGTAAAGAAGGTCATTTAAAATGGGAACTTTAACAAAAGTTTAAAATATGTATTAGTAGTTATGTACACGACTCTCGTTGTCTCTCTTTACTTTACTTTCTGGTTACCAAATCCAAATATTTTATTTCCTGCATACAGTTTGCACATCTGTGGTTAATCTAGGAGACAAAAATAAAGGATTTCACTGTAATATGTGTAAAGAGCTATTCATTTAGTTATTTCTATCCTTCCTGGGAGTTTAAACCAATCTGATCAAACAAAGGTCTTTCCATCCCCAGAGCTGCCACTTGCTCAATGTTTTTGTTTTTCGCACCATTCTGTGTGAACTCTAGAATCTGAAAAGCTGTGTGTGAAAATCAGCCCAACTGTCACCAACAACCATGTCTCGGATAAAGTTACTAAACTCACACACATTTTTATGTGGAAGCTCTTGTATCTGTAATGGTGTATGCATTGTGCTGCTTCCTCGTGACTGGCTGGTTGGATAACGCCATAGATGAGCAGGTTCACAGGCGTAGCTACTAAAGTGTACTGTATATACCATTATATAATGTACACAACACATATAAAAGATATCTAATATATTGCAAATATTTCCAGTCTTAACAGGCTTACTTTACTAAATTGGCTTTCAGCCATGGTGATAAATAAACACTTTACAGCATATTTCACAAATTTTAGTGTCAGAAAAGTGTCCTTAATCATCAGAACAAAAAGCTCAGGCAGGAGTAAAAAAAAAAGAAAAAAAAAGAAAAATGCTGTATCTGCAATTTGAAAATTGCATCAGATGGGTCTGGAGCAGCCACAAAAAGGTATTTTTACTTTGTTTTATTATATTTTTGTTACACACCAGTGTACTAAATTCTGCACACAATGCAATTTAATGTAGCCGATATACTCAATCAAAGTAGTCTAACGTGGTTTAATGGCTGCCCAAGTCCTCATCGGATAATGGTCACTTCAAAGTGTTCTAATTGAAAGCATTTACCTCAGAAACAAGTAATGCATAAAATGGCATATAAAATTCAGACCCTGGAATAAGCACCATCTTAGAAAACCATACACTTGTCATAATCATAATTGCTGACAAAGTTGAAAAAAAGATTTTTTTTGGCTCTGTCAGAAAAATCGATTCGATTATATATTTCAGAATGATTTATTTATCGGAACCACAGCTCTGTTGAATTTGTGATGGTGTTGATTAATGCTCTGTAACAGTGTGGCTTTGCATGCGGTGTTAGCTGGAAATGAACTCACTGGGTTATTTAAATATGCTTCTTCTGATTGTTTCTATAGAAACAACTCATTTAAAGACTTCAATGTAAGGCTAATAATAAATGGATAAAAAGTGTGTTTATATATAACAACACTAATCTTTGGCGGTTCGAGTCCTGCCTCCAACCTGTGTGTGAGTGGAGTTTGTATGTTCTCCTCATTCTTCAGTGGTTTCTTCTGGGATTTCTGGTTTCTTCTCCTAATCCAAAGACTGTAGGCTGATTATTTTATTTATTTAGTTTATTTATCCTTTATTTTACCAGGAAATATCAAATTGAGATAAAAAAAATCTCTTTTACCAGGGAGTCCTGGCCAAAATGGTAACACACAAAGTTCCACACAAAAACACTTCAAAACAAACAACACAAAAAAAGTCCTGTCCAGCACTCAGAGCAAACAAAATACACAAATATTGAGTAAAACAAGAACATGATTCCTTCAAACGAGACACCGAATGGTTTCTAAAAACATTCAAAGATGGGAGCACGTCTAGCATAAAAACACTCTGCAATTCATTAGCTTCTCTAAATTGTCCATAGGGTGTGAATGGATGTGTGAGCCTTGGGTGGGTTTGTACCCTGCCTCCTATGTTCCCTGAGACCCTGCATAGGATCTTTAAGACAGAGAGAAAGAGAAATAAGAGAAGAGAATGACTGGCTAAAGAACAACTGTTTATAGTTGCTATGGTGTGTGTTTACAGGAACAAACTTATTTTGGCGATTCAGCGTCATGTGTTGTGCAACATGCTGTGGTATAAGAAAAATGACACACTTAAGGATGTGCTGTTTAGTCGTGTGTATCACAGTGCAATTTTGTTGATTAGTTGCTTCGAACAGCATTTCACATCCATTACATACTTTATACTGGCAGTTTATAGAAGGTTTTGTGCCTTAAACATGAATTTCAATAGAAAATATTATTTAAAAATAATATTATTGCATCGAATAGCAACACATGATGATATCATGCCAGAATTACAGACACCAAACTACAGCCTCGTATGTAACCACTCAAGCAATGCTTAATTAGGTAGTTAACCGATATTCAAATACCAAGATACATCACTTAACTCAGCCTGATGCCATCAATCTTCACCAAAACCCCCGGACCACTGTCTACAGAACAAAATCAATGATCCCCATCATATTTTACAGTCTGCATGGGTGTTTTGCCACTATTTTCCGCTCTTTGATTTTTCACATGATGATGGATGGCGAAGGATTTTGCATGATTCCACCTCATATTTGATCAGTAAGAAGGTTTCTAGAGAAAGTTAAAAAAAAAAACAAAAAACACTGGAACAAAAAGTATTGTGGGAAGAATAGCTACATTAATGTTAAAGGCCCAGAAGTCTGTTTGAATTAAATATTGCATATTATTTTGACCCAATGTGCTGGTGTTGCAAGTTAAATTTTCATATAAAAAACAAAATTCAAGTTTTTATTAACCTTTCTTAAGAGCTTTCACAAGCTAATTATATTTCCTAATAAAAGATATTTGCTAATTGCAGCCCACATTATGAATACATTGGATTTTTAATATTATGACCATAATACATTGCTCTCTTCTTTTTTTATTTTTTGGCTGTGTAACTTTGGAATCTGAATCTTAAATGGCAAATTTGCCAAGTCGTTAATGTATCTGTGTGTGCGTGTGATCTCTGACAAAGCACAAAAGGCGTCTAGCCTGCTTGCAAACAGAAAGAGCAACGGCTACGGGCTGATGTACTGTAGCAAGCTGCAGAGGAGGAGTTGTAGAACAAGAGAGGAAGGAAGGAGACAGCAGCAATCACAGCATGTGTATGATTGAGAGGGAGAAAAAGAAAAGAGGGAGGTGTAGCAGAATGACAAACAAGCTTGAGGGAAGCAAAAAAAAAAAAAATCAGAGTCATGCACGTCCATCTATTGATTCAGGGAGGGATGCGCGGAAACCCAGGGAGGGTGAAAAATTGCATGAGCTGTCAGGGAGATGGAGAGAAATGGAAGTATGTAGTGGTGGAGCTGACACGTTGGCTTTTTGCCTGCTAATACAGCTTAGTGGCCATATGTAATTAAGCAGGAGAAAAAGTGTGCATCAGGAGTAAATGAAGGGGTGAAGCTGAGGCATAGGAGCTGAATTAAGAGTCAAATGCAGCCAGGAATAAATGAATGAATGGAGGGAGGGATGTAGTCAGGAATAGAGAATGAAAGAGAGAGAGACAAAGAGAGAGAGAGGGGGGGGGGAGGAAGGCCGTCTGATTTACAGAGTAACTCTCTCTTAACACTGTCGGAGCACTTAAAGTGGTCGGATTTGTGCCATCCATCTGTCTCCACACTACACACCTCTCTCTGTCCATGTTTATCCTTGCTCTTCTCTCTTCCTCACAGACTAATATCTTCGCTCTCATCTGTCTTTACCATGAGGCTGTTTACTTATGAACTTGATATTAAACAAAACAGTTTGCTCAGGCGTGCCACAGCACAGATTAGAGAGGATTACCAGGATAAATCTCTTAATGAATCAGATACGCAAATAACAAGTTTCCCTTCTTAACAGTTAACTTTTTGTGCCTTATGTGCTTTCAGTCTGTCACATGATTAGTGTCTTTATTCACCCTTCACACATCAGAATTATATTAATATAAAACTGTATACTATTTATTATGACAATTATTTTTTAATAATATTACATTCAATTATAAATGGTTAAGATTGTACATTTTAGCAAATCATTGCTGGATAATGGACAGAAAACCCCAAAAGGTCCATAATATGATAATACAGACAGTATATTCTATCCCTCATTTTTTTCAGGATTACCTTACAAGAGTAAAGTACCTGCATATATTTTAAAACTTGTTATTTACCAATTTATTTTGACTGATGTTTGTTTGTCTTGTTTTTCCACAGGACAAATGACATAGGATGAACACTGCTGCCCAGCTGTGTCTGCGTTTGCTGTCGTCCCTTCTCGCCCTGGCCTGGGTGGCAGTGCCGCTGTGCCAGGCTTCCCCCTGCTCCTCCCTTGTGGCAGGGGTGCTCTACGGCTCCTTCTCCCTCAGGGACCTTTTCCCTGGCCCACACGGCCTAAGAACTGGCTGCTCGTGGACAGTGGAGAACCCTGATCCGACCAAGTACACCCTCTACTTCCGCTTCAACCGCCATGCCGGTTTTTGTCTAGCTTTCTCACCGCTAGTGTTGCCCCTGGACCACTATCTCGCCAACCAGACGTGTGGACAGGTGCTTCCCGAAACAGAATCTGTAGAGCCTTGCCAGGTGCCTGGTCCTCATGCATTCCTGCAATTTGATAAGAACTTTGTGCAGTTGTGCCTCGCTGCAGAGAACAAACAAGATTCAGATGAAGTGAAGGGACCTCTGTCTGTTGAAACGCTGGACTTCAGACTTGTGGAAGTTCTGCTTATTAACAATGAGAATTCCAGCCAGTTTACGTGTGGCGTGCTGTGCCGATGGTTTGAGGAGTGCCTCCGTTCCGGCTCTGGTAGAGAGAGTGAAGGTTGTGGAATCACCCAAACGGGCTGTGTGTGCCCCAATGCTGGGCCTCCAGTGCCAATACTTCCTGTTACCCCTCACAACCACTCTCTTGACCCCAGTGCCAGTGTGCTGCTGCCACCCACTGATGACTGCTGCGTTACCCAACTGCATGGCAAGAACGGTATCTCCAACATTGCACCCAGAGATGTACATCAAGGTAAGACAAATTTTTGTAATACAAACCTCTGGTCGTCACCTCATGTGGAAAGTATCAGTGTATCAGTGGATACACAGACTATCAGTGAAATATGAGTCTTTTCAAGACACGACTATGTAGCACCAGGGCCAGGGACCGGTTTCTTTGTTCGTTTGTTCGTTCATTCGTTCGTTCGTTCTTTATTCTTTCTTTCTTGAGCAGGTAAAAATGCTGGTTTTGGTTATTTATACATTTCCACTTTCTTTTAAATAACTGCTTATATTAAATACAAATATTTGTAATATCAGTAGTACACAGTAGGCACCCAAATCATGGAATTATGCCTAATCATGTGTAATACCTCAAATTATATTATTGTTATATATGTTAGAGAGATAGAGAGGAGGTAGAAAGGTTTTCATGCATTTTGCTGAAACCCTCTTTGGTTTTGTCCCAGCTCCTCTTTCTGGCCCTGTTGATAATGTGTGTCTTTCATCCATTTAAGCACAGAGAGAGAATGGAGCTTCTGATTGCTCAAGCCAGCATTTCATTTCATTGAAGTGCGACTGCACCTTTTTCTCTGCATCTCTGCAACAGAGAAGGTTGTGCTTTGCTCTAGGCAGTGTGCCAGATCTGGGCTTTACGCAGTGGGAGTGCTAGTGGCGTGGTCCATGTCTGACATTTGAGAGAAGGCCTGCGGAGACTTCGGGCTGAGTTGACTGATGTTTCCTAACGAGAATCAGATATTTAAATCAGATATCCACATCTTGCCCTTAATCGGGTCAGCGCCCTCCAGGCCTATATTGCTGTTTCTAATCTGCCCTTGTTGCCATGCCGACAGCCACGTTATTGGGTGATCAGCAGCATCAATAAGGACTATTATCAAATTTTCACACAAGAATACACACACAAACAGACACTGCTGTTTTCTACTCAGCTTCAATCACCCATGCCAGTTTTCACGTCAACGACCTCAGGCCAAAAATGACAAAAGGAGTGAAACTGTGGAAACTTTTGATGAGTTTAGGGTTTGGATTGAGCTGATTGTTTTGGAGAATGTTTGGGAAGTTTGCCTGCATTTGCCTGCAATATCTCTTTCTGCATCTTCAGACAAAATGTTCTCTAATATCTGTGTATTATATATGAACTCTTAATCACAAACAGGACTTTGTTTGCATTATGTTTCAATATTGTTTTGATTTCAGAAGATTCCTGACTCTTTCTTTCAGACACAAGGTGCAAACCCTATTCCCACATCTAGAGCCTACAGAAATCCCCAACCGCATGCCAACATTTTCAATTTGAATTTGAACACGGTGGCTTAGTGGTTAGCACGTTTGCCTCACACCTCCAGGGTTTGGGGTTCGATTCCCGCCTCCGCGTTGTGTGTGTGGAGTTTGCATGTTCTCCCCGTGCCTCGGGGGTTTTCCCCTGGTACTCAGGTTTCCTCCCCCGGTCCAAAGACATGCATGGTAGGTTGATTGACATCTCTGGAAAAATTGTCCGTAGTGTGCGAGTGTGCAAGTGAATGAGAGTGTGTGTGTGTGTGCCCTGCGATGGGTTGGCACTCCGTCCAGGGTGTATCCTGCTTCGATGCCCGATGACGCCTGAGATAGGCACAGGCTCCCCTTGACCCGAGAAGTCGGATAAGCGGTAGAAAATGAATGAATGAACGAATGAATGTTCACGGCGTGTTTGAGAAATCATCAGAAGCATTCAGATTCACAAACTGCGTAACATGACAAACTGCTGAAGCTCCGAATGCTGTTCCCAAATCCCAAAGGTGGCTGTCTTTGACAAGACGAGTTGACTTGACAGACGAGAACAAAATACACAAACAACCTAGTTGTTTTTTTAAACCAAATAAAAGGAAAAAGGAAAAAAAAAACTGTTTTGATAAACAAGCACAATTTCACATGCTGCTACTGTTTACTTCTCATTGCTCTAAAATATACAGCACATGATATCACATGACAGTTTTGTTATTGAATTTGATAAGTCAATTCTAGTAGAGGTAAAAATTTAGTAAGCTTCTCTGGTGTACGTTCTTTGTGGTGCTTTAACCAACAGCTTCTGTGCAGGCGTAACGAACGCTATGCATAGTCTGTGAATCAGTAGTGAAATGAATCACTGAATCATTCATCGATTTGAAAGAGCAAATGGAAATGAACTGACGTAACGTACATTCATTTCATGGGATTTATACTATACTGCAAACTCTACAATTTTACCACTTCAGTTCAGTTGTTTTGTGGATGTTGCATTGTGTACATGACACGAGCGATCATAGACACAGATGTCACAGATGTCTGTCATCTAACTGTCGCTTGATGTTTTTTTTGCACTAATTTGCATAAAAACACAAAATTACGAGGAATACATTACATTTGAAGAAACTTGCAGTGAAGATCTTTGTTTTGCAAAGAGAAAAGGAGGCATAGTGCAAAAAAAAACATAGCTTTCTTATAATTATATCATGTTTGCTTTCTTTGGGTTTGACATGCTAACTAGGTATATAAATAATTTATTATAGATATTATTATGCTTACCTTTTATAACAAAACAAATTAATTGTTGCAGATGTTCTTAATACATTTTTTGAATGCATTTCTGAATCATTCAAATTATATAATAATGTACATCATAAAGTTCATCTTTTTTTTTTTTTTTTTTTAAATTACAAGCTTTTTTTCAAACAGATTTTTGCAAAACCTCAATACAGTTTTTACATCTTAACATCAAACACAATGTATTTTTCTGTCAGTTAACATGTGGGAAATTCTGTGTACGCTTTTGTAGTATTGTCTAGTTTGTCTAGCTGAATGAACTGTGAAGACATTTTTCTTCTATAAAGATAATTTGCAGTTTTGTTTTCAGAGTCTTTGCTTCTATGCAAAACTTTATTTTATTTATTTTTTTATTTTTTTATTTAACAAGCCTGAATGCATCCATGGCATTTACAGCTAAAATGACATTTCAAAATGCAAATTTCTTACTAGTTGGTAAAAACAAAAACAACAACAACAAAAAGAAACAATCTTACTGAAAAAACTACGTGAATTGTACTGAACTCAGTCACAATGTGTATAGACCTTTCTAATATCTGCATTTGCACTTACAGTAGCTTTTCCTGGCTAGAGCTTTTCCAGTGAGTCTTAATTCATTTGGCCACTCATATCTCTTTAAAGTGGGTGACTTCTTGACTGTAGATGGGTCTAAGAGAGACACTTCCATGCAATTATAAACCAAAAAACGTCCGGTCTCCTGCAGACTGCTTGGTTTGATGCACTTGTGAGCAACTTACTGTATAACATTTACACTTCATCAGACTCTCACTTTGGACAGTACATTCACAATCAATAGAAACTGGGCACTAAATAAATACTGTCCAGCTTGTGCTTGCCAGGAATAACCCATTTTAGTTAGACCTTTATTATGTTTATAATAATTGGAGGAGGAACTTAAACACCTTAATTTAGATTCTTTGGTTATATGCTGAAGGATATGCATGTTGGGCAGTGGTGGCTCAACTGGTTAAGGCTCTGGGTTGAGGATCGGGGTTCAAGGCCCAGCCCAGCCAAGCTGCCACTGCTGGGCCCTTGAGCAAGGCCCTTAACCCTCTGTATCATAACTGCCCCTACACTCTGGCCCCAATCTCCTCAGTTGGGGTATGTGAAGAAAAAAGAATCCCACTGTGCTGTGATGTATGTGGCGATGATAATGGCTTCTATGCCCCGTTCTATTCTATGCCCCTTTATTCAACGGCACATACATTTGTTCATATCTATTCATGAGAATGTTTGGTATAAGTTAGGTACTGTATGTGTTCACTTTCCTAAACAAAAGGAAACTCCCTGTCACTCATCCCGTATTCTATTTCCTGTGTGTGTGTGTGTGTGTGTGTGTGTGTGTGTGTGTGTGTGTGTGTGTGTGTGTGTGTGTGTAACTGTTTGTTTTATTATTTAGTAGATGCAGAGGGTTCACTGACTGTAATAGTCTTGTTGTCAGTGTATTATAAGCAAGGGATATGTAACCATGATGGATGGAGAGCTGCTCTCATTTCTGTCTTTCTAAAAGCACATACACAGAAAAAACTAATGGTTCTCTGAATCAAATCCAGCCACTGTCCACTCTTTCAGGCTAACATCAGGGTCATCGCTGATTTCTTGTATATGTTTCCGACATGATAATGTTAAGATAAGATCAGCTAGCTTTTTCTCTCTATTTCTCTTCACTTTATTTTCAGTGTGCAGGATGTGTCAGAAATGTCAGTTTCATGGCCATAAAGGATCAGTCAGGCTGTACATATCTTCTCTCTCTCTCTGTGTGTGTGTGTGTGTGTGTGTGTGTGTGTGTGTGTGTGTGTGTGTGTGTGTGTGTGTGTGTGTGTGTGTGTGTTTGCGCTGCACTGTTTTTGCCTCGTGGTGGACTGGTACTGTTTAAAATAAAAAAAAGCCAAGAATTCAGTGAATGCCAATTTGTAGAACTGTTGGAAACTTGCTGCTTGATGGAATTGTTGTTTGAACAATAATGATTAATGCAAGGGCCTGCTGATATAAGTAAATGAGCTCAAGGAAAAAAAAAGAAAGAAAAACAGTTGAAGTAGAAAAAGACAAGACAATGTTTGTCCGATATTTTCCAATCTGTTCTGTTTACTGTAGGTCCTGACTATAGCCTCAGCTTCCCTATTGCTATTGTAGTCCATTCATGTCAACAGTCAATATGTAATGCTTTGAGAGATTCTTTTCTTCTCAACACTATTGAAACGTTTGGTTATTAATGTGCTTGCTAAAGCACATTCTTATTCTCTTGCATACTTATTATTATTATTATTATTATTATTATTATTATTATTATTATTATTATTATTATTATTATGACAAAAAAGTCCCATAGAAATGAATGGGAAATTCCTAAAATTCAAGTGAAATCAAAAATTTAGCACAACATGGACATGTCATATATCAAAACACTTAGCACGATGAGGGGAACTGACGTCACGTGTAGCCCCGCCCCAAAAATTAGCGAAATAAAAAATTTAGCACAACATGGACATGTGACATATGAAAACACTCAGCACGATGAGGGGAACTTGCCACGTGCAAGCACATTCACATTTTCTTTAGGAAATGTACCGTTCTAGTTTAGGTTAATATACTGTAACCTTCTTGTCAGCTCAAACTATTAGACTTTACAATCAAAGCTGCTCCCAGTGAACCAGTCACGATAATACACACTGGTATTACTGTTTAACTGCAATAATAAAGAATAACAAAGTAGCAAAGTATTTTAAACATTAATAATAACAGAAATAACAGTGCAATAACAGAAATTTTGAAAAACGTGCAATATTACAGTACCTATGTGCAATATAAATCTTTTTTTATACATTTTGTTTTGTATATACTGTATATTATATTAAGTCTCTATTCTTTTTATATATTTGCATTTTATTATTCTTTGCTAACAAAGAAATTTCCCCATTGTGGGATGAATAAAGTTATATCTTATCTTATCTTATCTTATCTTATCTTATCTTATCTTATCTTATCTTATCTTATCTTAAACCAGTCTAACCATTCTCCTCTATGCTCTCTCCTTTGGTTCTTTTTTTGTTTGTTTTTTGTTTTGCTTAGCTTATTATATTCCATAGCTGTTCTAGATGACTCTCTCACAGACCAGATAAAGCTTTTCTTCCAACACCCTATGGCTTCCATGGCACGTGCTGTATGAAAAATGATTATATATATATATATATATATATATATATATATATATATATATATATATATATATATATATATAGCTTGAACTTATTGGATAAATCACTATGTATTTCATCCTCTAGCTTGTAATTTTACACCCTTCAGACATCACGATGCATAAGCAAACCTAGGTAAGCAAACATCTCACTTATCTAATAATTGTGACTCTTTACTAATGTGACCTACATCAATGAGCCTCGTCTTTGTGAAGGTCTTGTTCTATTATACCGACCCTCTTGAAATGCCATATCTGCAGCCTGCTTTCTTTAATAGCCTGGTATTGTGCTTGCTTCTCTCTCTCATCACATGTTGGCTTCTCTGACTGTGTTGAGAGACAGGGGTGTAATTCCACCTCATTGTACAGTATAGGGTGGAATAATCAGTCATTGACAAATGTCTGTGCCCCATCCAAGAAAAACATCTCGGAAGCAACATGTCAATGGAAGCAGCATATTCTGCACCACAAAACAGTGGGGTAGATTGTAAAAACAAGAAGAAGAAAAAAACCTACAGGAAATAACTAGAATTTACATTTGTTCTTATTTTGAGAACTATATAATTTCATCTCCTCCTGTGTGTGCACTGATGTTCAGGAGATCTGATATTCTTGGGAGCTCTAATTGCATGTCTGACCCTTACTGTAAGCTTCAGGGACTTTTATGACAGCTGTGTTGTAAATAGTTTTCACCACGCCGGCCTGTGAAGATAAGGGGTACACTCAGGAGTACGGTCTATGTGTTTATCTGTGAATGTCATGTGTATTCCCCAGATCTCTGTAAATATTCCGAGACCTTTCTAGAATTTTTTTGTCTCCTGTCTCTATTTTGGTTTCTGGTTCTTTTCACAAGTGCATTTTCGCTCAGGGGTATACACACCTGACATCTGACACATCTGACATTCAAACACCTGTCTCTGTCAAATCTTGTCAAAGCTTTTATGATCTGTTTGATTTTTGCATGTACTCTATGGTTCACATGATGTTTGCTTGCATAAGAATAAAAAACATGGCTGTAAACCTAAAATACAGATGTTCACTTACAGTTATAAGTATAGAATTGTCAGTGTCTGTATATGGATTTAAACTTGAATGATATACCTGAGTATTCCTATTCCAAATGTAAACTTATTAAACAGAATAATTTTGCTTCATTCTAGACACAAATGCGTAAAAAACAACCAAAAATAGGTAAAAGCTCCAATAGGTAAAAAAAATTTTGTGAAAAGTCCAGTTATATTTGTCCTGTCACCATTGTGACTGATGACTTTGGCTCTTACAGTTTCTCGATCCCAGGTACATTTCTTTCAACCCTGCGTCATTTTCTATTTCAATAAATTGTGTTGCCTTTATTTCCCAAAATGCGAACACACCAGAAGCATAAAGCCACAATGACCCTGTAATACACCAGGCAGGTAGTAAGGGTAAATTAATTGACCTTATAAATGTCACCTCGGGTCACGGGGAGCCTGTGCCTATCTCAGGCGTCATCGGGCATCAAGGCAGGGTACACCCTGGACGGAGTAGAGGTAGACCAGTTTAAACTAAATTAGAAGAATTAGAATGAGCAGAATTTATGTAATCATTCGCCATCAAAATTTACACACGTGTGAGAACTTTTTACCAACAGCAACTACAGCAGGTTAGGTATGTAACCTGCTTCCCTGAGAAGAGAACAAGATGCTGTGTCAAGGCTGATGCTATGGAAATGCTTCTTTGAGGAAGTTGTATCTGAAGCTTTGTGTGCACACATGCCAGTTTATTGGCTCAGAAAGGACAGGTGAAAGTCCATATGAGGGCATCTATGTCACGTTACTCCAGCTTCTATTTGTCTGAAGGAAGCACAAGTGGATGCCTGGGGTGTGGCAAGCGACATAGATAACCTGGTGTAGTTCCCTTTCGAGGGAACTCAATGCTGCATCAAGTCTGATGCTATGGGAACGTTAATACCCACATCACACAGCAGTAGATGACTGTGCCAGAGGCCATGAGAGAGCACAAGCTGACTGGGAACAGAACATTAATAGGACCCTGGAGTGGGGTCCGGGTCCAGGTTATAGAACCACGGCACTGGATGAGGTGATATCCCAGTGTAGTGAGCACTGGCATATATATAGTACTGCAGAGGTGAAGCAACACCACGCGCCTCATGAGCCAGGATCTGCTTGGAGACCGGATTGCCCCAGTTTTGGCTCCCAAAGCAGACAAACAGGGAGGAGGACTTAAGCCACAAGTGGTGCCTACCCAAAGAGGCCCCAAGGACTGGTTCGTGGTATGCAGCAGTAGTGGCCCCCAAGAAAGGCAAAACTGCAGAAACTCCACCATTTTACTGACCACACAGTGAATTGGGTCCTGACAGCATTCATCACACCAGAGACTGAAAAGGCACCTGAGAGAGGAGATCTTTCCTGATGGGGATCTCCCATGGAGTGCAGTTTAGGAGGGAGACAAGGTCCATGAACCAAACTTGAGCAGGGAAACGAGGATGCACTAGAAAAAGGTTGACTCATTTGTCACACACTCTGGTTAGTACTTCTGGGAACAGAGCTAGGGAAAGGCGTACGTCTGTACTAGGCCATCCAGGACCAGAGGGGCCGGATGAGAGAGGGAATACAATAGTGGACAGTGGTTTGACTCCTTAAAGGTGAACAGATCCACTTTATCCCAGCCAGAAATCTACCAAATGCACTCCACCAGAAGTTCCTCTTGGAGGAATGTGACCTGGTGTTCACGAACGGCCATTGGCAACACAGCCTGAAACAAAGGAGGAAGGGAGGTGAACTGGACCCTTTTCCCTTTTATTATAGTATCTAGGACTCATTGAGACACATCTGGCTGCAACATTCGTCCTTTTCTCACTCTGAGGGAGCTAAAAGATGGCCCAGGCTGAACACCCTGATGCCTGTTGACGATGGCACTCTCTGCATCGCTGAACAGGCCATTAGGTCAATCTGCGAGTTCAGGAGAAAGGAACTATCTTTGTTCATGGTCCCTGTTAAATTAAACCAGAGGTACCTCTCCATTGCAACCATCGCAGCCATAGAACGGCTTGGCAGAGCTCAGATCCCACTTTAGGGTTCAAACACTCGTCACGGTTGAACTCTTTTAGCAGGTCAGACTTGTAGGCCTGCAAGTCTGCCATGGTGTGGAGGGCCGCACCGGATTAGCCTGAAGTGACTGGGAAAAAGAGACAGGGTTCTGGGAGAATCTCTATTCAGCCCTATACCTCGGCATGGAGGTCTGGAAAAAATTGCAGCTGCCTGCATGGAGGTGGCATGCAGCCGGAAGTCAGAAAGCGGTCATAAAACTGTTGACACTAACCTCCTTTACAGGCCAATTTAATTTAGTGACAGAGTGTGTTTCCAGCTGATTCCACCGACTGCGATGGAAGATCAGAAGAAGCAATCCCTTCCTTGTCTACATCGAGCTCCTCAGAGCCAAGAAAGACAAAAAAGCTGGAGTAATGTGACATAGATGCCCTTATATGGAATTGTTGCCGCGTATTCCCCTTCGTCACGTGTCTTTTCCGAGTCATTAAATTTCCGTATGTGCACACAGAGCTTCGGACACAACTTCCTCAAAGATGCGTTCCCACAGTGTCAGTTCCTTCAAATGGGAACAATTTTTACCATCAACACCTTTGAAAAGAGTGGTTATTTGAGTTAATTATACCTTATATTAATTTAGAATAAACTAATAGCCTAAAACCACAATGTCCATGTAATGAATGAGGCAGGTAGTAAAGATAAATGAATTGACCTTATAAATGTAGACTCACATAGACATGAATTCACATAAACTCACATAGACCTTAATTAGTTTGTTCTGTCTTTTTGTATCACAAACTATCTGGCCACTTCTGAAATATCTTCATATCTGACCGTTTCACTCATCACTCATGACATTTCTTTGTTGTTGTCTTTATGTTCTGTAGGATGTTGTGTTGTGTTGTTTTTTTTGTTTTTTTTGCTCTCAGTATAATGCAGATCCTCCTTTCATCTTAACAAAATGAGAAGAGTTGTCTTTTCATTTTTAATTCAGAATAATATGTTTATTATTAAATATTTTATTATATATTATTATTAGCTAAATGTTTCATAATTGTATGTCAAGCACTTGTCAGATACACACTTGGTCTCAATTTAACATTTATGTAACACCAGGAAGTCCAGGCTTTAAGGCATCTGCCATGCTGTTATTCCAGCATACAGTATTATTCATGGTCTACAATGAGAAAAATGAAAAATATCCGAATGTGATGGCCTGATATCCTACTCGCTATGATGGTTTATTTAAAAGCTACTATTATATTTGCTATTTGAATATTTGCTTTATCCTTTATTCTATTAGGTTATACAGTTCTGTAGCTTTAGCCCCACTAAAGTTCTTCAAATATCTGTCTACCCTCCTATCAGCAAGTATGTGTAAATGTGGTAGTGCGAATTAGAGTAAAAGAGCAACCTCATATTTTATATTTACAAATGTCCAGATGCATTTCAGGTCAAAATTAGAGAAATATTATATACAATCAGATAAACAGATTTTATAGGATGGATACACGATAATTTTAACTGTTTTTATTATCTATTTTGGTTTCTATTTATCTTAGACTATCTATTTATCTATTTTTATTTGATCCTTTTTAATGTATTATTATATTATTCTACTTGAACTGAATTAACAGTATGGGGATTAATAAAGATGCATTACAGAGCATTTTGAAAAACAAAGAAGTTTTCTTTTTGTATTTACAAGAAAATTACTAACTAGGTAACTAACTAAATTAATAAATAATTATGTACATACATTTATTGTGCAATAATTACACACAATAATTATATTTCTAATTAATTTATTTATTTACTTATTTATAATTAATAAAAAGACAAGTTTTCTTTTTGTGCTTCCAAGTAAATTAATAAACAAAATAAATAAACAAATACATGTTTTGTATATAATAATTACACACAGTTACACAATGTTGTTTATTATTATGGAATGTGCTTATCATTTTTGATTTATATATCACTATATATAAGAATAGAGTTGTAAACATTTCGAGCGCTCGGTCTGATGTAGACAGCATTCCCTCCAGCTACTGAGATGATTCCTATCACTGTCTCCAGACACAGCATGGAGAGAGCTGTCAAAACCTTTAAACCTAGCCCTGTGGAATCCTCCACCCCACGCGGATAAGCCGTCTGTTTAAAATAGACAATCTTTGTGCTTTATTGTTGTATGTGTGTAGCATCCATCAGAGATGCTTGTTATCATACTTGGAACAAGACTTTGTCTATTTGGGAGAAGGGGGTGTGGTGGGTTCAGGCTGTGAGCGGGGTCCAGTGGAGGACTCTCATTAGCTATTACAGTTATTTCATATTACATTTCTTGTAGCCGGCTAAACCTGTATGAGCTGAATACAAATACACAGAACACAGACACACACCAGTACACATCACAGTAGCTTAGAGTGTGTAGGTCGATTGTGGGTGAGTAGTGCGAGACCTGCCCATTTGTTGTTGGCTATTCATGCTGAAGGTTTTATGGGTGTATCTGTATGATTGATATATATATATATATATATATATATATATATATATATATATATATATATATATATATATATATATATGTGTGTGTGTGTGTGTGTGTGAAATACACTGGGCCATGAAGGGATGAAACAATGAAACAGGACCTATGAACATGTCATGCATGATAAATCTTCTTACTCCAGTGAGAGACCTGCATCATATCTGAAAATAAAGCATATTTTCTTTGTAGTTCTGCTTTTGGATGTTTTCTCTGTTCCATGTTGTATATATCAAATGAAGGAGGCTTCCCCGATATCTCTGCATGCCAAATAATAAACAGTAAATTATTAATGCCACCAGTCATATTTTTCTTTGTTTATTTTTATATGCATTTTTTTTCCCATTTATTTTTTATTTTTCTCTCCAACTAGGGAGAGTGAAGTAAAAAAGAAAAAACAACAACTTCTAAATGTCTTGAAAGCCTTTTAATGTTTTAGTGTACACATATTTGAAATGATTTGTTGTGTTTTGTATCTCCAAGTTACCACTTTGCCATCGACTTTAATACATTATATACTTAGCTGTCTTTAACATAATAATTATTATAAGATGCGCGACAGGATCTGCTACCAAAGCTGTGGAACTATTGATCGTTTTTTTTTTCCCCATTATACATTTATCAATTTTGCTGATAGTGCCTGGCTGATAGTGCTCAGTCTAGTCCAATGATATACATTCCTGGATCCACATCCAATCTACAGTTGATGACCCCTGTTCTAGGCTTTTATTGGTTTTTGATCAAATAAAGTTTCAGCCTTGATAGGATTAAAAGATCTTGAAAACAGGACAATGGGATTGCTATTTTAGCTGCCAAAACTAGTGAGACATATTCATCTCTCTTTGTTTCTCTCTCACTCTTTCACATTCTTTGTGATCTGAGAAGGAAGGCAGTGTGCGAGGGTGCACACACTGACACACAAGGTTATACATATCTGTAAAGCACCAGTGTGTAGACGTGTATCAAATTCAGAAATTATACCGAACGTGGAAGTAAAGGAAAGTCCATTATGATGTGAGCTTATGAATTTATGCATGAATATCAACCACCTTAATTACGTTAGTACATATTTGATAGTTAATGCATTTATCAACACGTAGGACTAATCTACATCACACATGCTCTCTCTCTCTCTCTCTCTCTGGGTGACTCGGACCTGGGGTTTGATTGAAATTAAGCTTCGGGTTAGTTCTGGCAAGCCACGTCGTCATGCGTGCATCAGCTGTTAATCAGCAGTCCACGATGCGCACCAATCCGGTTACGTCATCCATATTACCTGATCATTTAAATTCCCATTCATTGAGCCGCTTTCTAGCGCGCCACTGCTGCTGTGACTCGTGTTTGTTGTACCAGTTTACGTCTTAAATCTCCACATATTTTCTCTCTCTCTCCTCTCTCTCTAATTATTTAATTATTTATTTATCCATTTATTCATTTATTTTTGCAAAATAAAAAGAAAAAAAAAACTCTATGCATGATCAATGGTTCTGTTATAGGGGGGGGTCTATTCTATTTTCTAGTTGCTGCTGTCCCCGCTCGGTCCATGCATGTGCACGGACGGGCGCGCGGATTCCTGCCCCGAACAGAACCATACTGTCCCACCAACACTAACTGTATTCTATCATCTAATCAACTCTCATTTGACAAGTGGTCCTGACAGAAATACTTTTAAAGGAGGCACATTTCGTTTTTATCCGTTTGTATAGATTATGTTTGATACTTTACCCCTAAATGTTAATAATACATGAACTGCCCAAAATGTACTAACATGTTCACTATATTTTGGTGGTTATTCTCATGAATGAATGTCTTGATTTAGCTTAGCTCTTAGTTCTTAGTTTGTAGTTTGTGATTAGTACCTGCCAGTAAAGTAATGCCTTTACTTATCATTAAGGCAGATATAACTAAGTATCACTTCAGGTAACGGGACAAGATTATTCATGTACTGTAGTGTTACAGATAAAAATGATTAATGGTGTGAACGTGAAACAAGGCAACATTTCAGAGGTGGAGCCTAATGACAAACAGGATCATCTCAACCAATACACACAATTGTAAACATAGTAAATGAAAACAAAAGGCATACAACCTCTCTCATCAACTGTTGCACTGATAACACGTCGCCATGCAGTGTTTTAAGCCCAGCATCACAGTGAATGATTAAATGACATGTCACTGTGAAATAAAATTGAATTCTGCCCCTCCCCTTTTGTCGTTTTCTAAATGGAGACCATTTTGTCCAATCTCATGTAATTTGTATCATTAAAAGGTAAGCAGCAAATAGGGTCAAATTTCAGTTTGATTGAACTGTAATTATAGCTGCAAGGCACAAGATCCAAAGCAGGACCTTTCTCTCTCTCTCTCTCTCTCTCTCTCTCTCTCTCTCTCTCTCTCTCTCTCTCTCTCTCATTTTTTGTCACTCCTCATTTGTATCCAGGTGACTAACTGTTGTGGTTTGTTAAAGATAGTTAACTAGTGTAAATAAATCAGTGCCTCGAGCAGATGTAATGAAATTAAATGAAGGTTAAATGTGTTGCAGCAGCTGTAGCGAGTTTAAAACCTTACTAGCCTGCACGTTCACCAGCACTGATAAAGCATTAATGTTTGTCCTCGGACTAAATATTCAGATACTGTTCTTCTATTACCTTGAAAACAAGTGCTTAGTGTACAGTAACGGAAGATTAAAGCGTTTTCAGTGTGCTTATCGCCATTGATCCTTATTTTACCAATTGCTTTTGCAAATAATCTGTCACTTACAGTAGTACTACTTGTTTACTACTATTAGTATTGTTATTAACTAGACTTCATTCATTTATTATGAAAAACTGATATTGACAAAAGTAGTTTGAAGTAGCTTGAAAAGGTTCTCAGATTCTATTCTGCTCACCATGTTCACCTTGATGGGAATTTATTTTCCAACGTTTATAATTCTCTAATGAATGCGATTCATTTAAAATATCTAGATTTTTATAAAATATATAGATCGCATTTGCGTGTGGAATTGAAACGAGCTATTGACACACGGCAGTGCAATCTACTGTATATACTATATGTCAGGTCAAACAAAACCGCAAGCTAACATGGCCGCCCTGGATTCCAGATCCCACAACACAGCTACACTTCCACGCTCACAGTCACCAGACTGATTGGACACACCTGTTTACAATTACACACTCATCACTGTGCAGTTTTATGAGCCTTGTTTTGTTACAGCCTAACTGTAAAGTAATTGCTTAGGTTCCTTTGTGTTCTGTCATTACCAAGACATTGTTTATGCTCGTCGCTTTCTAGATTTTGAGCCTAGCTTTCTCTTTAGATTCGGATTATTTCAGCCTTTAAAATACTACTTGTTGACCTCATGACATTGTTCTGAGGTCAAACAATATATGAAAGTGCAGTAATTCTTTGAAATTATATGATTTAAAGCAGATCAGCTGAGGTTTATATCGGTCAGTCTTCTTTTTCAGAAGATTGAGTTGAAAAAAAATTTGCAAAGCGATTTTTTTTCATGAATATCACATTTCAAATCCTTTGAACAATTTACAAATAAATCATTTTGTATTCAGCATGATTATTGATGTCCAGGGTTGTGATCAAATCCCTTTTTCACAAACTTATTTAAGTAATTTTGTTGCAATCACAGGGGGTACGGTGGCTTAGTGGTTAGCACGTTCGCCTCACACCTCCAGGGTTGATTCTTGCCTCTGCCTTGTGTGTGTGGAGTTTGCATATTCTCCCCGTGCCTCGGGGGTTTCCTCCAGGTACCCAGGTTTCCTCCCCTGGTCCAAAGACATGCATGGTAGGTTGATGGAAAATGGTAGGCATGGTAGGCATTTCTGGAAAATTGTCCGTAGTGTGTGATTGCGTGAGTGAATGAGAGTGTGTGTGCCCTGTGATGGGTTGGCACTCCGTCCAGGGTGTATCCTGCCTTGATGCCTGATGACGCCTGAGATAAGCACAGGCTCCCCGTGACCTGAGGTAGTTCAGATAAGCGGTAGAAAATGAATGAATGTTGCGATCAGTATATGTCCCCTAGTGGTCCAGTGGCAGGATTCTGTGCTCTCAACTTCGTAGCCCAGTTTGATTCCCCGACAGGGAGCTAACCCAGTCACTGAGGGTCAACTCTTACTGCCAGTCCCAAGCCCGGAAAAAATAGGACAGTTGTTTTAGACATATAATCCGCTGTGGTGACCCTAAACAGGCGGCCGTAACAAACGTCAATATCATCTTCAGAGTATTATAAACAATTGCACTGATTTTGTACAGCTTGAGAGTCAAAAGCTTCTCAGTCTCCATTTGTGATGTTTTCTATATGATTTGATTTTAAGATTTGTTAACATTTTTTTCTGGATGATTAAAATAACTTCAGTTATGTTGGAAAATTTTGTGCTGATGTATGCATGTGAAAGACATTCCCCAAGGTTAGGGATAGGGAAAAAAAAATAAGGTATAATCATTATATAATGGTGGAGACATATCAGAGATTATACCACATCTGAAGAAAGATTTCTTTATTTTTTATTATATTTTTAATATGTTTTGAGACTTTGAAACTGTATCTGGTGCTGTGAAGCTAGTTCATGCATTCATGACCTCCAGACTGGACAATTGTAATGCATTACTAGGTGGTTGTCGTGCATCTTTAATACAAGTCATGGCCTAATGGTTAGAGAATCTGACTCGTAATCCTAAGGTTGTGGGTTCGAGTCTCGGGCTGGCCACGACTGAGGTGCCCTTGAGCAAGGCACCGAACCCCCCAACTGCTCCCCGGGCGCCGCGGCATAAATGGCTGCCCACTGCTCCGGGTGTGTGTTCATGGTGTGTGTGTTCACTGCTGTGTGTGTGCACTTTGGATGGGTCAAATGCATAGAACGAATTCTGAGTATGGGTCGCTGTATGTCACGTCACTTTCATATGCAACAGTTAATAGTTCAAAAAATGTAGCTGCCAGAGTTCTTACCAGGTTGATACATTTACATAGTACATGGACATTATCATCCAGTGCTTGCTAATATTATGAACAGCCGCTACGCAAATAACTCTCCACTGCTTCTCTTTTCTACCCATCCTGAGGTATCCAGAGAGATTGTGCCTGCTACAGTCGTTCACTTTTGAGTCTGGTTCCTCTCAAGGTTTCTTCCTCTTCCATCTAAGGGAGTTTTTCCTCACAACAGTCACCTCAGTAAACTCAGGCTTGTTCATTGGGGATGAACACAAACACATTTAAATATCTAAATATCTAAGTCTAATATTAATCCTGACTTTTTGTATTGTATTGATCTTTGTGTAATGAAGTTTTTGTACTGTTGTACTTATGTTCTGTAATTTTTTTTTTTATCAATGAAATATTTTCAAATGATTATTTATTCAGATTTTTATTTTGTTTTGTTTTTTTATGGTTTATCATGTACACACATTTTTTGAGCATGTCACAATTTTATGCAGGGATTAATAAGAACTGACCGATACAGAAGCAGAACCCTGTTTCTACATACACTTGGACACCACTTATCATAACAGGACAAAATATCCCCGAGTTATTAATATGTAAAATCAGGTTGGTCAGAGGGGTTAAGGGTCTGTGTCTTTAATTACATTTTGTGCAGGACCTCTTTGAGCTCTCATGTCCTGAGGTACTTAGCTGTTTTTGTCTGATTTGAGGTGTAATTAGACTGCACACTGTGCGTTATGTATGAAACTAGCATGTAGAGACACACCGTGTATGCGTCTCTCCTTCATAAATATGCATTTGAGTGAGGAATGTACAAGATATGGAAAGTGTGGTTGATTGCATATGGATTACAACGTAGTAAATTAACAAAATCCCGACATCGAGTTATAAATCAGTGCCGTGCGTGTTGTTCAACACATCATGATCAGTGTTACAGGTGTTGCAGTTTTCCTACAGAATCTGGCTTGTTGTGAGTTTTTATACTGTAAGAACTGCCGCTGTTGTCATATAGCCTTTTTCTTTAGACTCTTCTTCCTCTCTTCATGTCCTTTTTGAATGTTTTTCCTTGACATCACATCTGATTTGTTCATTAGCAATTCAAACCTACATGTGGATGTTTTTGTTTTCTGACTGTTAAATGCTTTAAAAGCATTATACACATAAAATCCCTGAATTAGACTTAAACTAGCAGCATGGGGTGTTTTTTTTATTCTCATATGCTATTGTTGTAGATGACATTAGTGAAAGAACCATTTAGGAAAACTGTAGGGGAGTCCAGAAGTCTGAGATTATCTATCTATCCATCCATCCATCCATCCATCCATCCATCCATCCATCCATCCATCCACTCACTCACTTGTGGTCGCAGACTTTTGAATCCCAGTGTATGTTCAGCACATCCATCAGGAACACAAGCAATTTCTCCTCACAGCTATTAAAAAAACACATTAAACAAGAAGTTGATAAAATGTTACAGAAGCTGCTTTCGACCAAAGAAAAATAGAATACAGTTCAATTATACACTTTTATTGGAGCTTATTCTGTACACAGCAGCTGTTTTATTACAATTAATTAGTAATCAAATGCACTACTAAAAACCCTTCACACTGTTTGCTTAAGAAGAACTACATTTCTGAACACCATTATCTTTATTACCGAACTTCCATTTTCTAGATTTTCTGCGGTCCGTGGTCGAACGTTTCACGTCGGCTTTTAAACAACAGTTGAGTGCACTCCCAAGTTTACGTGATGAATTGCAGCCTTATTAAATTCAACGTTAATTTCAGACACAGTAGTGAAGCGCTGGGTTCCTCTCGTCCGTTCTCTAATCCAGCTGTCCTCCATTTGGACATTTCTTTCTTTTTTCCCCTCTGCCTCATTTGCATACAAAGCAGTTTCACTATTTAAAAAATAATTTTTTTGGTTCTAAGAAGATATATTTCGCAAGGAATATTGTATATGTTTTTATGCACATACATGTCATAATATTATATGTAGTGTATTTAAGAAAAAAATAATAATAATATGTATGTAAGTATGGTTTTGAGGTTACACAATGGATAATAAAAGTCTACACAATTATTTTAAAACAACTTTCTTTGATTGAAAAACAAACAAACAAACAAACAAACAAACAAACAAACAAACAAGCAAACAAATAAATAGTCTGATCAAAGTTTGTTCCAGAATTACACTTTAAAGTGAGAGTGACACACTGTATGGCTAAGTACGGTGACCCATACTCAGAATTCATTCTCTGCATTTGACCCATTCACCCACACACAGCAGTGAACACACACACACCGTGAACACACACCCGGAGCAGTGGGCAGACATTTATGCCGCGGCGCCCGGGGAGCAGTTGGGGGGTTCGGTGCCTTGCTCAAGGGCACCTCAGTCATGGCCGGCCCGAGACTCGAACCCACAACCTTAGGATTACGAGTCAGACTCTCTAACCATTACACTTAAGTAAAACAACAATTACAGAAACATTTTAGAGCAAAAACAGGGAAAACAGAAATGTTGCAAAACTCTTAAACTTTTAAATTAGATTAAAAAAGTCAAGCATTCCTTTCAAAGGGCTTTGAGGTTTTGTTTTTTTTGTTTTGTTTTTTAACCATGATGTTAAGTATTCAATGCTTTGTTCATTAGTACCTGCTGTAACTATGTAGGTAACTGTGTAGGCTGTGCTAATATTAGCTTAGAAGCAATCTAACCAAAGCTTTCCATGTCATAGATGGTGTAGCTAACAATATAGTGTATGGATAATATAGAAGTCAAGTCAAGTCAAGAAGCTTTTTATTGTCATTTCAACCATATATAGCTGTTGCAGTACACAGTGAAATGAGACAACGTTTCTCCAGGATCAAGGTGCTACATAAAACAAAGACAGGGCTAAGGACATGTAAGTAGTCTTAGCCACATAAAGTGCAACTGTGCAACCTGGTGCAAACAGTGCAGGACAAGACAAGCAAGACAGTGCAGGACAAAAGACAGTGCAGGACAAAAAACAGTGCAGACATTAAGTTACAAGACAATACAAAAAGTACAAAAAATGCAATACACAAAAGACAATAAACAGTAACAGAAACAGCGCCGACCGACCGGTGTAAATACTGAATGTTCAAACAATATTTTGTGCAGTAAAAGAATGAACAGCAGCAGGTTCTTAGAAGATAATATATTTCAGTAAAACTACAAAACATTACAGATGATGATCTCGTTACAGTTATCTTTTATTTTGACTGACAGGTGGAGTGTGATTGGCTAAATGTTCTGTTCATATGATGATATGAAATTTTGAGATTTGTATTTAAACCCCCAAGGGTCTGTTATTCGATTTTTTTGTATGCACAGATGCCAAGCTGATATAGTTAGCTAACTAAAGTAAAACCTTAGCTAAATGATAAGAAACTTATAGGCATGCATGTCTTATCGCTCTGTCTCACACAGACGCTCGGTCTCTCGGTGAATGAATAGTCAGCTTATTCATGCCCTCCTCTTTTTCTTCGAACCTCAGAGTCAAGATTTCACTGGGTTAAATCTCTTTCTTTCTTTGTGCTTTTCTGTCTCTTTCTGGTGTTCGTTCGTGTTTCCTGTAGGTCACAGTGAGTTCAGTGTTGCCTTTGATTGCCTCTCTGTTCTAGTCAGCAAAGTCAAGTCAAAAAGAGATTCTAAATTAGGAAATAAGCAGCACAACATATGTCTCTCTTTTTTTATCTCTCTATCGGTCTCTCTCTCATTCATTTTCCTACTCTCTGGTTTATCATCCTATTTCTCTTACAGGGGGGATAATTGAAGCGTAATAAAGTCCCAATTATCTGGGTCATGATGTCATTCTTCCACCTGGGCTATAGCCTCCTGAGTATAACATATGTACGACGACTTCATCTGTCATAATATTTGTTTTTCACTGTAAGTAAACATATGTGTAGATGCCTAGGGAATTCCTTCTTATGCAAAATGTTAGATAGATAGATAGATAGATAGATAGATAGATAGATAGATAGATAGATAGATAGATAGATAGATAGATAGATAGATAGATAGACAGACAGATAGGTAGATAGATGGCTTTTTTGCATCAAAATTTGATGTTAGCGTCTCATCTCATCTAACTGATTTCTGTTCAAGCTAAAATAATAACTGATTCATTCACTCGCTTCTGTTCTGTTGGTTAAATGGCATGTTATTAATGTGTTTTGATCAGGGCATTTCAGCAGACCGTAATCTGATCCGGTATCTGATTACAAAAAAAAACTTTATGTCTCTTTCGCTATGCTGTGTAAACTATCCAAAAATCTGATCAAATGGTGACATTAATTGCTTATGAGAAGCTAGCACAGTATTTTTCTTCTAACATTGCTGTGTGTATTAAACCGGTTCCTTAACCAGCATGACCTGTGCAGACAGGCACCAATTTTGGTCAGTTATATTTATGTTTTATGTTTACAGTGTTTAGCAGACGCTCTTAGCAACTTATATTTTATCTCCTTATATACAATTAAGGGCAATTAAGGGTTAAGGGCTTTGTTCAGGGATCCAGTGATGACAGCTTGGTGGACCTCGGATTCTAACTCACAATGGCCAGTTTGACACCTTAGGAACTAGGAGTAACACACAACACACTGTGCCTGTAGTTATATATTTTTAATTGTTGATCTGGGTACTGATCAGTCTGTCAGGGTTTAAGCTCCAGTTCCTCCAAGCTGCCAATGCTGGGCCCTTGAGCAAGGCCCTTAAGCATCTCTACTCTAGGGGTGCTGTATCATGGCTGACCCTGTACACTGACCCCAACTTCCTAAGCTGGCATATATGAAGAAAAGGATTTGTGTGACAAAAAAAGGCTTTTTCTGTTTACTCCTTATCAATAACATTATAAACAGCTCCTGCTCCAACATCCTCTCCTGTATTCTGCATCTTGAAGATAAAAGACTCCACAGAGACTTTAAAAATGCTGACATTGGAGACATCCTGCCATAGAAGGTACATAAACCTAACGTTCTCCTTTTTCCTAACAAAAAGTTTCACCACAACCACTAAGCTTTGTTTTTCGTTGTTAAACAATTCTTTATATTTCGCTGTACACCTTTTTCTCCAGTCTGTTTTTTATCAGCCTTAGTCTATGTGTTGTGTCTGTTATTTACCTATTTACTGTGGAAATGCTAATGTTTAAGAACGAGAGCATTAATACAAAGCTATTGTTTATGTCACAGGCAGTAGCATTGTCAGGGCTGCTGTTAGAGAAAATGAATGCACGTCTCCTGATTCGAGAATTCATTCCTGTCGTGGTATAAACTTTATTGTTACAAAAACACAATTTTGGTCAAAATCTGACTCTTCATCATGTTTCTGTGTCTTGTCTGATGGCTTTTCCCAAACCGGCACACAAATATGCTTGTGGTGGAGGTTTGACAGCTTCATTTTATAAGACATGCTGGAGACGTAGCTTTCCAAATGGATTATGAATAGTCGGATTGATGATGGCTTTATGTCTGTTATTCTGTTTGTTAAGCCAAAGAGCAATTTCACTCATAATGACAGCTTTCTTCTCTCTCTCTCTCTCTCTCTCTCTCTCTCTCTCTCTCTCTCTCTCTCTCTCTCTCTCTCTCTCTCTCTCTCTCACTTTCTCACAAACACACACAGGCACACAGACACACACATGTAAACACAGTTTCTTACTCACTCTCACCCGATTAAAGTGCTGCTCAACTCCCTAGGCCATTGCACCTTGAAATGAGTTAGGTGAAGCTTAAATAATCCCCCTGTGTGGCAGGCCAGATGAGAATAACAAACAGGTGGCTTAAGGTGTGTGTGTGTGTGTGTGTGTGTGTGTGTGTGTGTGTGTGTGTGTGTGTGTGTGTGTGTGTGTGTGTGTGTGTGTGTGTGTGTCTGTGTGTGTGTGTGTGTGTGTCTGTGTCTGTGTCTGTGTGCATGCGTGCGTGTGTGTGCCAGAGAGAGTTAGAACGTAACTTGGAAATGCAGAGCAAGCTGGTCTAATTTAAATTCTTTCTTTCTTTCTTTCTTTCTTTCTTTCTTTCTTTCTTTCTTTCTTTCTTTCTTTCTTTCTTTCTTTCTTTCTTATTCAGATATTTGTTTGTTTGTTCTTTTTTAAATTTTCGATTTCTTTTTTTCATCCGTGATAGCAAAGTTATCATTTATCTCGCCCAGAGACCGGAGCCGTAATCCATCGGGGGAAATCAGTCCCTCAGCTAATGATTCATCCACAATCCCACCACTGTGTACGCAAGAGAGAGAGTAAGAAGGGGATAACAATCAGGATAGAGGGAGAGGGGGAGTGGAGAGGATGCAGAAATGCACACAAAAAATAATGACTACTAGAGGGCAGAAAAAAACATTGGACAGTAGATTGTTGTATTGCTTTCATATCTCAGGATCTGTGTAACTATTACAGACATTTGTCAAGTGGAAGTGATTATGTTTATGGGATTGCATCTGTAATGTTGAACGACTCGCTCCTTGAGCAGGAACTGAAGCAGTTTGACTGAAGCTGCATTTGGAATTCATCTGAGCAGGAAACCATTGAAAGTGTAGTGTTTTTGTCTGTCTGCCGATTATAATGAATTTCTCTGAGTTTGAAGACTCAAGGCTGTCATGCTATAAGTTAATGGCAAGGTGGAACTTGAGCGAGAGACATTTGAGAAAGGGAATGAGAGAGAGAGAGAGAGAGAGAGAGAGAGAGAGAGAGAGAGAGAGAGAGAGAGAGAGAGAGAGGTGGTGTGCAACAGAGGGATGAGAATGCGGCATGGCTTTTGATTGCTGTGCTAACGGGATTAGTATTCCGAGTCCATCGCTTCCATCTCTCTGTCCCTTTCTGTAGTGGCTGTGCACTGAGAGCTTTTATGTGCAGCCTTGGTTCTCACACACACAAAGCCCAATCCACTCTCCTTTACTCTGCAACACGCACAGGCTCAAAGGGTTCAGGCTCAATGTCTTCTCTGGCACATAGCCATCATCCTGCCCCGGGCCAGGGTGAAGGATTTTGAGATATGGCTTTATCATCAGCCCATGCGTTAATGTTTCCTTAGGGCAGAGGTCGACAACTGGTGGACTGAAGTCCAGATGTGAACCCAGCCGTGGATTTTGAGGACCGAGCTTGATAAAATGGTGTCTTTTCTAGTCTGGAGCAGATTTTGCTCTGTTGTGGTCTATCCAATCACATTCATTTATGTAACTGAAGGCAGCTCATCAGCCTCCAGATTAGCTACAGGGCTGGAAACATTAACACAGAATTTTTCTTTCTTCTTTTTTACATTTTGTACTGATTTTTCTATAGGCTTCACCGACTTTTTGTAAACCATCTCTTGTCTGACACTATGGCTTTTTAAAAAAAAAAAAAAAACAAACACAAAAAGAATAAAGAACGAACACAAAAACAGAATACACATCAATGTGGGTTTTTATTCTCCTCTGAAATTCAAAACATCTTGTTGTGTCTATGTCTGCTGTCCTAAGAAAAAAATAATATCTGCTAATCACACAAAAAAATGGAATTTTCACACAGCTACGAAACATCTACGCATATTCCTGGCTTATCTGGACTATAATAAGGAAGGCATTATATATAACTGGGCTTCAGGAGCTAGTGTGATTGTCTGATCGCTCGGCCTGTTATGGTTGTGTGGCTCTTCCGCATCAGTCACTGTACAGTTTAATGAACAAAGATTTTAATAAACAGCACACTGCAAAGACAACAACCTCTGTCTAATTAGTTGTAGGTCGTAGCACTTAAATACCAGTGAAAGCTAGTGAAAGCTAATTCCTCTTACTGTATCTCACAGCACTTATGAATCATCTCTTGTAACTGGTTAGATGGTGTTGATAAGCTTGCTACAGCAGCCTGGTGTAGTGTGTGTGTGTGTGTGTGTGTGTGTGTGTGTGTGTGTGTGTGTGTGTGTGTGTGTTAGAATTAGGTGGTATTTCTGGTTTTCCTCATGTTTCATTATTCTAAAGCATCTATAAGTTTAATACACATCTTCTATAACTACATCTAAAACAAAAACGTTATCCAAACAGAGGTAACATAAAAAAAGAGGTCACAACAGTTTAAAACTATTCCACTTCTCACTGATTATTTAATAATATAACAGCATTCCGTGTTTTATTTTATTTTATGTTTTACTTGTTGCCTTTTAAAAAAAAATAATAAAATAAAAATCACGCCTCTAATTAAAGACAAAAGAAGGAAAAATTTGCTGTATTGTTTTTAGAAGAGCAGAATATTTTCTTCATTCATGTTTTAAAAATCGGACCTTTCTCAACCTTGGTCAGGTTAATTTAATACCCCTATTAAAAAAGAAAAATATTTAAGAATAATGCAAAACAAGAGCAGTAGCAAGATTTGAGTCCTGATTATAAGGCCAACACGTTACCCCCACACTATAGAACAGTTATACTGTAGATACTTCGCTCAAAAGGAGCAAAGACATGTTTCATCTAGCTTTAATGACTATACACTCATTTCATAGTAGTATTTTTTGTCTTTTCTTTAAACAAGGTCCTTTTTGTGCACAGCATGTAATCTGTGTGGGTTTATGGAGGTGCAGGTCAACACATAAAAGTGTATTTCTTTTGTAAATACAGAGGATTTGTAGAAATCATATTTTATTCTAAAGCTCAGTAAGGCATTGTTTAGATCAGGCTTGAATAGTGCTATTTTCCTCCATTCATACTGTATATTGTTGATGAAGTTGGTCTTTATCCCACGACCTGGGCTTGGATGTTCCATGTATAAATCCAACGTATTATAGATAAAGAGAAAAATATGCACTGCACTGAGAAAAAAAATTAAATAAATAATTGTATAAATTCAAATGTGTATGCTGATTCCATGTGGTTAAATTAAGTAGTTACATCTAACATGATTTGAGCATGTATTTTCAATCTGAGAGGAGAAATTTCCACTGGTGTTTTGCAACAGACACAATACCACTGCATCACTGGGGAAATGGTAGATCAGTGTGTTTAAGGTGTTGGACTGTTGATCGATTGAGTTCAAATTCCTGGACCACCAAAGCTGCCACTGCTGGGCTCCTGATCAAGGCCCTTATCTCCGAACTGCTCAGCTGTATGAATGAGATAAATAGAAGTCGCTGTGGTATCTGCCAAATGACATAAATGTATATATTCTATTATGCATGATTTCATTTTCTAATTCTAACACAATTGTTAATGTCTAGTTTCCATCAGCTACCAACATCGTCATGAGATTTCTTCATGAAACTGGTTTAAGGTAACACTACGTGAATCGTTCATGCTCATTCTACATCATTCAACCTGGTCATGAAAAAGCTTATTTAAATTGTGTTTAGCATAAGCAACGAAATTAGCCTTTGTTGAGAAATCAAATTTTTATGCAAAATGTTCATTTTTTTTTAACCTGACACATATTCCTATCTTAATCAGTGTGCAAATCACAAATATGTGCTATTTTTCCTTTTGGAAATCTCAGTGAATAGTTTCAAGGTTTGTTTGTTTTAGATGTTCTTGTGGAGAAAACTAGCAACCACATATTTTTTATTTGTTTGTTTTAAAGGGTCAAGTAATATGCATAAATCGTGTTTAGATCTTTTCTGTAAGTAACAACATTACGATTATTTAAACTAATCTATGAATCACATATCAATTTATATAGATGTCACGTTGCCAGGTTTGACCCTGGTGAATTTTTTTCCCAGTGGCCATTAGAAGCAATAGTGCTATTTTAAAAAAGTCTCCTGCTACTTATCCTGTGTCCAAATATATCCCCTCTGGCCTAATCAATAATTATGTTGCAGATCTCAAAACCTTTCACAAGGGAATAAAAAAGGCATTGATCGCACCCCAAACAAGACAAATGGTATATAGGCTTGGTTGAATTCAAATTATCCTGGTCAGTCTCAGTCTCAAGACATCCAAATAAAATAATTCAGCCCTTGGCAGGCACCAGGGTGTGGAGTAGCAGCTTGGTATGAATAAGAGAGCGAGGGAAAGAGATGGATGAGAATTCTAAAAGTCCTAAAGCTATTACCTTCTTAGCATATCAGCTAGCCAAGAATGGCTAAAGTAGCAGGAGCACCACGAAAGTTGCACTTGGGGAACTTTTTCTTAAACCCCACTTCTTCTCAGCACTGTTGCTATGCCTTATGGGTACTATTTATGCTAGCGTAAGATGTCACAGAGGCAAGGTTTTATGTTTGGTGCGGCATGTTAAATTTTCCGAAACCACAAGAAAGTAGCCTAGACCAATTTCTTGATACTAGTGTTTGTCCCTGGAGAGCTACTTTCCTGAAGAATTCAGTCCAATACCTAATTAAGGGTATCTGATTCAGCTAATCAATTTATCTGATTAGCTGGATCGCGGGTGTTGGATTTATGGTGGCGCTGTGGGGAGTTTAAAGCGGCAGGCTGGCGACCGTGGCTGTACGAGACTGTTTATAATTCAGGTGGAGTTGGCTTAATAAATAAATCTTCTTTTTAAACTATTATTTTCTTATATGTCAGAATAAGGTTTAATTTTCATCAGATTGTTTGCATTAGAAAATGCTTAAGGAAGATCACTGTGTAGACAACAGCACAATCTATGATAAGACATGTACACTATACATTTTAAAAATAACATTAGCACTACAGTATATATGAAGTATGTATGATGATTATGAAATATAATAACAGCACAAACGATATGAAAAATACACAAAATGGTATAAAGAAGCGAGGCTGGGGCTGATTTCCTTCAAGCCCAGACTATAGATTAATTTATTTTAGATATTCATTTATAGCTCCCGTTTCACTGAGACATCCATAGCAGAGGAAACAAACAGAGAACACAAATGCAGCTAGCTATCTGTCTTCAAGGGTGTGTGTTATAGTTTGTCTAGCATTCTTATTATACCATCAATAAGGCCTTGCCATATAACCCCATAGCTCAAGTCTAATAGTTTTATTGTGGAGCTATTGATTAGATTATAACCTTCGCATCTGATATCACCACCAGCCGTCATTGCTTATTAACATTTCATCTATTTAAGAACCATACCTTCCACTACATACTACTGGTAATTAATGCTTCAGTTTTCTTGCCCTCCTCTGTACTTTTCCTGTGAATGACCTTTCCTGTACTTCGTTATATTCGGCTCCGCTGAGTCTAGCTCACGGTACGCTAAGATTAATCATGGTCATGTGACAAACACATGTATCACCAGCATGAATCCACACGATAGCGGTTTGCTAGTTCTCAATGTCATAGCTAGAATAAGTAAGCAACAAAACGTCAATGAATCATAACAATGACAACTAAAGGAAAAAAAAAATCTATACTATTTAATCACTTCACCAAATACCAATTCATGTCCTGTAAATTCTTCCACTAGAATACTCTAAATATGAAGGTTTAATTAATTCAGGCTGAAAATTGACCTCTTAAGCTAAGCACCATTATCTGTAAAGTAAAGATGTATTTGGTCATGTATTTATAAGAATTTCATATCAGCCTCACTAGATTTTCTATAGGAATCAAATTATTTTGTAGGTATTAACAGATAATTCTGTAACAGTTGTGTGACAGATGAAAAAAAATCGTTACAGGTGCAATTGGTCTTGTTTGTGAAAAGTGTCAAAAGTATACAATAGTCAATATATAACAGATGATGATGATGATGTGTGTGTGTGTGTGTGTGTGTGTGTGTGTGTGTGTGTGTGTGTGTGTGTGTGTGTGTGTGTGTGTCTGTGCGCACATGTGTGTGTCAGAGTGAGGCAAGGTGTGTGATGAAAAGAATGGTGCATTTTTGGTACCGCATTTCAGATGGATAGTTTTGGGAATATAGAAATTGCATAGTTGTCCAAGATTAATTAATTTCTTTGATAATTCATTCAATTTGTTTAAATATTAAAACATAAAAAGTGCAAAACAATTTCATTGTACACTGTATCTAAATTTGTTTATTATTTATTTATGTATGTATTTATTTATTTATTTGTTTGTTTGTTTGTTTGTTTTAGCTAAGCAATGCTCAGATGCTAAAGTCACGGATTGTAGGTTTTGAAGCGCTTGCTAAAATCCTCGGGGGGGGGGGGGGGGGGGCATGTGGGAGAAGATGTTTTTACTGATTTTTGTGAGGGATGGATGAATCAAATTCTACATCTGTCCAGAGGATTATGCTCTGCCTTCTCTGACAGACTTCTCCATCTGCATGACCAAGAGTAAACACCGACTTAATTTCCATTTAAGAGCATGAAATAATGCGAGTGTGAAGAGTTTAGTGTTAAATCTTACACTCCCTTTAATCACGCTAAAGTTAATTAGCATGTTTGTAATTCTCCAAATTATTTGCACAATATTTAAATACACACTTCTTTAGGACCCTCGGGATTGATTTTCCCGAATGCATACGAACAACAAAGTAGGGGGAAAAAATTCTCTCTGGGAGCTTTGCTTTCCGCTGGGACCTCCATCCCATGTCCCAGAGCTGAGATGTGCCTTTCAAAGCCACAGGAAACAGATGTTCAAGGATGATGTAGAGAGGCAGAGAGAGAGAGAGGCAGAGAGAGAGAGAGAGAGAGAGAGAGAGAGAGAGAGAGAGAGAGAGAGAGAGAGAGAGAGTGTATGGAGGGACTGCAGTGCAATACACCTAGTTCACCATGTCTCAGCTGTCAGTAGGGACACCAGATGAGAGTGTCATGATGCCACAAAAGACTCTCATGCCTGTTGGGGAAGCAGAGACAGATCTCCACATCTCTGAATGATAGCAGTGACAATAGCTTCACTGCTGACCAGGGGGAAGGTGGTCCATTTTTACTTTTGGCATGTGAGCAATAAAAGGAGTTCTTGGTATCAAAGTGATAATCCGTCAGACTTATATAATATCCTGAAATATTGATTAAACAGATTTGATTCATGGTCCTGTGACAAATCACACGAGAGCTGTTTGTTAGTGCTCGGTTCCATAGCCGGAAAAGGTAAGCAGCAGATTTGACCTCTGGACTACTGTATATGATCCATAGCAATACTCAAAACACAAGGAAAAAAGACAAAAAAAAAAAATCTTTAAACAACACAATATTTCTATACATTTTTTTTTCCATTTAAAAAAAAACACCAGCTTTTTTTTAAGGTCAGTGATGCATTTGAATTTGAATTAAATTGAATTTGTATTAATTGGTAATTATCAGTTTCACTGAATAGAAATCAAACTAAGTTGCAGTGGAAAGCAGAAATGTTGATTCATACACAATATATAGCTTCTGAAGTAATAAGGAAATCATTAGGAAGTAAGGATTTAGGGCCTGGCTCTAAGAATTAAAGGGCAGTAGTGGTTACGGTTCTGGGTTACGGATCAGAAGGCCTGGGTTCAAGGAGCTGGGTTATATATATATATATATATATATATATATATATATATATATATATATATATATATATATATATATATGTACAGTATCTATCACTGTGCTGTGTTTGTGTGTAACAAAGGCTTCTTCTGTATCTAATGAAAAAATGTGTTCTATTCAGTGACTGTAAAATATTCACGCTGCGGCTGCTGATGAACAGTATTAAAGGATACACACTCGTTTAAGTTTAAACCCATTATTTGTTCCAGTTATTTGAGATTGGCAGACTGTTCGTTCCTGTTTAGCTACATGAGAGCTACTGGATGGTGCATTAAACATCGTTCTAAGTAACAAATCTTCATAGACTACACAACTGGTGACACAATTTTGGTTCCTGATAATGCAACGCCAACCCTTAAAAATCGTCTCCTGAGTTCATGTTTGTCGGTGATTATAGGATCCCTAGGCTCCCTTTGCTTAGCGATCATTGTGTACTCACTGTTCCAGGAGCACATGTTCAGTGTGGCTTTAGTTTCCACCCCAGAACTGAAGCTGCCCTACTTACAGTAAGGTCTTTTTCACAATTGCGATTTTTCAAGACTTTGGGTTTGGGTTTGATACAATTGTTGAAGTGTGAAATCTATTTTCAAGCTAGGAAGCAGTCTAGAAAAACAATCTTCAGTCCTCTTCAAAACGACGAACTGGGGTTCGCTTCAACCGAACTATACACCTGAGAAACATCTGAATGGGCAGCTATGAAAATGAACTCGCTCTGAAAATGAACTCCATTGAGCAAATTTTAATCATTTCGACTCCCGTTGTGCCTTTCTTAGGTTATTATATAATGTTCCAGATAAACACACATACACAGTGCAGATACATGTATAGTGTTATATACCTAGTTGAGTTCGCTGCCCATTCAGATTAGAAAAAAAAAAATTGCACGTGGGTAGTTACACTTCCAATTGTGGCAGATATAAACTAAACAGTAATAATATGTTTTTTTTCCGTAGTGTCCCCACAACCAGAAAATTAAAGAAATAGAAAATATGGACCAAAGAACAGATCAGGTTTGTTTTCTTGATCTCAAGTCAGGTGTGTAAATGTTTCGCACAAAGGCACAAACCAGCAGTACAAGTGTGTCCCACCTCATATTCTTTTACACTATTCTTGCCAATTTTGTAGTATAAATAGTGTGAGTAGTGTGTTCACACTGAAAATTACCACAGGAAGATGAGGTGCACTTGTTACCTGGAAGTTGTACTTGTTCACCTGAAAAAAAGAAAGAAAGAAAAAAAAAGGAAGTGTGGAGTTTGCTTTGGCTACTAGTAAACAAACAAACAAACAAACAAACAAACAAACAAACAAATAAATAAAAATCAATATGAGTGACCCACTTCGGTGGGCAAGACATATTACAAAGATATTTTAGATTAGCCCACATTGTGTGATTTTTTTTTTAAACATTTTTAAAATTCTCTGTAGGGGGGGGCACGGTGGCTTAGTGGTTAGCAGGTTCGCTTCACATCGCCAGGGTCTGGGTTCGATTCCCGCCTCCACCTTGTGTGTGTGGAGTTTGCATGTTCTCCCCGTGCCTCAGGGGTTTCCTCCGGGTACTCCGGTACTCACCAAGACATGCATGGTGGGTTGATTGGCATCTCTGGAAAATTGTCCGTAGTGTGTGATTGCATGAGTGAATGAGAGTGTGTGTGTGTGTGTGTGTGTGTGTGTGTGTGTGTGTGTGTGTGTGTGTGTGTGTGTGTGTGTTTGCCCTGTGATGGGTTGGCACTTCGTGCAGGGTGTATCCTGCCTTGATGCCCGATGATGCCTGAGATAGGCACAGGCTCCCCGTGACCCGAGAAGTTCGGATAAGCGGTAGAAAATGAGAGAGAGGGAGAGAGAGTAAATTCTCTGTATTCTACTAAAGCTAGCGGCTAACTGACTAGAAAATGGCTTACACTTGCAGTTAATTTGAAAAATAAATTTAAAAATTCG